>NW_022196897.1:33220887-33337087 GCF_008632895.1 Mastomys coucha | reverse complement strand
TCTCTCTGTGTGTGTGTGCACGCGTGCATGCACCTGTGTATGTATGTTGCAGTTAAATTCCTGTTGCTGTGTTAAAGACCATGAGATCATGACCAAAAGCATCTTGGAGAAATTTTATTTAATCCAGCAACATGGCTGCCCCTGCTAGAATACAGGCATACCCTTAGAATACACCTTTAATTCTAAACAATGTAGGCAACACTAGTTTGTAGAAAAAAGCAGTCATGTTTGAAAGCTACTATTCCTATAAATACTTTACATAATGCCATGCATTTTAAAAGCACGTAAAACCAAACTTACTAAATTTAATTGCCTAATTATATAGGCACAAGTTGAATATATTATTAATTTTCACACATCACCTGGAAAGTCTTCTCAGTTACAAGGTGATATAGGTGTTAGGAATTGATAATATTACTGAGGATCTAATGTTAATGGATGAGATGGTTGTCTAAAAATTTTCTGTCTCTTCTTTATTTAAACGTATGAGGAATGGAAGTTATTGCCAGATTAGAAAATGAGAGCAGAATTAATCTGTATTGAATAGAAAATCATTTACCCTAAGGATATAAGTGTGTTGGATTTCAAGAAAAAACTACAAACCAGATGCTTTGACACAAACATGACCCTAGTTGAGGATTTAAGTCAAGACAAGATGCCTTAGCCAAGGACTCTTCTCCCTTGGTCTATAACTGCTCCAAGTCACATGGTTACTATTTGCATATTTATGTTTACTCTTCATATTATTCTTATTTACCCTACTTCCTTATTCAATAATTAGTGAGCATAATTATGTGTATATATGTTTTCTCTTTGACTTCATAGCTGCCTGAACTGTTTTGTTTCTCCTTTTTCCAACATTCTGAATTCATGTGGTCCAGTCAGAGACTTTCTAATATCTCCTTTATGACCTCTTGAGTTTTGACACATGTGAGTACCCTCATCAATCTTTGTACAATGATAAATTATATACAAAATCAATAGAATCTAATTAATACAGATAATCATTATGAGATCAGATTGTAAGGTGTAAAAACAGATTCCATGAGCTACAAACTCTTATGTTTCTAAACAGATTTTACTATTTAAGAAAACCCATGTTTAATCTTATTCTTCTTTCTTTAAACACTGTGACTAACCTTAAATATACAACAGTGTCTAAACTTTGAAGGATGCTATTTAGACAGTAAAAACTCTTCCTTTCTCTTCAAATGTTCTAAAATGGTAAAAATAAAAAATGGCAAGAAATACCAAAGGTTTTATTGTGCCAATTCAAACCAAGGCTTCGATGTTAACATTTCAAGTAAATTATGAAAAGTCGATGGTAAAATCAGAAATGGAAGGCAATAAGTTAAAAAAAGATGAAATTTCAATGTAGTTACCCTAAAATTGATGGTGGGAGACAAAGTTCTATCTAGACAGAACAAATGTTAAATACCAGGAATGGGTTAACTCTTTTTGAGTTGTTGGCTAAAAGTTATATAGTTCCTCCAAAACATTACAGGATAGTGCCATTTCTACTGGTCGCCCTCTATCACTTGACATCGCTTACTTGACATATGGGGAAATAACAGATCATGCTTAAATGGAAACCTTATAACTACTGGATAGCTTTAATAGTTCCAAAAGTTGCTTTAAGTGCTCTACCTAAGGAGAAAAACAGTCATTAATCTCACCCAACTGTAAAAAGAGTTATAATAATGACCTTCCTGATAGGATATGTTCTCTACTACAATGGTTATGACATAAATATTATGGGAATTACTAACTTTTGTTTGATTGTGTTCAAGGCTCATTTCATAAGATGGAACCCATACCTCACACTGTAAATGAAGCTAGGAACCTGTGGCTGGATAGGACATTCACCCTAGGATAAAACCAAGTATTCTGCTAATTGGACATAGCAATAAATGATCATGGCTCCTGATCATATATTACTATACAAATAGGGCAGTACCTTTCTCAAACTTCATAAGAGAAGCTTCATTTTAGAATAAGTTCCAATTAGCATAGAAACCCAGAACTATATAGTCAATGTACAAAACTAGAATATTCAATCCTAAGTGGAATGTCTATATCCTACTGTCCTTATCAAGGTTTAGTGATCTATGAGAGTGCCTAAAGATTTTCAGAGCAAGAGATATTTGATGGCTTCCAGGAAACAATGTTTTCTTGGTGTAAAGGGGAAGATTCACATATGAACTTGAGATTGTGACAGAATGCACAAGATAAGCACAGGCTCAAACTAGACAAAAACATAAACAGGATTCAAGACAGAAATGGAGATAAAGACATAGAGACAGAGACAGAGATTGAAAAAGAAGTATGGTAGATAAGGAGAAGGTATAGAATATGTAATTAGTTGTTGGGGGAGGAGTGAGAAATACTGTCAATATATGTTGTATAGAATTTGCAAAGAATAAATAAAAAGCTATATTCAAAAGAAAAGAAAGATGCTATAATGTTTGTTTCATTGACTTTTCATTTTATTTGCTGATATCAAATATTGGGAGAGAAGGTTGAATGAAAACTATCTCTGATTTCCACTTACAAGTGACAGCAAATTCAGTGAGACATGAAAGTAGACACTGATTAGAAGCTACTACCAGAAATGACATCTAAGTACAAAGATGTTTTTTATTTTTACTTTGTTGTGTACTTAATCAATTATGGTTCTTTACTTTAGTGTTGGTAGTAAAAGTTTCTATCCCATAACTATTGTTAATGTAACATGAACTAACTTATATGTCATTTTGTAAAATTGTTAGTTCATAATTGTCATACTTTTCCCAAGGCTATAGAGGCATCTCCGTGAATAAGAAGGTAGGAATCTTTTTGTCCAAGCATGAGGACATGGATTAGAATCCTAGCATCCATGAAAAAAGTTATTATTATGTGTAGAAGAATTTAAATCCAGCAACATGGCTGATCTTGCAAGGGAGAGAGAAAAGAAAGGTGGTTTGTGGTAGGCTGTGTATGTGTAATGGCAGTTTTAACAGGACAATTTTACAGAGACAGGTTACAGAGAGAACAAGCTAGACACAAGGGAAGACAGAACTAGTGAGAGAATGAGAAGGAGCCAGAAGATTATAACATATTTCCAAAGTTAGTATGAGGCCAGTCAGAGAAATTCAGTCAGAAGCTGAGAAAAGCTGGATTAAATCAGTGAGCTTTGAAAATTAGATTCTACAGAGACTAGAAGCTTCCAGGCCTAGGCCTGGGGATAGTTATAACTGAGAGAAAATGCTCTGGGCTCAGCCTAGCTCATGTATTTGCACACCTTTGGAATGACTCTCATCTCATAATGTCATCTGAGGAAATGTAAGTGAGGTTGACAGCAGTGTATTCATTCAAGTGTGTAACTTCAGTGCTGCTTGGGACAGGGACAGAAGCCTGTATGTAACTTGTTGACTGCCAATTGAGCTTCAGGCTTAGAAACTTTTCTCAGAAAACATCACTGAGAGAAATAGAGCAGAACACCCCACATTTTTCTGACCTACAGATATATGTGCACAGTTATTCATATAGATATGTGTGTGTATATCACAAAATATGTCTGTTTTATCAAGTATGAGCTAAAATTCTAAAGAGAAAAGAGAAAAACTTACAATGTTCCAATCTATCTTCTCTATAAGATCTCACAAACCAATCAAAGTGAGTGCCAATATTTCAGACAATGCTATCAACAGACCACTAGAACCACTTAGCTAAAGGCTCTTCTGGGATAGTATTGTAAATTATGAAGATATTATTCTTTTTAAGGATTCATATTGCTGCATGAAAAATTTGGTAGTCGAAAATATGTCCTATGCAATTTTGATCCTGAGCTTTTACTTGGAAAACCACCTAAAATTACATTACCTTATTTGACCTTCACATATTCAGAATTTCAACTACAGAATTTACCCAGGCAGAGAACTTGAACACACTATTACTATAAAGGCATTTTCATGGATGTCAGCTGGTGGTGTGGGTGGTTTCTTGAGCTAGAACTCTTTGGTTTGATATGGAAGTAGCAACAAAATATTTGGTCAGTGGTACTTCTCAGATTTTATCATCTTTTAATTCTGAATATCTTTACAGTATCTCTAGGTAAGTCATGACAATTAATAAAATCAACTCAGTTATTTCTTATGACTTATACCAATTCTTCATGATGGAATGTCATCCCTCTTTTTTTACTATTGTGCAAAATGATAAATCAAGAGGACAAAATTTTATTCTTTTTTCCCAATGGCAGGTGCTGATTATATGGCTTCAAACATGCTAGGCAAAGAGTCATGGCCCTGAAATACAGCACGGGTGTAGAAGACAAGATTTGAGCTTAAAACAGTGAATTTACAGAGCATTGTCATTTTATGAAACAAATATAATTGAGTCAGTAGTTACTGTGGGTCTTCCTAATACATACACAACTCAAGGCATTTGTGGGTGGTTGTATTTTCCTTTAGAAGCCTCTCAGTTCCAGAAGTTCTCTTTACAAAGAAAATTTCCAGAATCTGGAAAAGACTAAAAATCATCTTTGTACAGAATATTTCTTCATTTAACTCCCTCTTTCTTATAGTATTTTATTTTTATTGAGAACACACATCAAGATAATAGTGCAAAGAATATTTGAGAAACAATAAATTCCAGTCTCTTATATTTACATTATACTTTCCAGAAGGCTTATTTACTAGATATTGTCTTGATGATATTTCGACTTACCCTAAGAAAGAGGGAGAGATGTTTTGTTGAACTGTGATGGATTGCATGGAAGTATATCCCATCTGCCTTCATCCTTCATTTTATCTTTACTTGAAAAAGACAGAAAAAGAAATGAAATGGAAGAACGTTCTATGCTAGCATATAATCTGTAAGTCAGTAATTCCATCTAACCCTAATGGAATTAGCAGTTTACAACTAAAGAAAAATGTCTTGTATGTACAAAGGATTAACCTTAATGAATTTTTAGCTTAGTCATAATCATTCTTGTCACATATAATCTTTTCCCTGCTTGGATTATTTTACCAGAATTTCAGTCAAATTTTCCATAACATTAGCAAAATACATCAACAGCAGCAATTTTGATTATATTTAAAAATAAGGATTGCTAATAAACATGACTCACTCATTGCATTTTTATGAATGAGTTCACAAGACTAGAGAGAAATGTTGGGCTTGTCATCATATTAAACTTCAAGTACAGTAACTAAAAGGGCAAATAGCCAATGCCAGATCTGTTTACCTTCTAAATCTCAGTTCTTTCTCTATGGTTTAATGCATTCCCATTTGACTCTACTAACACTAGGGATGGAAAAGAAAGCAAGGGAATGTAAAAAGATCAAACTTTAAAAACGCTAATCTGTCAGGAAAACTCTCCAGAAATTTCAAAACTTTTGCATAATACACTTAGAGAAATATGGTATCAATATTTGTTTTCTTCCTTTAAACCTAAACATTGTTAATGAAAATTATACTATTAAATGAAGAAATATATGTAATAAAAGGAAATTTTGTATAAAGGAATAAGACTAGGGTTCATAGTGGAAACAGGATTAAGACTCAGGTGTTGGTAGAAATCACAAGCAACTTAATAGAAGGAAAAGGGTTCTCTATATTGCATAAATACAATTATGTAAGTTTAAAGTTTATCGGGAACACTTCACAATCAATTATGTTGGTATGTTCAGGATCAAAGCTAAGGAGCTCAAGAGTAGATACATTACAACCATAATAGACATATAGCTCATTTAATTTATTCACATACAAATTCTATTTAAAAAATCTGTTTTGCTACCCACTATGAGATGCACTTATAAAGTAAAAAACAAGTTGCAAACAAAGTGTACAGACACTTTCAATTATTATATTTAAAGTTAGCTCTTCTGAATGTAAAGGTTCTAATTCTTCAACAAACAGCAAATGTAGACTTAACTTCCCCCCCTACTTTTTCTCTTTTTTAATGGTTGTCTTATTTATTTACATTTCAAATGTTGTCCCCCTTCCCAGTTTCCCCTCCCCAAACCTCTTATTTCATACCCCCCTCCCCCATGCTTCTATGAAGGAGCTCCCCCACCCCCCAACCCACTCCTACCACCTTACCACCCTAGCATTACCCTACATTGGGGCATCGACTCTCCACAAGACCAAGGGCCTCTCTTCTTATTGATGCCAGATAAGGAAATCTTATGCTAGAGCCATGGGTTCCTCCATGTGTATTCTTTGGTGGGTGGTTTAGTGCCTTTTTTTGAGACAGTCTCACTAGGTATCCCAGACTCACCCAGCGTTTGTGTTCTCCCTCCATAAATCTTTGTGGTCCTGACCCTATGTTCAGGTGTGGAATGCTCTTTCCCCCAATTTTGTTGTATAAAGATGTTGTATAAGTATGGTTTGAACTAAAGCTCAACAATATAGATCTGGTGGGATACTAAAAATATGAATAATGAGATACTTATATAATAGTGAGATAAAGAGAAAATGTATGTGTGTGTATGGATGAATAGATAGATAGATAGATAGATAGATAGATAGATAGATAGATAGATAAACAGATATTTAACATAGTCATTTGAAAGTTCAGATATGCCACTGTGTGTGTGTGTGTGTGTGTGTGTGCATTTACTTATATAGTACTAAAGAGATAACCTTTTAAAATAGTCCAATTTTTAGGTTAGTCCAATTTTTCTATTCTGTGTATTCAACTTTTTTTATATACCTTATCAACCAGCTGATCCCTGTTGTTGAATTAAGGAAGGATGAAAGAAGCTAAGGAGAAGGGAAATCCTGTAGAAGGACCAGCAGTCTCAATTAATCTGGACCCCAGAGATCTCCCAGACACTAGATCACCAGCCAGGCTGCATACACCAACTGATACGAGGCCCCCAACACATAGACAGAGGACTGCCAGGTCTGCATTCAGTCAGAGAAGATGCACCTAACCGTCAAGAGACTAGAGGCCTGAGGGAGTGGGGAGGTCAGGTGAGGAGGGGATAGGGTCATCCATGTGGAAACAGGGGATTGGGGAGAGGGCATGGGATGTTGAACAGTCGGAGAGTGGATTGGGGGGAGGAACAAAATATGACGTGTAAAAAATTAATTAATCAAAAAAAGAAAATCACCCCACTATATATCTCTCCCTAATTATTCATTTTTCTTGTTATTAAAATGAGCACTATTACTTCACAGTATGTAAAATGTCAATTTTGTAATGCTACTGCTTAAAACATTACCCAGGGGAATGTGTTTTCTCTCTCTCTTTCTCTCTCTCTCTCTCTCTCTTTCTCTTCCTCCCTCCCTCCCTCTCCCTCTCCCTCTCCCTCTCCCTCTCCCTCTCCCTCTCCCTCTCCCTTTCTTATTATGCTATACCATTGCCTGTTGGTCTTCTACTACTTTAAACCATGCTGAATGCTTTTGGGTTGTTGAATTTGTGACCTATTTGTCATAGCATAATTTAACATAGTCTTATGTTATGAATAAGACTTTGTTAAGTATTATATGTTAATAATATGTTATGTTAACATATCTTATAAATTCAGATATGTCAAATTTTGTTCATATTTGTTTTGATTTATTGTAATTATTTTTTCAGCTTAACTATTAATCATCCTGTGTTCTAAATCCTTACCTTAGAATTAGTCCTTGTTAATATTTATCCTATGCCTCAAAGACATCTTCTCATAAAAATATTATGTGCTGGTTAAATAAAATGAGCATTCCCCCAAAATAATTTTTGTCCCGAAATCATGGTTTTAAATAGCAAATAGTACTCTTTATTTCACATGCAACAATAAACTTCATAAAACAAAAATATGACATGTTAGATTGGTTGTCAAATAATAGAAGGGCCTTTTCAAACTTCCAAAGAGATCAAAAACTGCTGGGTAGGAAAGAGACACCCTTTCACACAGCCCTGTAAGCCCTGGTGTAGTTACCACGTACAGCACTTAGCCACTTCCACAGCTCGCTCCGACAAATTTTACCACAAAACCACAAGCTCCTGCAACTGCTTGACAGAAGTTCAACTTGAAAAGCTTTCCACCACAGTGGATTTTCTTGATGTTTCCAGCTAGCGATCGAACTGAAGCCTGTCACGGTCTGGGTGGGCTTTATTCTCAAATAATCTGGGGCCCAAATAAAGGGGTAGGAAAAACAAAGAAAGAATTAAAAAGAAAAAAACAACAGAGAGCCAATAAATAGGATAGCCCACATAACTGCTGCTTGAGACACATAGTTGGCTGATCTTCATAAAGCTAAATGACCTGCTTTCCAAGGAGTATGATCTGGTACGTGAGGCCAAATAATTGCCAAGTGGTAGCAAGGTTCAAAATTAAACACGCAAGTAGGCCGTGTTGTTTTGAGGTGGTCAGTATGGGAGGAGACTGAAAACATTCCTGGTAGCTGTTGAGCTGGGAAAAGAGATGAGGCAGCAAAATGAAATGATGGCTTTAGATGTGTTTGATTCAGTCACGGGCTGTAGTATTCAAAGCAATACCCCATCCCACAGAGATGAGGTTACTAGAATACAAAGAATGTGTGATCCTCGGGAGAACAGGCTGTTCCACTCTTGCCTTAGGTGGCTGTTCTGTTATACAAGCTGTGTGGTCTCTTGGCCCAGATGGAGTACCACCGTGGATCCAAGCCTTCTGTGGCCGTCTAGTGATGGAATGCTGGGAGGAGCTTCCTGTCCTAGAGTTTGCCATGTGGTGCCAGGATAGTTTCAGAGAACATGGTGTCAGCAGATGCATAGGGACGGTGCAGAACTTTCTAAAAAGCAATGGGAGCAATATAGGTTTAGACTTTGCTATCCTAGCTGCCAGCCTTGCTTGGGAGCTACTGGGTCCTGCTGACTGAAATCATGCTGTAGAGTTCTGTGAGCATGTCTAGGTTACATTTGAAGCCCTCCACTCTCTGCTTGTCAGACCCTAGGACAGGAAGCCTGGTTTCTCAAAGGCCGCCTGAGAAGGCATGTATTTGACTAGCCAAGGTTCTTCTCCCCTTTGAGCCTCTTACTTTCCACTGTTAACTGCAGCAGTTTGATCTGTCTTTATTCACCTTCTGCTTTCTTATACTAAGTTTTGTGGCCTCTTTTGGTTTCATAAGCCCCTCTGGGACTGTTCCTAGCCTCCGTGGAGTATGCTGGCCTTTCTCTGGACACCACAAACAATTTTTATAATTAGACAGGAAAATCTGAATGATATCAGTAGGTGGCTATAAGGAATCTAACAATTTGATTGCTTTTTAAATAGGCTACAAACACCATGAGATTTAGACTTATAATTCTTTAGTAAGTAGTTTTGTTAACACATGTCTTGTTTCATACTAAGAAAAATTGTGAAAAATATTTTCTTCAATACACATGAAAATTTGGAGAGAAGTAAATTTTCCTTTCACTATTTTCTGTTTTCTGTTTACAAGTCACATAAGTTCCCTGTGTCTTGGTTACATCATAAATCATATGGGGGAAGGAGAAAACTTTTCTTTTAGGAGTAGTCTAAATTTTCAAGATCTCTTTCCATTGTCTTCTAGTTTCTTAACACTGTGTTGAAAAGATATGCTTTATATTGGTCTATTCTCAACTTGTTAAGGCTTATTTGGTGATCCAACAACTCAATTTGAGAAAATGTTTAAAAACTTGAAGTTAGAGAATATTTTATTAATAGAGGTTTTAAAATTACTTTAAAAATAAAATTAGTTGCTTAGATTCTCACAACCCAATGGCTGTATGTTCCTTTTATAACTGAAATACAATGAAAAGAAAGTGAATTCTATTAAGTTGTGTCTTACACAGTACACACAAGACATAAAACTGTGTGTGTGACTACTCCAAGTTTTCACACTTCTTAGACAGAAGCAAAATGTAGGGGTGTATGTGTGTGTGTGTGTGTGTGTGTGTGTGTGTACAGGATTCTTTAATATAGCAGTGCTAGTTCAAACTTCATTTAGCTAAATAAAATGTTTACACTTCCTTTAAGACTGTTGCTCTACCAGTCACTCTGGCAACAGATGTAAGAGAATAACATCCTGTTTTGATGGTCAAAGGTTCCTAGGCTGCAAGCATGCTGTACCAAATGTGTTTAAAGAAGTAAATGGTACACTGCTTTCAGAAACACTGTATGGTATTGAGAGGAGGTTAATCTTTACCTTTGATTTTCTGTTCAGTTTACTGTTTTCCCCAAACTTTCTTGGACTCACAGATGGTAGGCAGAAGTTTTTTAAATTAATGACATCTGCAGGCTCAGCTAAACATTTTTATCCAGTTATTTTAGATTTCAATACTTAGCAGTGGATTTAGATACTAGTGGAATATGTAATCCTGGAGAAACTTCAATAGCTATTTTAACATGTACATGGAGTATGATGTCCAGAAGCAATATCTAAAAGAACTTATACAAACAAAAGTTCACTATGACATATTTTAACTCTTTTTTTCATTTTTCTATAATTTAGGATTAAAGGGGTAACATTTCTCACACTTTCATTAGGGTCACTGCCAGCCAATTACCAGTATCTTTTGAAAACTAGGAAGGAAAGGAGTGAAGAGTTCAGTTAATGTTCTTTATAATACTTATGTGTTAATACTACTTATGGATCTTCTTTGGAATGAATTCATATTTAAGTTATATCCTCATGCCAAAATGCAGGAGTGCTAGAACACTAATAATGTATGCTCATCTCAATATTCATGACATGTTCTGCTATTTAAGGTGTCCATTTAAAACAAGGAGTGAGGGCATAAACTAAGCCAACGCCAAAACTACAGAATTGAGAGAATGGTAGACACACACACACACACACATATGGACCAAATTGTAGATAACCAAGTTAGTTCCCAAATTCGAAGTACTACTACCATTGCTCCCTGGGTCTTGATAATGATGCTTCAACTTGCCATTCAAGTTCTTTGTCAGGAGTTGAAGCAACTCCCCAAACAATTTAGGCTCTTATCATTGCCCTTGATTACATCCCAAAATATGAAATTAAGATTCTATAGCTGAAGACATCACACAATTCAGAAAGAGGACTTGATAAAACAAGCTGGAACTGAGATGAAAGCTACTTTCTTGAAGACTAGCCCCAATAGTACCAGAAAGACTATATGAGGTGCCAATGGAGGAAAGTGATCAGTAGTGCTCCATAGCTGTAATATCTATAAACAATGATTGATCAGAATGACAAGATATCCCTAAAGGTGGCACTTCTACCCTGGGAGTAGCATACTTACCTCATTGAACTTAAGGCTACTCAATAGGAGGAAATTCTTCCCAGATATCACAACCTTAACCCACTGCCCATATCTAATGAGGTATTTGTGCCCTAGATCCAAGCCTATGATTGCCAATTCCCTAAACCAGTATAATTTCTTACTGCATTCTAAATACTTATCTTTATCTGCAGGGAAATATAGTTTTCATTCCCCATCGTAGAAGTTTCTTCTCATAGGATACAAGAAATACTAAGGAGATCTATAATTTGTCAAAATTAATAGAACAATTTATATATACCCAAGACCCAATTGATATGTGTGCAGTGCAACCCCTATATCTAAGGATCAGGGAACCTAATAGAAGAAAGGACCAAAAGATGTAAGAGCCTAAGCATCTGTTGCTAGATAGTGTCTTCTACATAAGACAGGATAGCTGGACCCAGGAAATCTCAACAATATGGTTGCCTAAATATAGCCTGAAAAAGGAAAGCACCTACTGTCACACCAATGTAGTTAGGGAAAATCTCAGAAGACCTCATCCTACATCAAGATCTACAAGTTGCTAATGCTAATAGAAGGAGAATCAATCATCTTCAGAAATGAGACTTCTTATAGGTTATCCAATTCTAAGAGACGAGCCCTAAACGCACATTAGCAATAATAATAGAACTTCACGTATATGCTAAGATGCCATGAGTTTGAGGAGTTGTGAGAGGACATGTGAGTAGTTAGAGGGAGAAAGTGACATAATATGAATATAAGGGTGCCTTGATTTGTAAAAATTTCACAAAGTAAGATAATTAATTACTTTATAATAATAGTAATACATAAATACATACTGATAGTTGGAATAGGAATTTTGGTTTCCTTAGAAAACACAGAAATAAGAATGTGCTTTTGTTTTAATTGCATGTGTGGGGATGTAGACTCTTTCAGATTATCCACAGCAGCTCTGATTTGCGTTGTGCATCACATTAAAATTACAGAAAAGCAAATGGACATTTACATAGTAATATATTAAAATAGTAACATAGTAAATGACAGAAATGTAGATACCAACAACAAAAGAAACTAAAGAAAAAATTTAAAACAGCACTAAAGTGTTATCAAACTGAAAAAAAAAAAAAAGCCCAGATTTGTTCTCTGCAAAATATTTGCCAGATCTTCAAAGGTTAACGGACACCAATACTACTATAATTACTCCATGAAATATAAAAAAAAGCATGACTCCAATTTTTTTTTCCTTTGGTGTGAGCCCACTAAAATGTCATAGGCCAAACTAAGCAAATACACATATACATAAAGTTACAGAATGATCCCTTTGATGAATGTCACAATAAAATTGTCAAATAAAATCTAGGAAAGGTGCATTCAACATGATATCAATCATCTGATTAAGTTCGTTTCATATCAAAGTGTCAGGGAAATGCAGATCAAAACTGCCTTAAGATTCCATCTCATCTCAGTCATCTTGGCCATCATCAAGAATGATTATAAATGAGAGGACAGAGGTGTGGTAAATGTGATCTCTTATATGCTGTTTGTAGGTGTATAAATTAGTGTAAGCCAATTTTCAAGTCAGTAGAGATTTCTCCCCAAGTTAAAATAGATCTACCACCACACAACCCGGCTATACCACTACTTGACATATATCCAAAGGACTATTTATCCTACTGCACAAATATTAATATATTTTATTGCTGCTCAATTAAAAGTAGCTTGGAAGTGAGAGTAGCCCAAGTCCTAATCAATTGATGAATGAATACCACAGTATGGTACATATGCACAACAAAGTTTTACTCCGCTTTAAAGAAAGCTAAAAGTATAAAGTTTTCAGGCAAATGGATGGAACTATAAAACATATTGGGTTAGGTAACGTAAACCCAGAAATACAAATATCACGTATTTTCTCATATTTGGATCTTAGGCTCAAACTTTTGTTATGTGTTACAATGGGAGCATATGTAGAAAGCAGCTAATTAGAAAGGAAATGTTATAGAGGAAAGCAATGGGACTGAGGAACAGTACAGAATAGCTAAAGCAAAAATAAAGAAAAGGGTGCTGTTGAAGGAAGTATTCCAATGAAAAAGCAAGTGAGTATTGAGGAGATGAGTATGTGTTGGGGGGCAATAAACCAAACAGAGCATCAAAAATACATCTGTGAAGTTACTGTCTTATAAAACTTTCCCAAAATAGGCATTTAAACAAAACAAAACAAAACAAAACAAAAAACAAACAAAAACAAAAAACAAAAAAAAAAACAAGTCACTTCAATGGAGAGTTACACAGTTGGGTAAGAGTTATTTGCTGTTCTTGCAGAGGATCTGGGTTCAGTTCCTTGTGCCCACATGATGGCTCTGGTTCTATAACTCTGGTTCTAAAGAACCTGCCTGTACTTCTACCTTCTACAGGCAACATAGAGGCATGTAACACACACACACACACACACACACACACACACACACACACACACACACACAAAGTACTCAAAAATTAAATAAAAAGTAAATCTTTAAAAAATCCATTAGTGCCAGCCATTAGCTCTTTTCTCTTGAGTTATTGGTCAGGGTGACCCCAGAGGCATGCCTGCAAACAATCTGGGCCGAAGCAATTACTATTTGTTGTTAACCGTAATTGGATGGCAAGACTCTACTGCTGAAAATGCACATTTTGTCAAAGGACACAGAAAAATCAATTTGAGATGGCAAAGAAATTGCCTCCTGACTGGCTAATTTTATAACACTGGAAAAAATTATATATAAATATATATATATATATATGTATGTTTGGGGAGAAGACATTAGTGGTCTTACCTGGTGTTGGGTATCATGTTATCATATGTTCTAATAGCAGTTTGCCTGCCAAGATATCCCTACTTATGCACTACTGGCACAACTTTAATGGGGTAACCAATCACTTCTAGTAAGATTCGAGGTGTGATGAACAGGAAGAAATTGATACCTGGTACTATAAACTTGGTCAAAACACAGCTCAAGTAATCATAGGCACTAGAGATGATGATACTATTGTTATTTGTCAAATGATAATGTCAAAATTCTGTCTCTGTATTTGTTTATAACTACAGATATGTGTACTTAACTTCAGTCATAGAAGTCTCTTGCAGTGGGTAACAGCTGCTGCAAAGACTCAAATTTGGTCAAATGAGAATAAGTCACTGTGAGTTCTCAGACTGCTCAAAATGAGCCATGTACAATCACTAATCACACACACACACACACACACACACACACACACACACACACGTACCACCCAGGGAGGGGCATAACAGGAGACAGAAAATATATAGAACTAAAGGAAAAGAAGAAATGTTGTGAAATTCTTTAGGACATAACTACCCATTGGTCTCATGAACCTGCAGCCTCTGTGGTTACATCCATTAAGACTTATACAAGATCAGTGTAGTCAGCATCCCCACTATCAATAGTGGAAGAGTCTCACAAGGTCCATACCAAGCTATGTAGATACTGATAGTAAGTGGGTGCAAGGGAGCAGTGAATAATTTGGGGGGCCAAATGTGACTACTGGAAGATTACCTATCTTCTAGTGTATAGCCCCATAACCATGTATTAATTAGTCTGTACTAATTGGATTTAGTATGTTGTACAAAAAGAAAATAAGACATGAATTTATAAGTAGGATGTGTTGAACAGGGGCTGGGGGGGCTTAATATGAAGAGGGTGCTGGAAAAGAAAAATGAAAAATTAGAAGTCAGAAAGGTAAAAAAGACATAAAGATATACATATACATCATCTATATTTATCACATATAAATGATAAAGGAAAGCACATGATCTAAATTTGGGTTTGTTGTGAAAAAACAACAAGCATCTCTAAAAGGCACAGGCAGAATAGCTTTGAAGGCTTCAAGACAAAGTCAGGACTCAGAATCCTGAAGAATCCCAGGTCTTTCCAAGAACACTCAGTACTCCTGCTGCTTGTAGACTCTGAAAATGGGTGTGCAAACCCAGAAGAGATAACATAGCTGTGGTTGGTAGTGGAAATTAAATGGTAAAGGAAGAGAAAACTTACCACATTCTAAAAGTAAGATGTCTCAACACTTCATTCAAATTTCTCCTTTCTGTTGAATGCAAGAGGCACATAGTGATAGTCTCTTTTACTTCTAATTTACAGCATTCTAAATATATCATGTCACATCAATATGTCTAAGACTATACGATCTGTTCTCTGACATTAGCAATAACATGCTCATTTAACCTCTTATGCCTCATCTCCATTTCATGTAAAAATATAATTACAGTATCCAGCTTATGTGGTGTTTTGGAGACCTGATTTACTTAATTATGTAGCACTCTTAAAACAAGTGCTAACTTAAGTGTGTCTGCATTGTTAATATCATAAGAGTTCTTAAACAGTTGAAATCTAACATTCATAGTAAATTTATATATTATATAAGAAAAGGGGACATTCCGTTTTATATTGATCTTCACTTTAATTCACACCAGTTTTATAATATTAGAAAAGTTACTTGATATCTTTAAAGATAAATAGACAATCTCAACCTCAAAATATATTAAGGTGGAATGTATTAAAGTATTTTAGGACATTCTGTTTCATGTGTGAACTGGATTACTAGTAAACTATTATTTAATAATGTGTGTTATAGTAGATAAACCATGAATTTAATTTTAGACATCATAATACAATTTATTAATAGTCTTCTAGAAGCACACATGGAACCCTAAATGGGGAACACATGACAATGATGATATATAAAAACGGGGATTAAATATCATACTCTGGATATTTTTTATCACAAATGTATTTCTGGCTAAAAACATTCATGTCTAAATAAGGTAAAGGTAAATCATGTAATTTTATCATTGGTCCCCACTTAAAGGCACAAATTTGGAAATTTTTTGTTCTTTCATCCTCAAATCTAAATTTGTAAAATATTACAATAAAGAAGCAAAAATATGCTGTGTTTTCAACTGAAGCAAATTTAACCTTTATGTGAATTTTATTCATTTGAACTCTGTGATGAGCAAGGGCTTTACTTAACCTGCCAAGAAATTCATTCATTTTTTTAAGTTATCCTTCCTTTCTTCCTTCCTTCCTTCCTCCTTCCCTCTTTCTCTCTCTTTCTCTTTCTTTCTTTCTGCCTTTCTGCCTTTCTTTCTTTCTTTCTTTCTTTCTTTCTTTCTTTCTTTCTTTCTTTCTTTCTTTCTTTCTACACGTCAGATTTCCCCCCCCCCCCGGTCCACCCTCCAACTGTTCCAAATCCCATACCTCCTCCCCTCACCCCTATCTCCATGTGGATGTTCCCACTACACACCACCTACCCCATCAGATATCTAAACTCTCTGGGGCCTCCAGTCTCTTGAGGGTTAGCTGCACCTTCTCTCACTGAACCCAGATCCTGCAGTCCTCTGGTATATCAGTGTTGGGGGCCTCATATCAGCTGATGTATGCTGTCTGGTTAGTGATATAAGTTAGTCAGTGTCTGAGAGATATAAGGGTCCAGTTTAATTGAGCCTGCTGGTCCTCCTACAGAGTTTCCTTCTTCCTCAGCTTCTTCCAACTTGCCCCTAATTCAACCACAGGGGTCAGCAGCTTCTGTCCATTAGTTGGGTGCAAATATCTACATCTGACTCTTTCAGCTGCTTGTTGGGTCTTTCAGAGGGCAGTCATGATAGGTCTCTTTTTGTGAGCACTCTATAGCCTCAGTAATAGTGTCAAGCCTTGGGGGGGCCAACCCTTGAGCTGGATCAAACTTTGGGGCTTTTGCTGGACTTTCTTTTCCACAGACTCTTATCCAACTTCATCCCTGCAGTTCTTTCAGACAGGAACATTTATGGGTCAGAGTTTTGACATTGGGATGGCAACCCCATCCCTCACTTGATGCCCTGTCTTTCTGCTGGAGGTGGGCTCTTCAAGTTCCCTCTCTCTACTGTAGGGCATTTCATCTAGGGTCCCTTCCTTTGAGTTCTGAGAGTCTGTCCCTTCCCAGGTCTCTGGTACATTCTGGAGAGTCCACCTAACCTCCTATATCCTGAGGTTGCCTGTCTCCATGTTTTCTGCTGGCCCTCAGATCTTCAGTCCTTTTACCCACCCAATACCAGATCATGTTCCTCTCCCCCCATCCCTTTTCCCTCTCATGTCCCTCCCACCTCCCCCTTTGTAGTTGTTTTCCTCTCCTTCCCAAGTGGGACTGAGGCGTCCTCCTTTGGGCACTTTAGCTTGTTGACCTTTTTTAGTTCTGTGGACTATATCTTGGATATTCTGTAATTTTTTTGGCTAATATCCACTTATTAGTGAGTACATACCCTACATGTCCTTTTGAGTCTGAATTACCTCACTCAGGATTATATTTTCTAGTTCCATCCACTTACCTGCAAAACTCAGGATGTCCTCATTCTCGAAAGCTGATTACTATTCCACCATGTAAAAGAACCAAATTTTCTATATGCATTCTCCTGCTGTGAGACATCTGGGTGTTTCCAGCTTCTGGCTATCACAAATAATGCCTCTATGAACATAGTGGAACATGTTCCCTGTGGCATGGTTGGGCATCTTTTGGGTATATTCCCAAGAGTGGTATTTCTGGATCTCCAGGTAGATCTATTTCCAATATTCTGAGGCACCTCCAGATTGATTTCCATAGTGGTTGGAACAGTTTGCAATCTCACCAGCAATGGAGGAGTGTTCCTCTTTCTCCACATCCTTACCAACATGTGTTGTCACCTGAGGTTTTGATCTTAGCCATTGCGATTGGTGTGAGGTGGAATCTCAGTGTCATTTTGATTTGCATTTCTCTGATCACTAAAGACTTTGAACATTTCTTTAGGTGCTTCTCAGGCATTCAAGAATCCTCTGTTGTGAATTCTCAGTTTATTTCTCTACCCCATCTTTTTTATTAGATATTTTCTTTATTTACATTTCAAATGATATCCCATTTCCTGGTTTCCCCTCTGCAAAACAAAAAACAAAAAATAAAAAACAAAACAAACTATTCCCTCCCCTCTCCCCAACCCACTCTCTCCTGTTTCCTGGTCCTGGCATTCCCCTGCACTGGGCATAGAGCCTTTACAGGACCAAGGGCCTCTCCTCCCATTGATGAACAACTAGACCACTCTCAGCTACATATGCAGCTGGAGCCATGAGTCCCACCACTGGGTTCTCTTTGGTTGGTGGTTTACTCCCTGGGAGCAATGTGGTTACTGGTTAATTCATATTGTTGTTCCTCCTATGGTGATGCAAACCCCTTCAGCTCCTTGGGTCCTTTCTTTAGCTCCTTCATTAGAGACCTTGTGCTCAGTCCAATGGATGGCTATGAGCCTCTATTTCCATATTAGTCAGGCACTAGTAGAGCCTCTCAGGAGACAGCTATATCAGGTTCCTGTCAGCCAGCATTTGCTGGCATCCATTACCCAGAAGATGCTCCAACATGTCATAAGGACACATGCTCCACTATGTTCATAGCAGCCTTATTTATAATAGCCAGAAGCTGGAAACAACCCAGATGTCCCTCAGTAGAGGAATGGATACAGAAATTGTGGTATATATACACAATGGAGTACTACTTAGCTATTAAAAACAATGAATTTATGAAATTCTTAGGGAAGTGGATGGATCTGGAGAATACCAACCTCAATGAGGTAACCCAATTATAAAAGAACACACATGGTACACACTCAATGATAAGTGTATATTAGCCCATAAGCTCAGAATACCCAAAATACAATCCACAAACCACAAGATACTTAAGAAAAAGGAAGACAAAAGTGTGGATACTTCAATCCTTCTTAGAAGGAGGAATAAAATACCCATGGAAGGAGTTGCAGAGACAAAGTGTGGAGCAGAGACTGAAAGAAGGACAATCCAAAGACTGCCCTACCTGGGAATCCTTCCCATATACTATCTACCCCATTTTTTGATTGGGTTGTTTGGTTTTTTGGTGGTTAGTTTCTTGGATTGTAAATATATTTTGGATATTAGCCCTCTGTTGGATGTAGAGTTAGTGAAGATTTTTTCCCAGTCTGTAAGCCGATTTGTCTTACTATGTCTTTTGCCTTACAGAAGCTTTCCAGTTTCATGAGGTTCCATTTTTCAATTCTTGATCTTAGAGCATGAGCCATTAGAGTTCTGTTTAGGATATCTCCTCCTGTGCCAGTGATTTCAAGGCTATTTCCCACTTTTTCTTCTATTAGATTCATTCAGTGTGTCTGGTTTTATGTTGAGGTCCTTGATCCACTTGGACTTGAGCCTTGTTAAAGGTGACAAATGTGGATATATTTTCATTTTTCTACATACAGACAGGCAGATAGACCAGCACCATTTATTGACGATGCTTTCTTTTTTCCATTGTATATTTTTGGCTTCTTTCTCAAAGATCAAGGGTGTATAAATGTGTGGTTTTATTTTGGTCCTTCATTTCTATTCCATTGATCAACCTGTCTGTGTCTGTACTAAAAGCATGAGGTTTTTATCACTATTGCTCTGTAGTAGAGTTTGAGGTCAGGGATGGTGATTCCCACAGCCATTCTTTTATTGTTAAAATTTGTTTTCGCTATTCTGGGTATTTTGTATTTCCAGATGAATTTGAGAAATGCTCTTTCCATATCTTTGGAGAATTGTGTTGGGATTTTGATGGTGATTTCATTGAATTTGTAGATTGCATTTGGTAGGATGGCTATTTTTACTATGTGATTTCTGCCCATCCATGAGCATGGGAGATCTCTCCATTTTCTGAGATCTTCTTCATTTTCTTTCTTGAGAGAATTGAAGTTACTGTCATACAGATCTTTCACTTGTTTCCTTAGAGTTACTCCAAGATATTTTATATCTTTTGTGGCTATTGTGAAGGGAATTATTTCCCTAATTTCTTTCTCAGCATGTTTATCATTTGTATAAAGGAAGGCTACTGGTTTATTTGAGTTAATTTTGTAATTCATTCACTTTGCTGAAGGTGTTTATTAGCTGGAGTAGTTCTCTGCTAGAATTTTTGGAGTCGCTTATGTATACTATCATATAATCTGCAAATAGTGATACCTCCAATTTATATCCCCTTGAACTCTTTTTGTTGTCTTATTTTTTCTAGCTAGCACTTCAAGTACTATAATAATTCATTCTTAAATTTTTTCCATTGGTCTATTTGTGGTGAAGCCACAATCCCCTCATTCCTTACCTTTCCTGGCTCTGGACAGCTGATTGCTCTGTTCTTTGAGTGGAGGTGATACCATAGTGATACTCTCTTATATCATGGTTAGCAGTAAGGTTTTGAATGCTCAAAATCTCAGGGCTGTCCATGAACCGATATTTTAAAACACAACCTAAAGCTCCCTCAGTGCAACAAAGCCTCATTGCATATGATTGGTCTTTGGACTAAGCCTTGAGAATTAATAAGTATTTGAGAAGACTCTTTGATTTTAGTTCGTGAAGAAGCAGGAATGACTGTTACCTATAAAAATGTCACAATACTATTTCAAGTAGTAGTTATTATTTCAGGGCAAGTCATCTTGGGGGGCATTAGAAAGGACTTTTAGAAGCTTGAAACCTTCCCAGTCATATGATTCCTAATCTATTGTACTTAGTACAAAGTTAATCTGTAATGTGAATAATGTGTATTTTTAGCATGCAATAATCACATTTATTATCACATATGTTATTTGAGCATTATACTTTAAAGTGGCATGAGAAGTAAAAGTAAAAGAATTAATCAGAAGTGTTGACAAGATTTTTAATTCCTTCTGTTTCCTTTGATATTTTTCTTAAATAGAATATATAAGCGATGCAACCCATGCGTAAACACATCTCAGTTTATGTTTATTCTGCTTTTATTGCACATTTGAAAATTAATAATTCAATGTTCTAATATTAGCTGTCATCTTAGCTGTGATAAAATTAATAATTCATCAAAATGATATCAAACAAATGGGGCCTTTTTTGTTCTGGATGAGAAACAATCCTTTCAGTGTTGAAAAATTACAAAGTTAAATTTATTTCTTTTATTTTGGGTCAAATAATATTTAATCCTTTCAGCTATAATTTCAATGTTTTCATTTTAAATATAGAAATCTGCATATGTCACAACTGATGCTAAGAAACAACCTTCGTCTTGTTCCAGAAGGTTGTTTTACCCTTGCTTATATCTTGGCAGTTACATCTTCTTCAGAAAAACCACAATAAAAGAGTCATGTTTTGGGAAAGTTGAATATAAATGAAATGAATTCTTTTTTCGTTCTGGCTGATGTAATCTTCTCCATTTGCTGTCTGCATAAAATAGGAGGTATGGTTGCAACAGGAAAAGACTGAACAATATTTCTGCATATAATATATTTCTTGAATTTATTTGCATATATTTTAAGTTAAAATATATGATAAGGTTAAGCATATATATTTACTTATAAATGGGATCATTATACACGTGTTTCCAGGAGTCTGTAATTAGATATGTTTTAAGGACAAAAACTTGTTTCTTTTTAAATTATACTAATTGTCCTGGTTTCCCTAGACTTTGAATGGGGGTGTTAGTAAAGACACTTAAAGTCTACTAATTTAACTCTCACACTGTTTTCATAGAGGTGTCAGTAAGAAAAATAAGAACATTGCAATTTCAATTAAAGCCTGAGTTAACATCTCTACTCAGGTGGATGTTACCTACTACATATATAAAATAGGAGTTTGTAATTCATCAAAGGATATTTGAGGTCTTATGGTAAAATTCTACATTATGAACACGCAGGTCTCTGCAAATCATGATGCACATTTCTGGGAATGCTAAGAACAACTATATGTCCTTAGAGAGTATGAACAGAATATGATACCTGTCTCTTCACTGTGAAGTTAGTATTGCTTGATTCTGATCCCTCCAATAATATTGTTCATTGTACCTTCAGAAACAGTTGCTCAAATGTGGAACTCCAGTCAACTTCTGGAGATTCTTATACAGAAGGTGAAAGAGATATGAAGCAAACTCAAATTTTAAAATAATCACTCATACCATTCCTATACCAGTGGTCTGCATATCATAAATCGCAACTTGACTAGACAATTATAGCAGACCTAGAAATACTAATATGAATATGAGCTTAAGATGTTTCTAGTTCTTAGAAATATTTTTATTTAGATGATGAATAAAATATTTGCATTATCCCTAGATCATACTTTAAAGAGCACAGAACCATCGCTTCTCATTGCTGCATGAACATGAAGGTTCCTAGAAAACACAGTGATGTTACATATTCTGGACAGGTTTGAACTCTGAGCAAGTGTTTCCCTTTCCTTCCATTTCTTGCCTCCCTGTCTTCTGTTGACACATCCCACATTCTTCATCTTAATACACTTAGATTTTTGTTGGTTTGTATGGAAATTACTTAGCTAATTACCCACTTCAAAGTTCCTAGTATTCACACTAAACCATAGTTGTTTGCCACACCTATATTCTAACAAAAATTATTCTTTGATGTGAATCTTCTTTGTGCAAAAGATATCTGAAAATATGTCCATGAAAGAGGGATATACACTAATAATGGGAATTCTCAGCCTCTCATAGTTTACTCCTACTTTTCACATATTACGTAAAAGTATCTTCGCACCAATATTCTCCTTCCAGGTAGAGTGCTTTTCACTTTATTAACTCATTTAATACACATTTTTATTTAATACTTATGTTTTCTACAAATATTGAGTCTCTAGTACATTGAAGGTGCTATAGTTTAATATCCCCTATAAAACACAATTTCAGTGAAGCTACCTTACAAAAATTAAAAAGTGGTTATACCTTGATGGTTGTAGGAAGCACATGTATGAATTAAAGCATGTGAACAGATGAGAAGATAAGTTTTGATAGTGTCAGTTGTCTCCTTCTATTAAGCGGGATCCAGGGACTGCATTCAGGTTTGGGCAGCAAGCACATTGACCTGACTGTCTTGATACCTTGATAGTTCCTTCATGGGTGGGATTTTTCCCATTATCATAGAAATGGGGAGATTATCAAGGAAATAGGCTCCAAATAGAAGGATAGTTGGGCTAGAATTCTTCTTTCTGCTTTCATATAGGTTAACTTGTGCTATATTACACAGGATTTTATTAGATATTTTCCTTATTTACATTTCAAATGATACCTCCTTTCCTGGTTTCCCCCTCCAAAAAAAATCAAAAAACAAAACAAAACAAACAAACAAACAAAATCCCTGTTCCCACCCCACTCCCCCTGCTCACCATCCCATCGTTTCCTGCTTCCTGGCCATGGCATTCCCCTACACTGGGGCCTAGAACCTTCACAGGACCAAGGGTCTCTCCTCCCATTGATGACCGACTAGGCCATCCTCTGCTATACATATGCTGCTGAAGCCATGAGTCCCACTATGTGTACTCTTTGGTTGGTGGTTTAGTCCCTGGGAGCTCTGAGGGTACTGGTTAGTTCACATTGTTGTTTGTCCTAAGGCGTTGCAAATGCTTGAACTCCTTTGTTCCTTTTTCTAGCTTGTTCGTTGTGGACCATGTGCTTAGTCTAATGGATGGCTGTGAGCCTCTACTTCTGTATTAGTCAAGAATTGTCTTAGCCTCTCAGGAGATAGCTATAAAAGGCTCCTGTCTGCCAGCTCTTGCTGGCATCCACAAGAGTGTCTGGGTTTGGTGATTGATTATGGGAAGGATTCCCAGGTGGAACAGTCTCTGGATTTTCTTTCCTTCAGTATCTCCTCCATAGTTTGTCTCTGCAACTCCTTCCATGGGTATTTTGTTCCCCCTTCTAAGAAGAATTGAAATATCCACATGTTGGACTTCCTTCTTCTTGAGTTTCTTGTAATTTGTGTATTGTATTTTGGGTATTCCAAGCTTCTGTACTAATATCCACTTATCAGAGGTGCATACCCTGTGTGTTCTTTTGTGATTGGGTTACCTCACTCAGGATGATATTCTCCAGATCCACCCATTTCCCTAACAATTTCATAAATTAATTGTTTTTAATAGCTGAGTAGTACTCCATTGTGTAGATGTACCACATTTTCTGTATCCATTCCTCTGTTGAGGGACATCTGGGTTGTTTCCAGTTTCTGGCTCTTATAAATGAGGCTGCTATGATCAGAGTGATGCATGTGTCCTTATTACATGTTGGAGCATCTTCTGGGTATATGCCCAGGAGTGGTATAGCTGGGTCCTCTGGTAATACTATGTCCAATTTCCTGAGGAACCACCAAACTGATTTCCAGTGTAGATGTACCAGCTTGCAATCCCACCACCAATGAAAGAATGTTTCTCTTTCTCCACAACCTCACCAGCATCTGTTTTCATCTGAGTTTTTTTCCTAGCCATTCTGACTGGTGTGAGGTGGAATCTCAGAGTTGTTTTTATTTGCATTTCCCTGATGACTAAGAATGTTGAACATTTATTTAGGTGCTTCTTATCCATTCAATATTCCTCAGTTGAGAATTGTTTGTTTATCTCTGTACTCCATTTTTAATAGGGTTATTCGGTTCTCTGGAGTCTAACTTCTTGATTTCTTTGTATATATTGGATATTAGCTCTCTATCAGATATAGGATTGGTAAAGATCTTTTTCCAATCTGTGGGTTGTCATTTTGTCCTATTGACAGTGTCTGTTGACTTACAGAAGCTTTGTAATTTTATGAGGTTGCATTTGTCAAGTCTTGATCTTAGAGCATAAGCTATTGGGGTTCTGTTCAGGAAATCTCCCTACCTATTCAATATTGCACTTGAAGTCCTAGCCAGAGCAATTAGTCAACAAAAGGATATCAAAGGGATACAAATTGGAAAGGAAGAAGTCAAATTATCAGTATTTGCTGATGATATGATAGTATATATAAGTAACACCAAAAATTTCCACTAGAGAACTCCTAATCCTGATAAACAAGTTCTGTAAAGTAGCTGGATATAAAATTAACTCAAGCAAATCTGTGGTCTTCCTCTACACAAAGGATAAACAGGCTGAGAAAGAAATTAGGGAAGCAACACAATAGTCACAAATAATATAAAATACCTAGGTGTGACTCTAACTAAGCAAGTGAAAAATCCATATGGCAAGAACTTCAAGTCTGAAGAAGGAAATCAAAGAAGATCTCAGAAGATGGATAGATCTCCCATGCTCATGGATTAGAGGGTTTATATAGTAAAAATGGCCATCTTGCCCAAAGCAATCTACATATTCAATGCAATCCCCATCAAAATTCCAACTCAATTCTGCATAGACATGGAAAGAGTAATTTGCAAATTCATCTGGAGTAACAAAAAAACCTAGGATAGCAAAAACTATTCTCAACAATAAAAGAATCTCTGACCTTAAGCTCTATTACAGAGCAATTGTGATAAAAACTGCATGGTATTGGTACAGTGACAGGCAGGTGGATCAATGGAATAGAATTTAAGATCCATGAACCCACACACCTATGGTCACTTGATCTTTGACAAAGGAGCTAAAACTATCCAGTGGGAAAAAGACAGCATTTTCAACAAATGGTGCTGTCCCAACTGGCGGTTAGCATGTAGAAGAAAGCATATCGATCCATTCCTATCTCTTTGTACAAAGCTCAAGTCCAAGTGGGTCAAGGACCTCCACATAAAACCAGATACACGGAAACTAATGGAAAAGAAAGTTGGGAAGAGCCTCAAGCACATGGGCACAGGGTATATTAGACAGGTTAAAGAGCCTCACCAGACACCAGTACTGGGTTTTTTGAACTTCTGGGCAAATAGAACTGTAAGATAGTTAAGCCTTACTGTTTTTAAATTACCAGTGTTGACTGTCTGTTATTACAAAAGAAAATGGAATGGGCCCTACAATGTAAAGAAAACATAGCCCATTTTGAGAAAAAACTTACTATAAGAATTAAATAGTTAAATCCTTTAAACACATTGTAATGCACCCTATTCTATAGTCATATGACAATTGCTGTAGAAACATGTAAGATGTTTAGTTCAATTATATTTCACTCTAAATAAGCAGCAATACCTTCTTTTCATATATACCTAATTAATAGAGCATTCTGTCAGAGCATTCATTACTAAGCAACTCTAATTGAAGACTATAGTAAAATAAAATGCAAATGTAATTTCCTTGAGTATTTCATTCAAACTTCAGCATACACTGATGAAGAACCCGCTACAAGCCAGTTTTCTTGGTAGAGCAGTTACCCAATCACATAAAGCACGGGTTCTGACATGATCTAGGACACAACATCATAGGTGTGAAAGAGAAGCTTAACCTGCGGATTCTGGTTCTGGATGATGAAATGGAGAACAGATCTACATCCCAGCTTGTGCTAAGGTAACAAAAGAAGAGAGAACAGATAGGTAGATTAAAATAAAAATCTACTTCTTCATTCCTTTTTTAATGTGTCTGTATGACAGAGAGAGGGGCAAATGAGAGGGGAGGGGAAGAGGGAAGGAGAGCAAGAGACTCCAGGTGGATGATTGTTTTGTTAAGTATGTAGAGGTCAGAAGGCTGCTTTCATTAATCAGTTCTTGCTATCCACGTTACTAAGGCAGGGCCTCTGTTTCCGCAATTAGCTTAGTGTCAATCAAGTTTATACCCTCTCATTTCCCCATAATAGTGTTGTATTTAGAGACTCATCCCATCCCATCCAGGTTTTATGTGGGTTCTGGAAGTGGAACTCAGAAGAAGTCAGGCTTGCCAGATAGCTCCCCACCTGTGGGGTCATATCTCACATCCCGAGATTATTTTCTATCATCTAGAGAATAATGATTTCTAACATTGAATAAATATTTTATTTAGGCTGCTAAAATATAATCTTGAAAATCTATCTATCTATCTATCTATCTATCTATCTATCTATCTATCTACTGTCTGTACTGTCTGTCTACCTTCCTCTGTTTGCGTGTGTGTATACTTAAAATTGAAGTTTTGTCTGCCATAATTTTCTTAATAAAGTATTTTATATAACTTTTACCAAATTCTTAGAACACAGTAATATATTAGAATGTCATCTCTTCTCTCTTCTCTTTTTACATTGACATAGGCTGTAATACACATTTGCTCTCCATTTCATTATCCATTTTTGTACAGCATAAAACCGAGTTTTCTCACATCAGTAAGCACTTTACAACATGTCAATTCCTGTTTCACCATGTGATGCTTTCTAAACACTTTAGTTGGTGTCTTTCCCCATAATAGTTGAGTCAGAACCTGAGAATTCTTAAATACTTGTTATTGAGATATTTTTCCTATACATTTCTCTACTTTGAATTCAGTAAATGTTATCTAACTTTTAGTTATCTGGAACTGATCTGAGGAGTTTAGAATTTGTGAGAATCTGATTAGGAAATATAGAAAATAAATCCTTTTAAGTAATTAAAGAATTGTGTATCCAGAACATATAGGTAACTTAGCACATACATGATCTGTTCAGTTGAAGGAGAAATAAGTACTTAAGAAATTATAGCTTATTCTGAGAAACAATATTTCAAGTGACACTTGTTAAAATGAGCAAAGTTCCAATTTAGCATTCAATATCCTCCTATTTGTTTCTTTATTTGCCTTCTAAGGTACATAAATAAGAGTTAAGTTGAGGAAAGAATTTTAGTATCTAATAATGCAATATGATTGAAAACCATTTTTTTCTGAAATATGAACAATTTATATCTCCATTATGTACCTTATATTCTTGGTACTATTATTTAGAATTATGACTTCTTTATACCTTTGGGGTAAGTAATATCTGAAAATACTCAAAATTGACAAATTAAACTTGCTAAGGAAATTTCTAAACTACAAACTTTCTGTTCTGCTGTTCCTTCTGCCTATCAGCCATGTGCATGGTTTTAGCATTACTTTTTATTTGTATCCAAATCTATTGATTCACAAGATAAATATTGACCTGACCTTGCCTTCACCTCAGTTTATATCTACTTCTTAAGTCAATAAATCCAGAAAGTGATCTGACAGCAGTCAATATTAGTTGAATTTTTTAAATAGCAGCTTTGCTGTAAAGTAATAATTCAGTATTTTATAGTTTCTGCCTCAAAGAAGTAAAAATGGAGTGTAACTCACCAATTTGTTGGGCAAAACTATTCCTATGTCATTTGATGGTGAATACAAAGCTGCCCCTGGTGCCAAAGAGCATCTCTAATGTCCATAAATCTTCTAATCTCAGATCGGAAGAGCTTGAAATATTTGACTATGCTTGCTGGTGGCAACAGCACATCAGTGTCCTTCTTAGGTTCTAATTATAATTAAACCACATAATTATTCTTCAGGTGACTGATGCGATTTTGTTGGTCTCGTTTCCCTCTGGACTTATTTTAACCTGAGGGTGTAATAAATAGAGTCAATAGTCATATTGGACCTTAGAAGTTAAAGGCAAGAACACATTTGTTACTCCATTTATCAGCTTGTTTTGATCTTTTCAAAGTCGAGGGAATATAAAGCTGTGGGTCAAGATTTGCATATATTTATGCTGTGCAATAGAAGGAAGCTTAAGGGGCTGGTCATAACCGATGCACTGCGTTTGACAATTTATCGCTATTCTTAAGGCCATAGCACTCATCTTTGACTTACACAGTTTCTTAGTGCTCTGGGGGATGGATGACATGCTCATACTTCAGGACTCCATAATGAAATATGCCAGAGTAGTTTTTAAAAAACTTTCATTCCCATGAAAGAAGAAAATAACCTGTTTGAAAATTGTGTTTTGAAATAACCAATACCCAGCTGTGTGCTAAAACTATAAGTTGTAATATAAATATACAACTATTTAGAAATTGAGGCTATACTTCATAGGAATAGATAATGATTTGAATTTAAAATCCTTCTATAATTCATGATTCTACTTCATCAACTAAAAACATCCTAATTTAGACTATTTCAAAGTTTGTGGTATAGCACAAAGTTGCTAATAATATTATTGAAATTGTCATCTATTCCTACTGAATTACCACTGAACCACAGAGAAATCATAAAAATTGAGGAAAATCTACAAAGGAAATGCTTACACATGGCTGAAAAATCACTCTAAACCACGGGAGTCTTGAAAATTTTCTCTCCAATAAATTCAGAAGTTCTTGAGTGCAGACATCATATCTTGCTCATATTCTTCTCTTACTATTATAAGTGTGTTGCTCTCACTCAATTCTTAACCATATAAAACTATGTTGTGATGACCTTATCACTTCTTAATAATCTTTACTATCATTTTATACAAACGAGACCTCCAGATTTCAGAAAAATTCAATGGCTAATTGTAAGTTCATTGTGAATTGAGTTATTTTGTCATGTATCATTCAAGTCAAGATCACAGGACAACTGCATATACTTAACGTCTTGACTATAAGATTAGAATTCTTCTTAACTTGTTAACTTTTAATACTACTTGCTTATACAACTTGCCATTTGGTTTTATCTCTATGACTTATCATGTATTACATCTCAATTACTTTTTGTCATACAGAACATGGCACATACCATAAAGAATATGCCTACTTGATAATGAAACATTAAGTCGAGAAGTAATTTTGGATTTTAAGATGTAACTAGTAATAACTACGTAACTGAGATTCTGGTGGGATTATTTTTGATGTTTTGTCTACTTTTTATCAGAACTCATATTCTGGAAAATAAGAATAATTCAAGGGTACCCCTCACCACATTGTTAGTTCCCTCCACTCTCTGATGTTAAAAACAAAAAGAGTCTGGATAGAGACAGTTTATTTCCAGACAACTAGCACTTGAAATTCAGCAAACTGAATCCTCTTGTTACCTAAGATTCTTCCTATTTTTCATACATAGTTTTGGTTAGCAGAGAGTGCTGCTTACAGTATCTCTCATTTGTGTAAGTGAAAAATAACTATGTTTTTATTACTTAAAATATTACAAAAAGGGACAATATGCTAAAAATATGCACTGAACAAATATCATCTGTACAGACTGGAAGAGAACCTTCATAAATTAACCTTATTAGTGCATTACTGTAAGCGAATGCCAAAAAAGCTCCTAATTTGCATTAAGATAGATTTTTCAGGTTGGCTGCATGATTTAATTAAAGAAAAGATTAAGAATCATTAAACAAGCTGCTCTACCTTGCAATAACAGAATTCATATCTGATTCAGGTTAACGAAAACACAGATGGTGATTCAGTAACTGTTGAGTTGCTGTAACAGAATGAAAATGATCCCATTAGTTCTCTGGAAATGTGAGGGAATTTGGAAATTAGTATGCAGATACATTGTATGGTGCTAGACAGCTTGGTCTGCTCGGATCATCGCTGATTATACTTTGTTTGGGTTGGCAACACTGAACTTAATAAATGAAAAAATGTTCCAGTATACCACAGTTGGAAACTGTTCAAGGTTGAAATAGGTGTGCAGGCTTTCAAAAGAAGAGAGTTAAGTAAACAAATGTCAATCAATGCAAAGCTAGCTACTTTTTTCCTTTAAAGAATATGTCTGCTCTTGAGAAGCAAGTGTCATAAAAATGGAAGGCCTTTACTGGATACATATGTCTGTGTGGTATTTATTATCACAAAGGCATTTTAAATGCATAGTATCAGTTGGAGGGAGACGTGTAAGCATTTTAATAGTTTTCTTTCTGGCAGAAATAGAAAAAATTCAGTCGCTATGAGGATTACTATATTTTTCACAAAAGAAATCAATATAATTCTGATGGAAAATGTTATGACAGGATAAAGAAAGTGTAAGTATAATGGCTACTGAAAGTTTAAAGGTGTCAAGAAGAACCACAAAGTAATCCTCAAGGAGCCTTCTGGGAAAGAACAACTTAGAAAAAGTGGCATAGTTAATCACAGCAGCTAACAGACATAACCAGTGCATCAAAGGCTCCACGGTACCAGCAGCCTCCATTTTCCACACCTGGTCCATGGCAGCAGTCTGTGTGCTCAGCATTTGACCCTTCCGAATGCATCTCAGGATAGTGCAAAAGACATGCATTGTCAGAGGACCATAACAGCAGGAAGAAAATGACCCTTTTCTATTAGCATGTTATGGTGCAGCATATTGAGCAAAGTGTGATTTAAGTCTAAGTTGATCATGTGCACTTCAGATATTAACTTAAAGCCCAGACTTCAAAAAAATGTTCAGAGATTTGCAAGAAAGATGGAACTTTAAACAATTGAGATTGTAATGTTCCCTGTTTAGATGCCTAATGATCTTTTCAGAACACACTGTATAGAGAAATTCTTCCTGGATGAGTACATATTACCAATGTGACTATATTAATCATACTGAGAACATTCCTTTTTTTCAGGATCACAACCAATAGGCTCTAAACACTTGCCTTTTCTCTATTGCTATTCATTTCATTAAATCATTTAAAAGTATACCTATATGACCTTTTTTTTTTTTTTGAAGTATATACACTAAGAATTCTACTCTACAATACATAGCAACTTAGATCATTGCAACATTGGAAAGTACAATTTACAAACCAGAGCCTGGTGACTACAAACCATTTTTCCACAGTACAGAGTAACAACCCATTTCTGTGGCATTCAAGCCAGCTCTCTAATGAAACTGTGCTATTAACACCCAATATCAGAAAACACTTCCTGTATGGTGAAGGATGCAAATTCATGATTAAAGTTACGAAAGCCTTGGTATGCCTCCTCTCCTCTAAATGCAACTTTAACCTGTTTAAAACTTTTTAAAATTGTTTTACAAGTTGTCTCTGTGGTTCCTTGAGGAGCTATATGAAGAAACACCTGAGGATCTGGTGAGGCAGATAATCTGTTCTTTCAGGAAGGACCACATTCACTGCCCAGGAACCAAATCAGGTGGTTCATAGCAACCTTCTTCTACCTTCTTCTGGTCTCCACAGGTACTTGCACACAACAACACACACACATGGACACACAAACACACACACGCACACACACACAGAGGGAGAGAGGGAAGGGTAGAGAGAAAAAGAGAAAGACAGAGACACAGAAAGACAGAGAAAGAGAATATACACATACATTCTTAAAATACAACAAATCTTTAAAAAAAAAACATAAGAATACCTTCAGAGCAAACTAACCAGGTCCCATTGGGGCTCACAGAGACTGAACCACCAACCAAAGAGCATGTAATGGCTGGACCTAGGCCTCATACACATATGTAGCCTGGTCTTTTGTGGTTCCCCTAACAATTGGAGTGGGGGATGTGTTTAACTCTTTTGCTTGCCTTTGGATCTATTTCCCCTATCTGATCTGCCTTTGTCTTCTGGTCTAGGTGGAGAGAGAATGTGCCTCTTTCTTCTTCCACTTGATGTGCCAGGCCAGGATAGAACCCATGTTGTGGGGAGGGGACTCCCTTTCCATGAGAAGAAGGAGGGTGAGGGTGAAACTGAGAGGAGAGGAAGGAGGTGGGCTGCAATCAGGATCTAAAGTGAATAAATTAATTAATTAGTGAAAAAATGAAAAGACTTTGAGAATATGACTTGTACATAGAACATTTGGTGTTATCTTAAGTAGGGATGCATAAGAAGGAATACTGTATAGGAGCATATTGTATTAGTTATAACTTTAAAGTGAGGCACTTTGACCCTGAAGATGCAATGATCATTTCACAGTTGCAGTGATTATGTTTTAGAGTATAATTGAAAAGTCTCTATACAGGCCCCTTTCCCACTGTCCTTTAGTGATATTAGCTAGGCTTTCGTGTCACATGTCAGATTTAGCCATTATCTTCATGTCTAAGTATCTACAGGAAGGCTTTAAGCCAATGAAGTATGGAGTTTTGGAAAGACTTATGTATACAGATCTATTTTTATGCTATTTAAAATTACTTGACCCATTTCTTTACAGAAACTCTGTCCTGTGGCAAATTAGTAGTTACTATTTTACTGTTGAGAAAGTTGTTTATGGTGTTGTAATAATTCCATATAATGATTTGAAGAGAGGTTGATTCACAAAGTTAGAAAAGTAAGACATAAGAAAGAAAAATAGTAGGTACCTTTATTTTATTGTAAGATTTAAAAATAGGATTTATTATAAAATATTAATTCCTATGGATATAATGTATGTTGTATAATAAAGAAAATTTCTACATACACTTTAGACAAAAAAAAATCCTACACACATATTTAGGCAAATAGGTGATAATGATACATGTCAAATTTTATAAACTTATATTTTATAAGATGATTAAAATTAAAAATACTACTGTATAAATATACTTGAATGTTACTGGATATTTATCAAACCTGTATTTGAAATATATGACTTGAACACAGAGCTTCTGCTGCTACGTAATGACTAGTTGACAGAACTACACATTTTTCCTTCTCAGGAATCAGGTTTCAAATCCAATCAGAAAATAGCTTAATCTACGTCTCAGTTGAGCTGCCAGTTCATGAACAGGCTCATCTTTGCACAACAGGCTGATGTAGCATGGGTAGCCCACAGCAGGTAAGGTTATTTATTGGTCTGTTTTCTTTCCCAGCACACTGTACAACCCCTCTCAGCACCTTGAGAATGAACCATCAGCAAGAAAGCTTCCAGTTCAATGCCAGCTCCATTTCCCCGTGTAGCATGTGTTTTATATTCAAATGCATAGTCATTAGCTTTAGGGTCTTGCCATCCATTTCTGTTGAGAGAGAAGGAACAATGGAAAACCATGCACATTGCTTAGAACTTATGGAACCTCTTGGACCATAACTCATAATTATCCCGCACTTGTCACTGGAGGTTTCCTTTAGAAACCTATGGCTCTGGGAAGAGCATTTTCTAACCATGCAAGATACTTCCATTCAAACTTTCTTCAAATTATATTTTCTAATTGCTTTATAAAGTAGGATGTTTCTTTTTGTCTTCTTCAAAAATCCTTAGTTCTGAATAACCCTTTCTTCAACCTCTATTTTTCATTTTAAACATTCTCATACTCATATTTATGTGTTTCAGAACCAATGTACTAAAAAAAATATCTGTTTATGACATGCTTCTCTGGATAACTATTTTTTCTCACTTTTTAACTTTTACTAGTCACAAAATACAACCAACTCCTTGAGAAATATCACTTAATAACTGTGTAGAAATAGGCTTCACAAACTGCTTCTATGTAGAAGAATGATTGACTCAAGAAAGTTGTCATGCACTTAGCTTGATTCTAAGATATATAGTCTAAGATATATATTTTATTATTATTGGTTATTTTCATTTCAAATTTTATCTGCTTTCCCAGTTTCCCTCCCTCCCAGAAACACCCTATCACATCCTTCCCCCACCCTGCTTCTATAAGGGTGTTCCTCCACCCACCCACCCACTCCCACCTCCTCGACCTCGATTCCCCTACACAGGGGCATCTATCAAGCCTTCATAGGACCAAAGACTTCTCCTCCAATTGATGCATGACAAGGCTATCCTCTGCTACATATGCAACTGGAGCCACATGTACTACATTGTTAATAGCTTAGTTCTTGGGAGCTCTGGGGTGTCTGATTGGTTGATATTGCTGTTTTTCTTATGGGGTTGCAAATCCCTTCAACTCCTTCAGTTCTTTCTCTCACACCTCTATTGGGGACCCCGTGCTCAGTCCAATGGTTGGCTTCAAACATCTGCCTCCATATTTGTAAGGCTCTGGCAGGGCCTCTCAGGAGACAGCCATTTCAGGCTCCTTTCAGCATTCACTTCTTGGCATCCACAATAGTTTCTGGGTTTGGTAACTATATGGGATGAATCCCCAGGTGGGAAAGTCTCTGGGTGGCCTTTCCTTTAGTCTCTGCTAAACACTTTATCTCCATATTTGCTCCTGTGAATATTTTATTCTCCTTCTAAGAAGGACCAAAGCACCCAAACTTTGGTCTTCCTTCTTATTGAGCTTCATGTGGTCTGTGAATTGTATCTTGGTTATCTGGAGCTTTTGCACTAATATCTACTTATCAGTGAGTGTATACCATGTGTTCACTTGTGCAATTTGGTTACCTCATTCAGTATTCTCTCTCTTGGTAGCCAATCTCTTTCACCAAGTTATGAAGGGATCCAAGATTCCAAGCAGCCTGTTGAAGAACTTGTAGCCTTCCTCTTGTGAAGATTATAAACAGCCAACTATTATTGTATCATTGTTTACATACCACACCACAGTGTGTGTGCCTGATTCTCTGGAGCTATAGTGACTTGTGAGATAGCCATCTGTAGTGGGAGCTAGGAACCAAACTTGTAGAACAGTACCATGTGCTCTTAACTACTAAATCGTCTCTCAGCCTCAGATAGGTCACTTTTTTAAAGCAATGAAAGACTACTGGGAGAAAAGACTCACTGATTATATACCAGCCTCCAAGTTTTCTAGGGAGCTCCAGGATGCAGCTGTGATCTACGCTGGGAAGGACTTGTCACTGGTCATCCATGCTGTGCTGGGTTTGTGGCAATGTAGTTTCCTTTGTGTCCTCTCCTTTGTAAATGAGCCCTCCAGCCACACTTTATTACATAACTACAATAAGATTACTGGGTCATTAATAGAGTGGCAGTCATGACACTGGACTATTGAGGGGGTCTAGCTGGGGCAAACAGGCATCTGCCTGTATCTCCCCAAGAAAAGTCATACAACACAGAATTTTACTGTGCAATCAGAACTGGACTTGTGTGTGCAGCCCTCCTGGTTCTTCCTCCCAGGTGCTAGGATTCCAAGGTTGTAATTAAAAAAAGATCTCATTCAAAAATTTTTACTTGATCTGATATGTAAGTAATACCTATTCAATAAAAAAATAAATTTATAAAAAGTAAAGAAAAACCAGTCAGATTTTGTTTTAATATTACCTTGTTCTTGGAATTATGGCATTCAGGCACACTCACATACACACACAGATAGATAGATAGATAGATAGATAGATAGATAGATAGATAGATAGATAGATAGATGATAGATAGATAGATTGTATATAGATATAGATGATACAATATTGATATAGATAGATGTTATAAATATATTGGAATAATTATATAGGTATATATAGTGGTATTCTATATAGGGGTTTAATTAAGTCATTTTGCAGAAAGATTAAAATAGGGTTACTGAAAATGCAACATTATTTTGTTAATGTTCTCTTATGGAGCTGAGAGTCTACTGTCTGTATTTTATCTTAATATTTAGAAAGAAAACAAACTATTTTTGTATTATCAGATCATGCAATATAAAGAAAAACATCTGAACAGATCCACAAACAAACAACAACAACCAAAACCCCTAGGATGGTAGAAAGCACTAAATCAAGCATCTGTTGCACAGTCTGGAATAACCTTTACAGTTCACAGTGTTAGACTTGCACAGTGGGTTAGATGTAGGAATATATGTCCATATTTGCATGCAATAACAATTAGTGTAAAGTGATTTTCTAACTTTTAAAGAGACCAAGAAGAATAAAGAATGGTTTGAAGGGAGAGAGGAGAAAGGATAATTATTGTAGTTATATTATAATCTCAAAAGTGTAAAAATAGAAAAGGACCGAATTATATAATGTATCTGTATGTAAAGGTCCTAGCAAAATTTATTGTTATATATACTGAATGCATACTAATATGAAATCATCATTAATACCAAAACAAACAAACCAACAAGCAAATAAAACAAAGATCACAGCCAAGACTTAGTTACCTTACTCTTGGAAACTTATCCTCCATGGAATTCTAGACAGAGTAAGAGTTCAAAATTAAAAGGCCATTTTATTTTATTTGATGCTCTCAATGCTGGTCTGCCAGTCACAACCTCAGCTTCCCAAGCATTTGGGTTATGCCTGTTTGGTCACTTAATTTTTATCATTTGTTTATCTGGGATTATGTTTATCTCAGAAGTTGGATTGGTTGTTGTACTTCATGATGGTCTCATATGCAGTGATCATTTTAATCAAATCGTTACTACTTTCATTTGATTCTTATCCCTTCTTCAGCCGTCACTTTTTCAATTATATTTTGAAATGCCTTGGATTTCTAACCATAATATATCTATATGATATGACTTGATTTAGTAAAATTTTACATCTTAGGCCAAAAAGGTAAGACTGCTGGGTCTTTTTACTATACATAACCCAAACTTTTTGTTTATCCCAAAGGTATTCTGCTAGTCTACAAAACAGAGGCATGCTACTGACTTACACCACTCCTGCCAGATCACACATTGTACTGAGAAATTCAGCAGGGTTATCACAAAAAAAATTATCTCTCACCCTGGAAGGTTTGCCCTTCTTAAGGAAGGTTGAAAGAAATACATGGAAGCCCACACTAATACCCCTTGCAGTTTGCCAGACTGAGAATACAGAAAAATATCTAGAGATGCAAGTCCATGGGCATTTTTGAGGAGCAGCCTGGAGGGTGGATACAGAGATAGAAGGAAAAAGTATTTACCCGCAAAACACATTCTGATTAAGTACCATAATACACAGCCCTTAAAACTTCCAGTGTTATCCAGCTGCTGCAACACCGTAAGCTAGTATGCTTATGTTTAAAATGCAGAATGCACCTTTCTGTTGCTTTTATTTCACTGTGCCCTGGGAAGAGGATAACTTTTGTAAACACTCATTTATCTTAATAAGACTGTGCTCTCATAAAAACACCATTAATTCTATGATAAGTTTAGAGGGGACCTAAGGATAAAGTTGGCAGACAAACTAAAACATGCAATCTCTTTCCCACAATAGCTCCTTCTCACTCAGGGAAGAAATTTAAAAGCATAGTCACTACATCGTATCTCAACTGTAACAAGAAGTGCTAAGCTGCAATACCACGGCCACGGAGAACATGGCGTGTTTTATGTATTTGCTGAGCAGATGTATTTCCCTCTCCTTACCAAGGAAGACTGATAGAGAACGTAAGTGAGTAAAATGTAAGGAAAACTATCTGAATGAGAGAAGAGCTGACTGGGGACTCAGTTGCTGACTATGGAATGAATCACAGAAAGCTACAGAGAAGAGGAAGGGTGTTGGAGATAAGGTCAAACCACTGACTTTGATGGTCTTAAGGTGGGGAGAGCATGGAAAATCCTGGAAAGATGATGCCCAGTAATCAAAACCAAATGAAGAGAAATACCTCAGGTAATAAAGTAGAACTTACTAAAATTTAGTGTAAAATGAAATCTGACAGCAACTTCAACAGGAGCAAACATTAAATATACTTAAGTTCCAATAGTGTGTCATTGTCCCTCTCCTGGCCATCAGCATGGTGATCACTGACACTGATATCTTTTCTTCAGGAGCTCTGGGAAAGCTGTGGTTCCTGCTCTACAATGTTACATATCATGCTTGTCTGCTGACCTACCCTCAGGAACAAGGAAGCCAATGGGATTAACAAGTGTCCAAGTCCATGACACACACACAAAAAGATTTCAAGTTTATAAGATGTGGGAGGGACTTAAGTTCTAGATCATTGCTCCCACACCCCTGACTGGGATATATCAAACCACAGAAAAGAGCAGGATCTACAACTTCCATCAAGGACAGACCTTCCAGGAGAGTGCCAGGAGAGTGTTCCCCTCTGCCCTTCATGCTCCCATTAACCTGGCTAACCATATGCATGACTATTTCCAGTTCCTCGGAACATGAGAAAAACAGATCACATCTCTTTAGTCATTCAATGAATGCAACTAATCTTTAATAAGATGAGGAGGAAAACAAGTGTGCTTCTAAGAATGCACACCTATATTGTGGCAGAGGTATCAGAAAGTCTATGTGAAAATTCTAACATCAGGCTAAATTTAAAAACTAGTAGTACAGAAAAACTAAGAGCTGAACAGATCATGCAGGGAAACCTTGGTGACTATAAGCAAAGTATTATTTCTTGTGATTCACAGTAAACAAACATTTAAACTGCAAAAAAAAAAAAAATGTTCCCCAATGATTTACAAGTAAGAGGCTAGCTAAAAACAGTTAAAAGAATAGAAGTACAAATGAATGTGAAAACCTAAGTGTTTTCAAGAATAAATTGAATAACAGTGAATCCTATGGTTTGAAGGTTTTTGATTCCTTCTAAATCTCAACTTTAAACATGATAGCCACTACAAAATTGTGGGGAAGCACAATGGAAGGTGTCTGGGCTAAAGCAAGCCCCGCTTTGTGAATGGATGGGCAAATCTGTCATGCAGCAGGACACCCTTACTTTCACATTTCTTTCCTGGCCTTCTTGCCATGATGACTACACCATTTAGTGATGTGACAAGAATACCCATGCCAGAATCCGATTGAAAATCTAAGACTTCACAGCCTGCAAAATTTTATGCCAGTAAATTTAGGTTCATTCTTAGTAACCAGTCTATGGCTTTTGGTTGTAATTGTGTAAATAGTCTAAGACACTGATAGAGGCCTAATCAGTTCTGTTATTCATATAGAAAAGTTGTAAAGGTATTTAAGAATTAATAATAATGTTGAAAATGAGAAGTGTGTGGATACGATGTTAATACCCAGTGTCAGCCCATTAAATTATGAACTTGTGAGAAAAGGGACTCAATCGCCTGACTCTGGCCGATGTTAAACTGTGTTCAAGTATACGTAGGGATTCAAAGGTTAACAGAAAACTGAAAGTAACATTGTAGATGTAGCTTTACTGATGTGTAGATAAATACAACTATACCAACTACTACTAAACAGTTTACTACTATAATGCATTACTGAGGAGAGGTAAGAATGGGAGAGGAGGACTTTCTATGGTAAAAGCACAGCAATAGGCCATCTAGTGCCCAGCAGTCAGCAGTTAGAGCATTTGAAAGAAAGTGGGGAAGTGTAGAAGATGATTTGAACTGAGGAAAGAGAAGGGAGAATGTAATTAAAATATATCAAAAAATTTAAAGGGAAAAAAAGAACAAAGGGGAAAAGGAGGGGGAAGGGGCAGTTCTGATGTTAAAGTTCTGTTTCCCAATTGGTTCTTGATTTGTCAGGAAAGAAGGCCAGGGGCTAATTGCTAGGTGGAAGGTATAGGTGGAATTTCTGGGTCCCAGGAGGAAAAGGTAGACACAAGGAAGGGAGAAGAGTTTTCTGCCATGCCTTGAAGGAAGAAAAATGCAACAACCATGTGAGGTCTCAGGGGATGCTTGGGCCTGTGGCTTCACTACAAGTGGGTAGCCAGCAATGTTTGCCTTGGGCTATGTGGGTCTAGCCACTGACATTTAGGGCAAGTGGAGAGATGAAGATAATAAATTGGTAAGGGCATGTTTTTCCAGGGGAGAAATAGCAACACCCAGCAATTTTGCCAAGAAGACAAATTGTAAAGGTACAAACGGTGTATTTGTCTTTTATCTGAAGATTCAAGGGTCTGTGGGACCTGGTAACATGATCAAGCAGGGTTAAGGCTAGTAGTGGCCAAACTAGCACTGCCAAGCTAAAGGTAGTGGTTTTAAGAATGCATGCAACAGAGGGAGTATAATGTAACTTTCAAAAACAAAATGAAGATGGCATATTGAAGAAACAGAAGCAGAAATTGAGCTATTTAAAATACATAGTAAAATAACAAGCAAAGCTAGGGTTTAAAAAAAATCCAGATTTAGCTTTGAAATCATTCAAAACAGAAGGAAAAATCAGTAGAAAACTTACTATGCCTCAGAGACATATAAGTGTTCAAACTATTGTATATTGCTATGGCTGGTTTAGTTGTCAATATGACAGGACAGAACCTAGAAAGGAAGCTCAATGAAGTATGGTCTTTGCTGTGTTCGGCCAATGGACATACATGGGGTGGGGTGTATCTTAAATAGGTGATATGGAAAGACCAAGTGCATTGTGAATGGCACCATTCCCTAGTTTGGGGTAACACTATAAATGGTAGACAAAGCTAGCTGAGCATAAGCAAAAGAAAATAAACAACCAAACATGTATGTATCAGTTTCCCTGTTTCTTCTTATGGTATGAGCAATCAACTATCACCATCTCCTGTCACTGTGACCCTCCTACAGGCTCAAAGTCTGGACTTGTAACGTGAAATAAACCATTCTTTTCTAAGTTATTTTCTGTCAGAATACTTTACTATAGCAATAAAATGATACTAGAAAATATATTCTCAGAAATTTACTTGACAATGAGCAAACACATGGAGACGGGTATAGCATCTAAGATGTGAGGTAGTAAATTGTATTTAGAGACAGACAAGAAAAGGAATACCAGAATGACACTGCATAAGGAGCATGGAAAACACAGAGACAGAAGCAGCATCCCAAGACTAAATAACTGATAGATCACAGATGAGCTAAGTAAAACATACACAAATGAGGTTTCCCATACTTAGGCTCTGGAAAAGGAGTAGTTACTACAAGCCAGTATAGGGAAAAAAAAGTCAGTGTAACTTCAGAGCAGAAGGAATTTATAGTCTTCTCCATAGGTCTTTTGTAAACAATAGTTAATTATCTAGCAAAACTGAGACAAAATCTGACATTAAATCTTCTCTGAAAGATAGGTCAAACTAAAAAACAAAGACAGCTTCATCATCCCTAATGGATACTTACCACATCTCCATCATGGTCTGCTTGCATTAGCTAAAAACCCATGGTAGATACTAGCATCCTATATTTTCTAAAAAGAACAATTGGTTCAATCTGGTATTTTTAATAGACTAGGAGGGGATTTTTGTTTTATTTTGTAGTTTTGTTTTGTTTTTTAATGTGAAGGAAAGAGGAATCTACCTACAGAAAGACTGGGTTTGCTACAGGAATAATTACATGAGGAAGTCAATGCCAGTACCTAATCTGGTTAAGTGATAGAGCTTTTCAGACATCTGGACAAGAACAAGCCCAACTCCTATCAGCCTGTTTCTAGCAGTATTCACCAATTCAGAGGACAAGGGAACTCTCTGTGAACCAGACTTTGTTTCAGGCCATACTGGAGCAGAATAGACAAGTAGTTCCCTTATGCACTTTGCCTTTTCATTACCTCAGTGTTAGAGGTGGGAGGACAATGTGTGCCAGATCAGAGGATATTAAATGCAGGCCTGGTACTGTTTAAATAAAACATGAAAGAATGAAGGTTTTAAAATGTGAATATCCTCAAGACATATAAACATGGACTTCTTATGGCTCAAGACAATCAAGAATTAACACCAAATAAATAACTCAGGAATGAAGGGTGCATTGAAAAAAGGAAAAAGAAAAAAAAATATGGAAAGTAATTATTCTATAACCTTAACTGTAAAGTAATTGTGACTATTTATAAGAATTCTATCAGGAACAAAAACAAAACTATTGTGAATTTGATATTATACCATTATTTCTGATTTTAAAATATGAATCAGCTAGAATAAATGGATTCAAAGAATGAAGCATCGTTTGTTTACCCAGAGACAGTTTAGCTTTGTAGATTTTATAACTTCTTCCTTGAATTGAGCAAAATGCGTTCATAATCTGGAAGTACTGTGAAATGTATTTCAGGTTCATCTTATTCAGTAAAAACAAACTGTTTATACTATTTTTCTAGATTTAAAAATTTCTTCTGTTTTAATCCATCTGTGTATTCTTATCATTTTGGAGCAATATTAACTTCCATACAATAATATCTACTTACAAGTAATGTGCTTTGATTTTTTATTTTCTTGCTTGTTTGTGGTTCTTTTTAATATCTAAAGTAATTATAGTAAAATGAATCCATCTCTAAAAATACAACTTTTTATTTTAGAATTAAGATGTTACGTTTAGGCTTTTGTTTTGCTTTCTTCTTGTTTTCCTATATATTTATTTCAAATTGCTTACATGTATGTGTCTTGTGTCTATGTGTGTGTACATATGAGTGTTTAAATACTCAAGGAAACCAGAAGAAAGAGTCTGTTACCCTGGAGCTGCAGTTATAGACAGATGTGAGCTGCCCAACATGGGCAGTGGATAATGATCCCTCGTATCCCTGGAGAAGAGGAAACAGTTTTAATTTCTGAGGTGTCTATGGGACCTTACAGGTCTATTTTTTTTTTTTTTTTTTGCATAAGCTATCATTTTTCTGTCTGTCCATCAGTTTACCTAGCTATTGATTCAACTACCTATACATCCTTCCATCTACCCATCCAAGTATCTATCCATCCACCCATGATTCCAACATATATATATATTAATTATTTTATTTACGTTCCCAGTTGTTGCCCCCTCCCAGTCCCCCTTTCACAGTTGCTCATCCCATTCCTCCTCTCCCCTTGCCTCCAACAGAGTGCTCACACACACACACACACAGTAGACCTATCCCTTTCCTAGGGCCTTACGCCTTTTGAGGGTTAAGAGCATTTTCCCCACTGGAGTCAGATCAGGCAGACCTCTGCTGCATATGTGCCAGGGGCCTCTGACTGGCCTATGGATGCTCCTGGTTGGTGGCTCAGTCTCTGAGAGCTATCTGGGGTCTGGGTTAGTTGAGGATGCTGGTCTTCATATGGGTTTGCTCTCCCCTTCAGCTTCTTAAATCCTTCCCCTAATTCAACCATACAGGTCTCCAACATCAGTCCAATGATTGTGTCTAAGTATCTGCATCTGTCTCAGTCAGCTGCTTGGTGGGCCTCTCAGAGGGCAGCCATGCTAGGCTCCTGTCTGGTGCACATCAGAGCATCCGTAATAGTGTCAGGCCAGGGCTGGAGAGATGGCTCAGAGCTTAAGAGCACTGACTGCTCTTCCAGAGGTCCTGAGTTCAATTCCCAAAAAACACATGGTGGCTCACAACTATCTGTAATGGGATCTGATGCCCTCTTCTGGTGTGTCTGAAAACAGCTAATCTTAAAAAAAAAAATAGTGTCAGGCCTTGGTGCCCTCCCTGTCCCCTCCTTCAGTCTCTTCTCCATTTTTGTCCCTGCAGTTCTTTTAGATAGGAACAATTCTGAGTCACAAATTTTGACTAAGGGTTAATAACCCCATCCCTCTGCTTGAGGGTTTGGCTATCTACTGGAGGTAGACTCTTCGAGTTTCCTCTCCTCAAAGGTGGCATTTTAGTTAAGGTCATCCCCATTGAATCCTCAGAATCTCTCACCTCTCTCACCTCTGGTACTTTCTAGAGGGCCCAACCACCTCTCAACAGGTCTATTTTTATGCATGCTTTTCCACATTACATTTCCAAATTTAATTTAAATCATTAAACTCCAGTCACAGATGGAATCAAGAAATCCCACTCCTTCCCAACACTGAGACACAAATGAGACAGGGTGACTTGGATGCCAGGTGAAGGCCTCAGTTATGGAATGTGAAATTGCCATTTTCAGGCAATAAGGGATTAATAAAAATCATGTAAAAAATCAGCAGAGAGAACAAAGAGCCTTGGAATTCCCAAGAGATTGTAAAAATAGCCTTCCTACAAATACAAACCCTTCAAACTCTGTGAATCTGGGGAATAAACATTTCTTGAAGTACAAACAGAGTCTGCAGTCCCTTCGGAATACATGGAAGTATAGTAATTCTGATGGTTAGACTAGGTCTTCTTAGCATAAGAAGAATCCATGAAACAAACCGTAGTAAGTGGATGACATTTGCAAAATGTTTATTTTCTTGGATCCATTTTTAAGTAACCATTCTAAGTATTCCAAAATCAGTGCCTTTAATTTCATCTATTCACTTGGTCCCCTTAGAATTCCTTTGTGATATTAGAATATTTTCTAGAATTCATTGATATAGATTATGAGTTATCCTGAATAATTATCTTGAATAAAGATCTTGACTCTACCATTAATTCCATTGACTATCTGCTTAACCTTCCAGAAAATAGATGAAGAGCCAGGTATCACCTTGTGATGTGAACATTTTCTGTGTGTCACTAATATCTCAACTCCTACAAGATAAAATGTTTAGGCAGGTTGTATCAATCTATATGAGCCTTGTAGTATACCTGATTCTCAGGGTTACTCAAATTTATCCCTTAGCCTTGCTAGTTAAAAGTCTAGCCTACATTTCTCTGCCAAAGGAAACTGCCTTTCACAGCCTCATTTAGGTTCCTTCTAATCCTTCATATAATTGATTTCTGCTACAGTCATGTTGATACCTCCTATTATCTTTGGCAGGCTAGCTATTGTCATGGTTTTCACAAAGTCTACTGAAATTCTGAGTTAGAGATCCTATATTAGGCTTGATATTATGTGGTGTTTTTAATCTAGAACTATGATCTTGGGAAGCATTAAGTTAAGTGAAGTGACCTTTCTGCTTCATATTCATTTTCTTCTCCCATGATGATTTTCTCTTTTATTTTATAGATGTTCAGTTTGTGGAGACCAAACCCATCAGAGTTTCCTCAATTCAGCCTTCAAACTGAGGCAGGTTAAGTAGAGTTGATTGTCCTCTAGTTAGACAGTTCAGCCTCCACAAAATGCTCCCTTTTTGATAGACCAGAAATCAAATCAAATTAAAGGCTCGCTACAATTGTGTAGGCATATCAGGCATAGTCTTACTGCAGTTAATGAGAAAAAGAACTAGGCAAAACCAAAAAAAACAAACAGAAGCTTAGTGAGAAGCTAAAACTAGGAAAAAAGGATCCCCCATTCAAGACCTTTCTACTCTTTCTGATCTGTCTTAAATCTGCAATGTCCTCCTACCTTTCAAGAAACTTGGGTCTTTGCTGCCACTCTGGTTCCCAGAGGGGCTTCTTTGATACAGTCCTTGGCTCCAATAGAAACACTTATGTGCATTAAAATGTAAGAAATTGTTCAGAGAATTCTAAAAATATTGTATTGTCAAAAAGAGGGGAGAGTAGAAGGCAGGAGTAGCCACAACAGAGAGTGGGCCTTACCCCCTTGTTCATGTCTCAACATTGAAGAGATTTTCATTTCCACTATTTGAGGGTGCATAGCTCTTTCAGAACACCCAAGATCAAGCATGCTTTTCAAAGCCCCATGTCAGGTCCTCACGTTTCTCATGGCCAGGAGCCAACACTGTCAACACTTGGTTTTGTGCTGTTTAGGACAGAAAATGTGATTGTTCAGCAACTTGTAATCAGCTTAAAACAAATCTGGAAGATGTTACCCAAAGACTAGATGATATCCAGGACCTGGAACATTGAGCAGACAAAGAAAATGAAAGATTCCTTTGAGATAAAAACTTTATCTGTGGCAAGGAACTTGAGATGTTGGAACAAGTATCAAGTCGATAAGTTTCATAGTAAGGCTTCAAGAAACAGAGGAAACAATCCAAGCAGCCCAGTCATTTCCTTTGAGCAGTGAAAGAAGCCAGGATCCAATTTCTGCAACTGTAATCTCTGTCTTCTATGCCCAGAAATCACTTCTAATGTGTTACTCAGGGAAGGCACCCTCCCACGGGAAGAGAATGGCGCTTATGAAGAACCAGGATAGCAGTTCTAACATTTGAACTTAGTCCTGACTTCCATGATTTGTGACCGTGGCTATGGCATCTGGATTATTAACCCACTTTTTCCTTTATGTGAAAAAGTGGAGGTAGCAAAGTGAGTTCAGCTAGTGTTTCAAGCAAACATTTTTATTATCCCTTTCATTCATGTTTTCTACCCAACCACAGCTTACATTATGCTAATGTAGTAGATAAGAAGTTTATGACAGCATAGGGTTGGAGAGGAAAACATGTGGCAATGTTAGTAAGAATTTGCTTTTCAAAACGTAAAAGACTGTTCTTTTCTACAAAGATGGGTTCTTGTACCTTCTGAATCATTGCCATGTGCATGCCCTCTCTTCTTCCCTCGGATTCTCTTTTATTAGACTTTGCAGAAGGATTTTCAGGACCTCTGTTATGAGCTCAAACCTGAAAACATGCATGAAGCCTATCTACAAGCAAAGGCACTGAGTGTGTCTGGAAAACTGAGTGAAAATAGCTAATGCAAACCAAGTACAACTTACCATGAGATATTTTAATATTTCATTTAAACTTTAGGATACATCCTGGAACAAGTAATCAGATTATTATTACTGAGTAGATGATAAGACTGTGGGTAAAAAGAAGGTTTAGTGAATTGAAAGCAGATGCTATCTTCAGTCTTAGAAAGTATCTTGGACTGTTTAATAACTTCAGATTGTATATTTTCAGCAATAAGTTACTGAGGCATACAATTTGGCCTCAAAGAGAAAAACATGGGGTAATTCCTCATTAATAAAATGAAGCTTCCTTAAAAAGTACAAAACAATTTTGCAAAGTAAGGAAAGGAATAAGGTGAAAAGGCAGATATAATAGAAATTATATAATACACAGTGCCTGAGAGTAGAAGAGAATATGCCCCAAACTCAAGATAAAGTCAAGTGAAATAGGAAATTCTGGATCTTCCCATAAACAAGCATTCTATGGGGAAGTAACATGGAAGTAGCCTTATGGTTTATCTGTTAATCCACAAATTTCTAGGAAAGGAAAAGAAAAAACAAGTAATGGTTATCTTTGAACTAGTGAAAAGCAGAAGCTACCTTCTAGAAGAAAACTAACTGGACAGTGGTGGTGCACGCCTTTAATCCCAGCACCTGGGAGGCAGAGGCAGGCGGATTTCTGAGTTCGAGGCCAGCCTGATCTACAGACTGAGTTCCAGGACAGCCAGGGCTATACAGAGAAATCCTGTCTTGAACAAACAAAAGACAAACAAAAAGACAAACAAACAAGAAAAAAAAAACACCTAACCTAAACACCATTCACTTGCAGAAGGAGGATCAATATGTGTACACAGTAGCATAGCATGGACTCTTGGACTAAACTAGGTCTCATTAGGTATCATTGTGACAGAATACTTTCCCTGTGGCCCATTTAGCCACCATCCACATTCATCTCTGTGCAAATAAGAGCCCTTTACTTTTGAAAACATTTGTTTTAGTCTTTATGATTATAATTTAATCACTACAGTTCATTCCTTTTCTTCCTTCCAAACCCTCCCATATATTTCTCCTCACTTACCTTCAAATTCAGGGCCTCTTCATTTTACTAGTTGTTATTGCATGTATATATTTCACACACACAAACACACACACACAAACATCCTGTTATATTTGAGGTTATATTGCTGTGATGAAACACCCTGTACAACATGGGGGGGGGGTAGTTTTGTTTGGCTTAAACTTCAGCATCACTGTTCATCATTGATGGAAGTCAGGGCAGGAACTCAAACAAGGCAGGAACTTGAAGGCAGAAGCTGATGTAGAAGCCATAGAAGACTGCTGCTCATTACTTGCTTAGCCTGATTTTCTATAGAACCTAGGACCACCACGCAGGGGTGGCCACACCCACAATGGGCTGGTTAATCCCATATCAAGTTTATATAATGTTACCATTTGGCATTGGACAACCAATCAATGTGCTCTTTCCTGGGGAAGAGTACCTGGGCCCCAGCTTCCCTCATTGTCTGTAATTCTCTATGTAGGACTGAGACTTCCTGAGCTTTTTTTCTGTCCAAATTTTGTATGATTATTGTTATTACTCTTGTTCAACTCATATTTTGAAATTCATATTGATGATACTCTATGGGTTTAGTTTCTGATATTACCAGGAGTCACAAACTCACAACAAACTCCCTGATCTCTGGCACTTAGTCTTTCATAATCCTCTTCCCCTATGTTCCCTAATCCTTAGGGATATTTAGAGATATCTCTCTCTCTCTCTCTCTCCCTCTCTCCATACACACTACACACACACACACACACACACACACACACACACACACACACATACACACACGTATATACAGTCCCAGTAGACTACAGGACTTTGCATTTTAGTTAGTTGTCATTTTCTGTAGTGGGTCCAATTTGTTGTAAAGAGAAGTTTACTAAATGAGGGGTGAAGACTACACTTATTTGTTAGTATAAGAACAAATGTTTATAGATTGTTAATAAGGTTATGCTGGTTTAGTAAATTCCTAATTGTAGATTTTTCTTCAGTAACCTTGACTTCACTAACACTTAGTAGTATACCTAGGTTTCCAGGACCCAGCATGGTTTCTCTCTTGTTGAGAGGGTCCTAAGTCTAATTATGGCGGTATTAGTTATCACAAAGGTATGCATGTCACTGCTGATCCTGTAGGGTTACGGTGCCATGCACAGTAGCATTCATTTGATTCATATCGAACAGTCTGAGTAGGACCATTGACTGCTTCCCTGCTTTGGAAGCTTGTATAGGGCTTTCTGGTACTATGAAATCATTTCTCAGGGAAGATCATTGAGGTAAGTTCCAACTCAGGGTTTTCTGGGCCCAGATTCTAAACTGCACAGTATTTTCAACAATGGGAATTACATCACACCATGGAGTTAATTTCGTACAACAATGGTAAGTTATATATTTTGAGAATCTCTTAGATAGTCCTAGACAACAACACAAAATAGCATTTCTCATGTCTGATACTGGGATTTTTTTGTTAGGTATTATTTTTTTTTGTTTGTTTTTTGTTTTTTGTTTTTCGAGACAGGGTTTCTCTGAGTAGCCCTGGCTGTTCTGGAACTCACTTTGTAGACCAGGCTGGCCTCGAACTCAGAAATCCACCTGCCTCTGCCTCCCAAGTGCTGGGATTAAAGGCGTGTACCACCACCACCTGGCCTTAGGTATTCTTAAGAGTGAGCCTTTTCTGAAAAGTTGAACTTAAGAAAAAAAAGGACATTATTTCTAGGTGATTTCATTTATAATATATGGTGGCTTGAAGCACAAAAGCAAACTAAGTTCAGACATAGGAAAATAAAATAAAATTTCTATATGTTTACATTCATGGCTTGACATTCCATGTCTGGTGTACATTCAACTGTTGTTCAGTTTGACTTTGAATATGAAATCATATGACCAAATTGAAGAAATCAAGGGAGTTTATTGACATATGGACTAAAAGTAAATCAGTTAGGAAGAAGAGATAAAGATGTAAGAAAGAAGAAGCAACTGACAGAATTGGCATGGGGTCAAAAAACCAAACATAGTAATAATAATAATAATAATAATAATAATAATAATAATAATAATAATACCAAATCCCAAAACCCAAAATACTTCTTGCCCTAATATCAACAGTTATTTATTTATTTATTTTGGTTTAGCCTTTGAACAATTTGATTTTTGCTCTTCCTATTAATAAAGCTATTTCATTATAAAAAGCTCATGATTTTCCGTTTAACCACAAATAAAAAAACAAAACAAAACAACAACAAACCAGTGCAATAAATAAGCCATAGGCTAAAGCCTTAGAAAGCATAAGCCTAGGGAAATCCCTCCATCATTCAGCTTACTTCTCAGAGACCTTGTCATGGTGACAAGCATCTAACTTCAGTGCATAGTCTCCATAACCTGGGCTACTGAAGTACAATGGCTGGTAGGTTAGTTTTGTTGTATGTATTTTTAGCATATTCTATAGCAAAATCAATGGACTTATCACTGTATAGTCCTATCACAGCTTGGGAAGAATCTGTATTAACTTAGTCTGTTTAGGTTCTTGTTTTTAAGAACTTGGTAATTAAATCCTTTAATATCCCTCAACTCAGTCCTCCCTGGGTTGGTTGATAGAGACTATGGCCTTTTCTTTGCTTCTCTCCCTCCCTGTGGAACTCACCAGATTCAGGATCCCTCTTCATCACAGACCTTACTAACCCGTGTGGTGTGGAGACAAGAAAACCTACCTGTGTTCATTTTATAAGGAAAGAAAATATAAAGCAAATGGAAATTAAAAAAAAAAAAACTTGCCTAAGGTCACACAACTCATATAGTATTGATTGTAGGTTGGCTAGCTATAGACTCCAAGCTTCTGTCTAACACAAGATGCTGTGTATTCATTTTAAAAGTATCTGTGCACATTTATATGAATTTAAGCAGGAATTCTGTCCTTAAGGGACTGACAACTTAACTAAGCATGTAAAATCCTTACAACGTTCCAAATTTGAAGCAGAGATCCTCAGAACTGCTCAGCATGTCTCACCTGTTCCCTCACACGATGGTGGATACTATGCCTATGCAGCACTGGCATTTACTTTAGCAGACATAGAGTGAATTATGACTAGTGGGTATTCTTGTAAGCTAACTAACCATTTGTATGAGCAGAGGATTTAGTCTCCTCAGCTCATAAGTTTGACAGGGGACAAGGCCAGGGGAAACATAATAGATATATACTTCTCTATGACAATTTCCTATCCAGTGACCCTCTCCAGCACTGAACCTCTTGGAGACCTCCAATAGGTACAATGAGCTTGGTAATGCTCATTCTGAGCTAAGTGAAATCCTTCACTTATGATAATAACTTGTAATTACACAGCACCTGCCTGCTTTTCAAGCCAGGCTTTATGACTTCCAAGGTGAGCATCTGCTAGTAGAAATTTGCAGTTAACAAGATGAAATGCAGAAGGCGACAAGCTTGAACAATCTTTAGGAGTTTTGTGTCTCCACAGAATAGTGACTGGGGCACTCTGAATTATAAATTTTTCTACATATTCTATCCTGCTACAGGGATTAAATAATAAATATTAAACTAATTAAATACTAAATGTTTGAACTTGAGTTTATATACAAAATTTTACATTTAAATTTCCTAGATTAAAAATTAACAATTATAATTATCATATAATTAAAATTATTATATAATTAAAATTAATTTTTAAATTTAAATTATCTTCTAATAAACCTTTGGGGTGCATAAATGAAGTCAATGTCCCACTTTGTAGTAAGAAGAATGAGGTTGAAAGCTAACTAATTTTCTCAGATGCATGAGTGTGTTTACCAAACTGGATATGAACTGCATCTTAAAAAAAATTCTGTTCTGGGTTACGTCACTCAGGAAGATATTTTCTAGTTCCACTTATTTGCCTGCAAAATTTATGATGTTCTTGTTTTGAATAGCTGAGTAGTATTCCAATGTGTAAATTACAACATTTTCTGTATCCATTCTTCCTTTTTCTATTGAGAGGGATCTAGGTTGCTTCTATTTTCTGGGTACTATGAATAAAGCTACTATGAACATAGTTGAGCACATGTTCTAGGGGTATGGTGAATATCTTTTGAGTATATGCCCAAAAGTGTTATTGCTGGGTCTTCATTTAAAACTATTTCCAAAATGTCATGCCTGTTACATCCTCACTGATAAGTGGATATTCACCAAAATGTTCAAAATACAAATGACACAGCCAACAGATCCAAAGAAATTAAATAATAAGGAAGGCCCAAGTGAAGGCCATACTTGAATCCCACTTAGAAGGGGGAACAAAATAGTCATGGTAGCTAAATGAAGGGAGGGACCTGTGTGGGTGAGGGGAGAGCTAGGGGAATGGGGAGAATCAGGCATGGGGAGAGACAAGAGAAAGTCCCAGAGGCCCAGGAGAATGAGTGGAAATATGCAGCTGCCAGATGTCCTGAACAGGGGGGACTCTTAGAAAGGACCAGAGACCCAGGATGAGGGCAACTCCCAGGAGACAGTGCAGATGACCTTAGCAGAAATGCCCAACAGTTGAGATATAGAACCTAAAGAGATCACCTCCAATAGCCAGACAGGACACCCATTGCAGGGATGAGGAAACCTACAAAACTGTTGACCCAGAATAGGTCCAGTCTAAAAGAAATGTAGAAACAAAAATGGAGCAGAGACTGAAGTAATGGCCAGCCAGTAACCAGCCCATTTTCAGACCCATCCTAGGGATATGCACCAGTCCCTTATACTATTAATGATGCTTTGCCATGCTTCCAGACAAGAATCTAGCAGTTCAGCCCTTTGAGAAGCTCTACCCAGCAGCCGAGTGAGACAAATGCAGATACCCACAAACAACTTTGAACAGAGGTCAGAAGCCCCTGTGGGAAAGTTAGGGGAAGGATTGTAGGCCCTCAAGCAGATGGCAAACCCACAAGAAGATCAACAGTGTCAACTAACCTGGACCCCTGGGAGCTCCCAGAAACTTAGAGTATACATGGGCTGCTCCGAGGCCCCGAACACATATGTAGCAGTGGGCTATCAACTCTGGCCTCAGTGGGAGAGGATGCATCTAATCCTGCAGAAACTTGACTCACTAGGGTGAGAGATGCAGGTGGAGATGGGGTGCTGTCCTTTCAGAGGCAAAGGGGAGAGAGAATTTGTGGAAGAAACTCTACCAAGTAGGACCAAGAGGAAAGATGGAGGGAGTATAACATTTAGGATACAAAAATTAATTAAAATAAAATATAAAATAAAAAGAAAGTTATGTCCTATCCTATTTCTTCAGTGCAAACATCTTCAGATTGTTGGTTCTAAGTAAACAAAACATTTTAACAACAACAAAAAATAATTTAACACAAAAAAATGTTATTGTGCTCACATATTGAGCTAAGAATTCAGGAAGAGACTGGCAAAGCAGTACAACTCTGATGATGTGGTACCCATGGATCAGAAGTACAGTAGTTCCTCCTCCAAGAAGGCTTGCTCTCTTCCGTGACTGGTGCCTCAGAGCTTCATCTCTCCTGGTCACTTTCCAGATTATGGCTCATCTTCTCATGAGCTGATGGCTGAGCTTCTCATGAACTGGCAGTTTTAGATAGCCTCATGGTTTTCAGTGGAATCTGGCACTCAAAAGCAAGCATTCTCAGACAGAAGGAAGTGGAACTAGAAATTCTTTAAAAAGAAGACATACTGCGGCCATAGTATGACATCTCCTGTATTATATGTTAAATTCAATTCATGGCAGCTTGAAATTCACCAAGAAGAAAAAGAGCTCCATATGAAAATAAGAGGGGGTATCAAAATATTTGTCTGTATTTAACAAGCAAACATTTTCATCACAGTGGTAGTTAACATAGGAGTCACTTAAAGGATCTTTTGGGTCAAGCATCTCAAAATTACATACCTAGGAGTTGATATCAGCCACTGGCTGGGAATGAGTGAGGCCCTTTTGCAGTGTGTTAGTTTCCCTATCAGTTTTTATGATAAAATACCCAACAAAAACAACTTAAAGGAGAATTTCTTCTGGTTCATAGTTCCACATGTAGTCCATTCCTATAGAACACTCATAGTAACTCAGGATAGTTGTCTATTTCACATTGATAGTCAAGAAGTGGAAAGCAAGAGTGCACCTAGGTTTCATTCTCTATTGTAATTCAAAGTCCCTCATAGGGAATGGTGCCACCCGTATGACTCAGACCTTTCTGAGTCAGCCAATGAAATCAATGTAATCCCCACAAACAATCTCTATGCAAACATAATCTAGATAACAAATCATCAAAATACCCTTTCCAGGTGTTTCTAAATTAGGTCAAGTTGACAGTTATAATCAACCATCAAAACCATGATGTATTTTTTATGCAAACTTATTTTTTAAATACTAATCATATTATAGCTGGGTTCTGAGAGAAAGGGTTCTAACAACTATCTTTGGAGCGGTAGTACGGATGCTACAAAACTGTTCAAATTTACTAGGTAATTCATTAAAACAGCTACGCAAAATTATGTGATACTGCTCTAGACAATGTGCTTTCAATTTTACCCCAAAACAAGAGGCAATAGAAGCATAATGTACCCAGTGCTGTTGCTTCACACTCAAAGACTTTGCACATTGAGTCATGTTTCTAGTAAGGACCTATTGTGGGACTCCTAAGCCAGGCATAATACACCAGCTACTTGGGAAGTTGAAGCAAGGAAGGCCACCTTGGTCAACGTTTTGAGTTTTTGAGTAAAACTTAAAAAAGGATTGGGGACTTTGGAATATGGCTCAGTGGCAGAGATCTTGCCTAGCATCTTTGGGACCTGAGGTAAACATCCAATATAGAAAAACAGTTGGGAAGGAGGTTAAAAAAAATAAAAGAACTAAAGACCTTAAGTAACTTAATAGCAAGAGAAAAAGTCTCTTAAACTGAGGAGGAGGTCATGTTTATCCTGCCAAAAAATTTATCTTGGGACCAGCAAGATGGCACAGTGAATAAAAACACTCACATTGCAAGCTTGGTGACCTGAATTGAATTCCTGGAACCCACTTAGACAGAAACAGCACCGTAATTTGTAATCCCATCACTTCTATGAAAAAAATGGGATGCAGAAATAGGAGGATAGGTCTAATGCTTCTAGGTGAGCCTGTATGAAATATACAGCACTTCAAAAGCAACAAAAGTGTCTCAACACAATGGCAGGAGACAACAGTCTCCCAAAGGTTGTCTTCTCAGCTCCATAGGTCATGGCATACACATAATCATGACTGCATGCATATGGGCATATATGAACATGCATGCACACACACACACACGAGAGAGACAGATACAGAGACAGAGAGACAGAGAGGGAAAGAGAGACCACATCAAAAAATAAAAAATGGACAAGAAATATAAATGGTCATTTCTTGAAAAAAGATATATATGGTAACACATATGAAGATGTACACATCTCATGACAATGAAATGTAAATAAGTAATCATTGAGATAACAGAATAGTTACCAAAGAGATGAATAACAGCAAATGTTCAGAAGAATATGGAGCAAAGGACCATTGCACACTGTTGGTGTAAAGGCAAATTGGAATGACCATTTTGGAAAACTGTTGGGATGGTTCTTCATAATAGAAAAAGCATACGATATGCTTGAGAAATTTCACCTATAAAAATTTAGTAAATATGTGGAGTCAGTTTAATAGAATGAATTCTGCACCCCCATGTTCATTGGGGTAATATTAAAGTGGGCCATGAAATCATTGCAAGTGTGTATCAATAGATAAATGGCTAAAGAGTTTGGTGGTCATGCATCATGGAATACTATTTAGCTTTTTAAAAGGAGGATGTTCTATCATTTTCAATAGAAAATTTAGGACTAGGGGTCAGCCACACATGGAGCAGAGAATGACGTTGTCAGGCATCAACAGGATGAGAGGCCTTTGGTCCTGTAAAGGGTCGACGGATGCCCAGTGTAGGGGAATTCGAGGGCAGGGAGGCAGGAGTGGGTGGGTGGGTAGGGGAACATTCTCATAGAAAAAGGGGGATGGGATAGGGAGTTTGCGGGGGTGGACCAGGAAAGGGGATAACATTTGAAATGTAAATAAAGCAAATACCCAATAGTAAAAAAAAGGAATAGTTGTCTCACTGAATAAACAAGATTTTATTGTGCATTTTTTAAATCAGTCTAATATATTGTATTCATAAAAACACAGGAGAAGTATGGTTATATGATTTGAATGTGGACATATGAGGAAGTGATAGTCAGATGTTTCAAATAAGAGAAAGGAAGAACTCTTTGTTCCGTTCGCCAGCATAGTGACTATACTTAGATAATAGAATACTGCACATTTCAGAACTGCTAAGAGAGTAAATTTCGAATGTTCTCACTAACAAAGATGTTAAGCATTTGAGGTGATGTATGTGTTAAATAGCTTTATTTAATTATTCTGCATTGTATTCATAGCTTATCACCTTTTACCCCATACATTTATACAATTATAAATCGTCAATTTCCAATTTAAAACAGATGAAGAGCAGCTTAGATTCATTGGAAGAATAATTGGATTTCATTCCTGGTGTAAGGTTAAGCATTCCCAACACCTGCATGGGTCACAGTTTTTGCTGTTCTGGTCCTGCACTGACACCATTGCTTTCCTTACTGGTTACATATTTCATGAGCAAGGGACCTTTGAAGTCAATTGAAGCGACTCTTAGCAGAGACAGATCAAATCATAAGAAAGGTTTACTACTCTATCAACTTTGACCATCAGAAATTTCAGCCTTGTGCCAGTCATCTTAATATTTTAGGTGTTTTTGACCAACCGCTAAGGTGGGAATTACATCAGCAATGTTACATGGATATTTATCAGTTTAGAAATGAAGTCGTGTTGTCTAAACTTCAAACATGAGAGAACATTTGAACGTTGGGTGAAGGTTGTTCACCAACATTTTTGACTTCTGTTCTTTGTATTTCATAGTCTTAGTCTATGAACCTCCATTCTGAGACTGATTGTGTGAGGTTAAAAGAACATTAGCTTTATTTGGGAAGGCTTGTGAAGGCAAGCTCCCTCATTTATCCCTGTGGGAGCCAGGATCAACTTATTACCAAGAGCAATAGACAAGCTGTCTTTCGCACCAAATCTTCTTATTTTCTCTGTGATTCTCTCAGTGTTGGTCCCCACATGAAACTTGTGCTGTTTACTCCTTTCTAGAAAGTTTTCAATAACAGATGCTGTCAAGCAAGCCACACTCTTAAAGTGAGGGAAGGTAGCCAAACCTCAAAGCTCATTGCTGACTACTTGCTGAATTGGTGTGTGTGAGGAAGGCATTATTGTGTGTAAATAGGTCTCTCAAATCAGGGTTTACATGGTCTGAAACATTCCACAAATATAAAAGAGATTAATCTGTCTCCTTTACATTACTGATAAAGTATTAATAGATGTAAGCAAGTCAGCTAAGATTCCACCTCAGAAATGTTTATTATTTAATCATACAGGAGTCAGGACACTGTTATGCCCCAGGATTTTTACATGAGGTCTTACATGTAGCATTATGAACTCAAGATTTGTCTTGACATTTAAAACATAATACTGTAATAATACCTCATCTGACTCCAGAGAACCTGGAGAAAGAAAACCCTACGTGGAAATTGGAGCAAAAGGGAATTGTCTGTCTTCCTGGTGTTCTGCAGAAGATTTCAAGAGGCTGTGAACTCAGCATATCCGAAACGAATAAAAGTGCGCTGACTGACTATTCTCTCTTTAAGGAAGTCTGGTATCTGCTTGGTGTTTGGGCTGAGATATGAAACAATTTCTCTATTTTCCCAAATAGTTCACCCCTCCTTAATTATACCTATCAGATGAATGTTTTGTTGCCATCAGAATTCAAGCAAAGCAGGAAGGAAATAATCATGCATTTTCACTTAGAACACAGAATTTTAATACCCTTTTCCTTTTGCTAACAGACCTTTCAATTTTCTTTCTTACATGTTTTAAGTATGGTAAATTTTACCTTCCACAATATCATTCCTCATCCATAAAACTGCACAAAAAAATTGCCGTAAACAAGCTGGCAGGAAAAGAACAAGCATATATTTTTAAGAAAAAAAATAACCTTCGTGTTTACAGAAATAATAAAGCTCATGCAGTACTTCTTTTAAAGATCTTGCTCTAAACAAACTGAATTATTCATGCATAGAATTGTACAGCATTAGAACACCTGTTTTCAATCATGCATAATGTAAAATCACTCATTACCTCACAAGAGCCTCTACATTTCCAGCAATCAAATGGCATTGAAACAGCAAAACAGGTGCCTGGCAGGTGGATCCAAGCAGATGTTTGGGGCTTGCATGGCTTTTCTTGTACAGGTGTGATGATCTTGTTTGCAACTGCATAATTGCTATTTAAATAGGTAGTATTTAATTCCTATGTACTTTAATATTTATTTTTGCTCCTTCAATTCTTCTCCTTCCTTCTCACTGCCCAAGCTTGAGGGTGGATTTGAAAGCCTTCGGGAACCTAAAAGGTGTAGTGATGCCAATTAAAGGTGGCATTCCTTTGTCTTAGATAGTCATGACAAAAGGACTGTCTGCTTTTAACATATGCATCTTCTGGATGAGAATATGGCATTTATGCAGTATGAATACTGACCAGGATAGAAAAAGTTACCTACCCTTCTTAGGTATCATCTACAAGTTGTATTTAACTATTTCTATCTTACCAGTAATTTTAAATGCATTCAATATAAATCTGTTAGAGCAAATCAGAGAGAAAACATCCTTCTCCAGCTGCCAATACATACTTTATTGAACTTCTACAAAGATAGCTCTGTGTGTGTCCTCCTCGTGAGGCATCAAAATGCATTTGCTTAAGCATGTTTTACTAAAACATCTTTAAGTCTCAGCTGGAAATAGGGTTTTCACTTCGCCCTGGATTTATCCAATATAAATTCACTCAAGCGGAATAAGTAATGCAGCCTTCAACAGGGGTTGTTGCAGGCACCTTGTTTCTGTGTCTGTCTGTATAGTTCTTACTTTGTCTTTTTGATAGTCAGCAAATTCAGTATCAATGAAAGGTGCTACATGAAAAACAGCAAAGCGGAAGGTATTTGTGAGAGCAGGTGTAACATCCTATCAAAGCTATGCTTCTCCAGAGATCCTTGCCTCTTTTTCACTCAAGGATGACAGCCAATGAGACTGCCTGAAGTGAAACAGGTATCTATGCTGCTGATACAGTTAAGGGCTCGAGTACTCATATCCCTAAAATTCAAGCCACTCAATGCAAGAGGACTCTGGATTATGCCAGTATCAAAGCAGGTCTTTAGCATGTCACATTATATCACAGAGAACCGAGGTTTCAGGCCTGTAGATGTTGATAATGTCATTCAGGTTTTCAGATGTGGCCATGATTTGTGAAGAACAGAGAACTTGGAGGTACCAGCACTCTCTGTGGTCTCTTTCAACACAGGCATTGACTACGTGAAGATGCACCTATCGCTGAAGTCAGTCCTGTACCATACCACTTTCTCCAGTGATGATATCATGAGATGAGTGCATGTAAGAGCATTCACATTAGTCAAGTAAATGCAATGAATTCCTAAAATCAAAAGTTAGCTCACCTAATTATTATCATATATTATCAATATGCTGTGTCAATGATTGTAGCTTTCTCTTGCTTCATGTGCATTATAAATACAATTAAATTGAAAGACCTGTTGCCACGTATACTAAGCAAATCAATCCCAATTTCATATGCAGTTTATTATTGGTATTTTATCAATACTGTTTTTATTATTAACTATGCACATTTTAAGCTCAACTCTGTGTAATCAATGTCACAATAAGTCATAATCGCTTCCACACAACTTCACCATCATTTTCTTCTCAAGTCCAGCTATCATGACATCTGTTCTCAAAGGAGGCCACTGCTAACATCATAAAATATGCTTATTTTAAAGTTGAATCTATTTCTTTAGAGGAAACTGTTTCTTTAACTGATATATATATATATATGTATATATATATATAATCATTGTGTTGTATAATGTTTTGATATGTATATTTGATATAATTAAAACAAAACAAGCTTGTTTATCCCAAATCTTTATCATGCTTATGACAAAAACCGTCAAAATCCTTTCTTCTAGCTTTTTTACACAGCAAACAGCATACCAGGCTGTCTCTGCTTCTAGCTGGAACTTGCTGCTCACTGATCAACTTCTGCCTAATTCTGCTCCTTCACTATTCTGGGCCTCTACTCTTAATTTTCATAAGATCAGTTTTTAGCACCTATTTTATTACTCATTTTCCCAAAACAGGGTCAATTTTAGGCATTTTACCTTTCTTGACATAGAATGTCAAACTGGAATTGTACTTCAGAGAGCACCAACATTATGTATTTTCTCTTACTGATATAGGGTTATGACCTTTCCTATATCACTCATACAAATATTTTAAACAACTTAATGTGATCACATTGTTTTTCATGTTACCTTGCTATCCTATGAATTATTTTCCAGCAAACATTCTCTGAAAACCTTCCTTGTGGTTCTTTAAGTTCTGGGTGAATCTATTTTCAAACTTTTATAGTAAGTTTACTTTCTTCAAAGCTAAAGACTGGCAAAGACCTACTCAGGCATTGAAATAAATTACAGAATGCAGATTTTCAGCATTAACCGGAAAATCAATGATCTATGGCAACATGTCATGTCAACTCAAATTATGACTTGTGCCTGAAGTTAAATACGCATTAACTACAGCATTCAGTTATCTTGGGCCACTCTTCAAGGCTCCCATTCCTGTCCAATTCATCAAATGCATCCCTAGCTTCTATAATTTCAGATATTTCTGAATGTAGGTGCACTGGCACTGTGTATATGGAATTTGATTACCCACCATGTACCATTTGAGGAGGCTCTACAAATGAACTTTTTTTACCATCCCACAAGCAAGGTAGAATCTCTATTTTACAAGGTAAGTGTGATACAAATATGCCCTTTGGTGTGCATGCTGCAAAGATATCTTTTAAACCTTGATTATTTGATTCAAATAGATGAACAATTTTCAATGAAAAGACTAATAATTTTCAATAATTAACTAAAATTAAGATGAATAAAATAGTGGGTGGAGATTTCCAACTCTATTTATCATTATTTGTTTTTTTCTTTTTAATTTTTAAAATTCTATTATTTAAAATTCTTGTGAATAAATAAAAGTTCCACACCAAAATTGAGCAGACTCAAAGTCTCTGAAACTCAGTGAGCTTCTGTCCAGTAGGGGAGCATGTGAAATGAAAGCTGTGGGCCTTCACATTTAAAACTGCCCTTCAATATCTAAAATATCTAAGATATTATATTACTTACCAACCATTAAAAAAAAAGTGTGTAATAATAATAAATGACAGATTTCAAATTAGAGTTACAGTTAGCCTTATATCCTATTTCATAAGGCCTATAATTCAGAATTCAGGCCATGCTTCTGAGCTTTTGATATTATATCATCTTTACATTGGAGGGGGCATGAGCAGATTTACACACTGCCCTCTACCATCCTATAGTGTTGAAATGCTTAGAGAAGAGGCACAGCAGTAAGTCTTGGGTTTGTCTCTATGCATAGTTATCTTTGGTTTCAGAGAGTGGATGGGTGTGAATTTCTACTCAGTCTGGACCACATATAACAGCATTTAAATTCAACAAGTGTACACAGCTTATGGATATGCTGAGGCTTTTCACTAAAATTGACTTCCTAAACTACATTACTTAAAAGAAACCTTAAACCAAAACTGAATTTAAGTCCTTTATAGAAAAAATCGAGTAACTCTGCTGTTTTGGAACACTTTTTCTGCAAAACACTAACTTAGGCCAGAGCTTCCTCTTGATGTTAGTGGTAGACTAGATGGGGTTTATTTATCAGGACTTGTCTGCCTTATTATGAGTTTCTACTGTGCCACACAAAATATATATTAATTTTTCATAATGTTCTCATGAATATAGACATTATTTTAGCATATCAGACAACATATTCATTTATAAAGCACAGAAGGACACTATATATACACATATATAGTACATATATGTACCTATGTGTGTATATATGCTAAATCTATAAAATTTATTTGAGCCTCATGTTAAAAGTTAAACCATATACAAAAGCAAGTCTTAGCTCACAAAATTCAACAATTCTTTTTATAGGAAGCATGAGGGCCTGAGGTTAAGAGGCATAGGCATTGTCAAAGAAAACAGTGTCACTCCTCCCACCAAATCACAAAATACAGAACCAAACAGGACAACAAAGTAACTCAAAACTACAGCAAGCCCACGTATACTATCAGGTTGTCACATATTTAATAATTCCAAATTATTCCATTAGGTTTGATTTTTTGAAGTTATGCTGTGAAAAAAACTGAGTTTACATACTTTGGTCAAGTGTGAATGGTATTTAATAACACCATAATCAATTTACTTTGTAATGGCACACTTGGTGTGTAATGAACCTGAGAGAAAATGCTAATTCAAAATAACAGCTCCAGTGAGGTGCTGGAGGTCAAATACTAGAGTGCTTGTTAGTTAAAGGGAATATAGTATCACATTCAACACTGAACAAATATTTACTGTGTACACTTCTTTCTGAAGCAAATGTTGATGTTTCAATATTTCAGTAAACCAAAGAGAGTGCAACAATTGCCCTCTTGGATCTTGTACTTATCCTGGAGGACAGGTTTCTGAGTGGCCTTAGGCCAACCCCATTTTAATGCCTGCTCTGACTTGCTGTTCTCAATGCTTCCAATAGCATGCAATGAGACCCCGGCATCCTAGGATAAAGAATAACTGCAGAGCCCAGTTCGGCCCCACTTCCACAGTGCTTCTATCTTTTCCTTTCTGTTGTGTCATAGGATACTGTATCTAACACTGAAACTTGATGTAAAGTTTGAACCCAATATATATAAAGACATAGTAAGCTGCTTTCAGGGTATACCAGCTGTAATGTGGTTATGGGAAGAGGTACATGAGATTTCATCCACACTCTGCAACTGGACAGATTGTCTAGGCATGAACATTAGGCACCTATTTTTGCCTATGGCTAATGAAGTTATGTTGTTCAACTTCTATGAGTTCTATCTCAAGACTCATATGCCTTGAATACATTTTTAGCCCAGGTTGTAGTAGACTGAAGTGGCACACAGTACATAGTAAAGCTGTTTCATAGACATGGAAGATACAAAATAGAAAGAAAAAATTAAATTAAAGAAAAACTGAATTATGGTGTCTGTTAGAAGGCCACAAGAGCTATGACATTGGGATTAAAAGGGAAAAGTGGAGAAATGCGACTACTAAGTGTAAAGTTTACATTCTACTATCCAATTTAGTGAATGTTATCCTATTAAGCAGGGGAAACAGGTCAAAAGAATCATTAATGTGAAGATCTAGGAAAAAGTGCTCCAGAGATGAGGCTGTCTAGTGTGAAGTCTCCTGGGTAAGAGTAGATGCCACAGTGGCTGCAGCAGAGAGAGGTGGGGCAGCTTGTGGAAGCTGTCTAGTGTGAAGTCTCCTGGGTAAGAGTAGGATGCCACAGTGGCTGCAGCAGAGAGAGGTGGGGCAGCTTGCGAAGTGCTAAAAAGTACCAAGGAACAGGTAATCCATCACCAATGGCCAAAAGAACTGAACACATCTCAAGTGAAGAAATACGAATAGACCAAACTAATACATGAAAAGTTGTTGAATCTCTTCACATACCAGGAAAAACAGAAAAAAAAAATCTAAATTTAAAATCCATCTTATCCAAGTTTCTATGAGCAACATCAAGAAAATAAAACAAAATGTAAAAATGAAACTATGAATATTAACAAGAATACAGACAAAAGAGAACCCCTAAAATCTTTGGTGGGAAATTAACACAGCCACTATGGTAGTCAGCATGGGGGTTCTTTTAAAAAAGACTCAAATTAAAAATGCCATGTGATCCAGCATGGATCCAGGCTTAGGCATACACCCAAAGGGCTTAAAAGTACAACAGACATACCTTGATACATTATTATTGCTGTGCCATTCACAGAAGCCAGGTCACGGATAAGCCTAGATACCACTGGTGGATGAATGGATATAGAAAATGTGGCAAATATATGTAATTGGTTATTATATAGCTCTTAGGGTAAATTCGTGGCTTTAGCCTGAATTTGGATGCAGCTTGGATCAACATGTTAAAAGAAATAGGGCAGACACAGATAAGTACCACATACCCATTTTTGTCACATGTTAATTTAGAAAACCAAAGGAAAGCAAAAATAGAATGGACTATTAGATAACCATAAGGAAATCAGCAAAGGAAAGTAAGCGAAGAGAGTGGGGTATTATAAAATGCATGAACATAAATGAAAATGACTCTTTTTTACAATTAATCTAGTACATTAATAGTAAATAAATAAGTGAAAATAAAAACTCTATCTCCAACCCACAGGCTGGCAAGAACAGCTAATGAACCAATTTGTCATACAGACAACCGTTTGCTGACCTTTGATGGCAGATAGGGCTGGCCATTGCAGGCTGCTGTTTCTCAGACTCCGATAAATGGGGTTGAGAGTCCCAGGATAATAAAGCATGATGGTCCGTATGCTTTCTGAAGGAAATCCTTCCACCTGGGAAATATGTGGAGGAAAGAATACAGAGGACAGAGACTGAGGTGAGGAGACTTGTCAGGGGTCCAAGAGAGAATTCCAGATCAGAGATGGTGAAGAACCAGGACAAAGTGTAGGTGAGGAAAATGGGAGAGATTCGGAGCCTGTTTTGAATTGTCAACCCTTAGTTTTCCCTACCGATTGTATGAGTAACACATAAAATAGAAGCATCGAAGTGGGACTGTGAGTATCTGTCAGGAAAAAAGAATAAGAGCCTTGGAATTACATTAACCTTGATTCAAACCATGTTTCACTATTAATGTGACATTAGGCAAATTACTTAACATTTACATGGCTTCATTTTCTCAAACTAAGTGGCAATGGCAATGTTTAATCTACATACCAAGTCAAAGTTGTGGAGCAAACATCAGGCACTGGATAGTAGCAGTGAATTATGTGACATGCATGGCTGTGTGTGCGTCTTATCACTTGTCAGCATGAATTCTTCTGCTGCCTGAGAAAGCAGGTCTTCCTGTTATCTCACCAAGAATCTGAACTCCTACTGCAATATTACCTGTTTTCATACTTGCTACTCCTTATAGGACTTGTCTGAGACTTTCTATCAGACTCAAAAAATAAATGAATAAAATAAAAAATAAAAATTCCATGTTTTTATCCACTATGCTCTTTTGCATCCTAGGGGAAAAATACATTTCAATAAAACCACAGAAACAATCATAACCTCATAAACAATAGTTTATGTACCTATCAGCATTTAATTTATTGTATGTAGTAAGTAGATTTAGCATTTTTAAATTCAAATCTTAAGAAAAGAGTATAAAGAAGTAATAACTGAGTACTATATTGGAAAAGAAATTAAATATAGAATTGCAAGTTTTGGCAAATGTTCCCTAGAAAGAATTTAAAGAAAATAATTTTTTAGACAAAACATTGAATCCTGATTATCTTTGAGAACATATTGTCAAATGTAGAAAAATAGAAAACCATTAATTCATTTGATAAATATTCTATAAAGCCAAGAAGCATTGGGGAAACCAGAGGTCAAAGCAACAAAGGTAGAGATGCCTGGTTACTTGCAGAAAGCTTTCTGATGTGATCAAGAGGGGCTGTCCTAGGTGGACTTGAGAGACAGTAAGTCCTGGAAGAACAGACTAAGCATGGCTGAATCATAATCCTTAGGAGAGAATGCAGCTAGTGCATCGTGTGATGGGAATTTTATATTTGCTAATTTTTAAAAGGAGATACCAGAGAGAAAAAAGGCAGTGCCAAGCCACTGTCTTAAATGTTTTAAATCCTTTTTTACTCTACAGGCCATTGTGAGTATGTACAACTATGCTGCTCATGCTCTTCTAAGATTAAGCCAGCCACACAGGCTGTCACATGCTGAGAGACATAGGGAACAAGAGAAAGAAAGCAAATGCCATTGGGAAAAGTCTCAGAGAGCAATGTGATCAAACAAAACCTACTTAGTGACATATATATATATATGACAATATATATATATATATTGAGAGAGAGAGAGAGAGAGGTGTAAGAGAAAATACGTCAAAGAAGCTGATGACAACACGAAATACATGACCATATATTTGTATAAAGAACTTTGCAGAGTTTTAATGCACTCTTAATAAAACTGTATTGACCTCTGCATCACTGATTTGAAAAGAGGAAATGTCTTGAATGGCGACGAACACACCAGCTGTTCTGTAGAGACATCCGTGGTTCCTGCAGAATCTTTTCTCTGTTCTCTTGCTCTGATCCAGAGCTGGGCTGGTGCATCTTCCAGGGCTGGCTTTCAGTAGTATTGTCCCTGTACACCTAGCAATGACTGCCTGCTAGTGACTTTCTCCTTGACAAGCAGGCCGGGCCAGTCCCAGGCAGCTTTCCTTTCAGCCTGACAGCTGCATATCCCAGGTGGTCTGACATTTGAGATGGAGGCTGTGGATAAGATTGAAGGTGTTTTAGGGGAGAAGTAGGCTGTGAATAACACCAAGACTTCATCCAGATGGAATCACTCATGAGACAACCTGAGATACTCTATTACTGTCCATATGTCTTCTAGGTCTCCGAAGGCCAGACTCCATTGATTTATTAGAAGCCCAGTATTTATGTTTTTGGCTCGTCTCATGGCAGACTACAGTAAAGGATTTATCAGAGATGCCGGTTTTTTTTTTCAGGCAGTTATTAGATTTTTATAAGTTCTTTAAATAATACAGCCTCCATAAATATCCTTGTAAACATCAGACAATAAAGTAAATATTTGGGGGTGAGATTCAGTTTATTTCCTCTTAATATATATCACCTTTTTACAAGTTTCCTCCTCAGTGTAGCCTCATAACAAAACATTTCAAAGAATGTACCTATTTTATGTCAACAAATGCATAAGAGACGAAAGAAATCCAAATTAAGAGATACAACCATGCAAACAGTACTGCTTAAACACAATTTTTCCCTGCAGAAAAACCATAAAAGAATCCTTTCATTGTTTTATCAGCACAAGCGTTGTTACTACTGTATCTTATTTATAGATAGCTCTTTGAGGGACTGTAGTAATATTGCAAAATATCAGTTATTCCATCATGGTGGTGAATTTAATGAACCTGAAGGTGTGTGTTATTTTAGCACTTGCTGCAGCTCCTGTGAAAACCCAGTGGTGCTAAAATCTGTAAACCTGTCATTGCTTAAGTAATAACCTTGTTAAAAGCATCTTCATTTAACTTGCTTTAGCTTCTGCACGATGCAGGTTTATTTTATAAGCGTGGAGGTATGTGTTTCCAAACCAAACCACTTACAGTAAATATAATTAATTGTAGTTCATTAATTTATTCTTGGAGTAACTGCTTTTCTTTTAACACTTAGTTTAGATTAAATATTGTCTGGAATCTAGTACCTATTTTCAGTTTTTTTACGCATTCTAATTTCTATTGAATTTCTGTGGTTACAGGGGTAAATTTTGTCTGCACCAATACAAGTGTTCATTTTAATCTTTAATATTCCTTTATGTGTAACCCAACAGACTTCTCCCAACAGCCAATATGCACAACATATAGGAAAAGAACTGAGTCGTGTTGGTGTTAATCTGCTTGCAATGGATTTGAGTTTCTTCTTGCCTTTTAAAAATATGGAGAAAATTGGATATTGATGGTAGGTGTTAAGAATTATCAATTGATTTCTCCAAGAGCACAACGACAATTATTGAAATGCCAGCAATAAAAAAAAAACCCTTTCCCCTCCCACTTGGAACTACTCTTGAAAAGAAAAAAGGCAAGAGGAGGGAGGACAAGAGGCGGGTTGGTTGCATTTGTACAATTACAGACTTAAAGCCAAAGACATTTTTCTTTAATTACTTAGACAAACCAACAGAAAAATGTGTGATAAACTCTTCATGTTATCAAACACTTTGAAATCCCTGGTTAATTGCAGTAATGCAATACATCAATGCTGCTGCATGATGCATAATCACACCTGTAAAAATTACTTAAATGTCAGTGGCCAACTGCTCTGTCATTATTAGTGAATTTCTTTAAATAACTACTAATCTACACATAGATTGAGCTTAACTTTACCCTAAAAGATACCAATAAAAATATAATACATATAGTATGTTAAGTCCTTTTTACAATGTTTGTTTTAAAAAATATATTGTTTTTACCAGAACTTTAAGACTAAGTTCACAAAATTTGTTGTTTTAAACATGTTGAAGCCCTAGAAAATCCAAGTCAATATTGTTCATCTATATGCCCGGGAATTTGAGGGAATGTTTTTTTCTTTGTTGGTGACTCCATCTTATACAAAATTTTGGGTTTGCCAATTAATTAGGCATGATTTAATGAAACATTTCCCCACTGGGATAAGAATTTGCTATTTCAAGCAGATGAAAGGATGTGCTGGCTGTATGTTCAGAAGGAGAGGCTAAAACCTTTTTGAATTTTGAATTATGGGTTAGCCTATAGAAAAATGATCTGCCATAAACCAAGCAGTGAAAGGGAAGAAGATAAGAATTTAAATTTACACAATTCAAATAAAACATAGCTTTTCAAACAAATGAAGATAAGGTTTCTTTTGGATCCAAGAATCTAAACAATATTTATTTGTATAATTCAGCTATTATTTGGTTTAAATTAGCTTATTGGGAAATGTTATCATTTTTACTATTTTCTATAGAGAAAGTATTTTCCAATTTATCAAGTAACACTGGACTATGGAATTACAACCTGTTTTTACATTCCAGCTCTCTGTGTAGTTGTTTCTCTGAAGTTGAACAATAAATGTTTTTAATTAAAATGTGTTATTTTATAAAGTATTGAATTATGCCACAATAAAGATATTAATGCTTTAAAATCTTCTTCAATGTAAAATAAAGTTTAATCCCTGAACCAGAGTAATAACCAAATAAATTATTACTCTTGCCAATATATTATTAAAATATTAAAATGTAACCTTGATATTGATTCCTCTACTCAGATGATTATGGTGAATGTATTAAATTTGGGGGTGGAGGGATGAAGAAAAATCAAGATCTGTAGTGATCCTTAACATTTTACTAATGTTAAAATAATACCAACTTTCAACATTGTTCTGTTCATTCCTTTGTTTTTATCAGTGACTAGAGTATCATGATTGTGCAGAAGCATATTTGAATACATAGTGGTAGTTTGGTTTAAACTTGAATGTATACAATTTCTGTAATTATAAATCTTTTATTCTACATCAGATTTTATTTTGTACATTCAATTAATATTTATATCTTGTGAAGGTGTGATATTTAGTCAACATAAATGACTATATTAATTTCTGTTTGGCCTGACAACTAGTCTAGTCTCTAAACAATAGCTGGACAGAAGATTATACAATTTTATCTTTCAATAAGAGATATTTAAGAGTACATTAACGTTAAAATAATTTAATGATATTCATACTTACTTCAAGGATTTTTTTTAATTAAATCTATTGGTTGTTGGTATCTGTGAACTCTTAAGAATAAACACCTGCAGTGCTTTATTATGTAAAAAGGTGGTTTAATTGCATCATATTTATCACAGACAAATCAAGCCCTATTCAGGAGGTAATAATGACAGAGTAATTGGATCAGTAATTGGTTCAGGATGATTCAATATTGTACTAATAATCATAAATACTGCTGTCTTCTGCTTTGATACAGGGGTGACATGCTAATAAAGATTGCATTTGGAGCAATAAATATTAGTGAACTGGATCTTGTATTAGGGTCTAGTTCTTTAGCTTAGCTACAGTCATCAGAAGCAGCCATAAAACTGATGTTGCTCCCTTGAAAACAGAGACTCTACTTTACAATATACATTTACTCAGTGTTGTCTATTGGATTTTCTTAGCCAGACATCTTTGAAACAAACATCATTGATGCGAAGGGAAGTAGAAAAAGAATATGTTTAATTTTCTTACAAAACCAATTGCCCTGGGAAGCCACATAGTTCTTCCATTTGATTTAGCCAAGTTAACATGGCTGATCTGACACAGTGACCTGGGGAGCAAAATTATTCTCGTGCCAGTCATGTAATGATGGATAAAAAAATCTTTCCTATTCCATACTGTGTTCGACAGACACTTGGCGGTTAAACGGGACTATTTCTTAGCTATTGTGGTAGCAGCTTTTCAGAGTCAGCCAAAGGAGGGGGGAGCCCATTATGAAGGAAACAATGATACTTATTCACTCAACATGGAGACTTGCCTTCCAAAAGCATATTGGGCAGCTCAGAGCTGGAACAAAATTGGCATACCCTCTTTATCAGTGGAACAGAAACCCAGGATCAACATGGCTAGGTTGGAATGCTGCCGGCTGGTGAGGTAAATGGATATAGTCAGCCATTTGCCTATTTTTTTTGACATTTATATGTATGGGTATTGTTTACTGTGTAAACATCCTATCCCTCTGGTAAAAAGGTCTTCTTTTGAGGAGGTAGAGAGTGGTAATTTACAAGTACCAATATAGCACTAAATTATCTAGTCACAATTCTTCATTTGTAAAACATGTCCAATTTAAGATAAAGTGCTTATCTAGTAAGAAAGAAATTTGTTGTTGTTATTATTAACAAACTTTAAATAATAGTATATACAAAATCCCATAAGACCCAAAGAATGTAACAGGACAGAGAACTGAATCTTCTTGTAAAAAAAAAATATCATAAGGATATACTTCTTAAAAACATACAGAAGATTATGGGACCAGAGAATTTATTGATTTTAGCTATTTCATTGCCAAGTTTTAAATCTGAATTCAGTTACTTAAAAATTTTGAATTAATATCCCTTAGGAAAATATTTTCAAGTAAATTACTATAAAAGGTAATGGTAAATACAAGGATAGATGCTGAACTTATTTCACATTATTTATGTCTGTGTTAACTAATTGATAAATCTTTAAGGATAGGTTCTTCATTTGACTCAGGTCGCTGTAACAGAATGAGTAATTAATGAAATAAAGAGGTGTCTTTAGCAGATCATTCTGGAGGATGGAAAATCTAAGGTCAGAAAGTGACATCTACTTAGGACTGTGCACTTGGGGCGTGTAATAAGGAGACATGTAACAGAGCTCATGTGAGTGTGTGTAGGAGTGTGCATATATGTGTATGGGTGCGTGCAGTGGCAGGGGGAGTGCGTGTGTGTGTGTCTGTGTGTGTCTGTGTATGACTCTGGGGTGGGAGTGGAGGGGAGTGCATGCGCACGTGCATACTTACATGCGTGCATGCCTGTGTGCTTGTGTATAAGAGACGTAAAGGAGATGTGCTCACTTTTATAACAGCTTTGCTACCATGCCATCGCTCCACTTACAACACCTTCATCTTCATCATTTTGATTACCTGCCAACATCACTCTTGAGTATCAAGCTTCCAACCTGAAATTAGGTATTCATTCAAACTGCATCGCAGGCACAGGCAAAGGCTGACTTTCTCCTTGCTAAAGTCAGTCAGGAAGCACCAGTAGGTGGGCAATATACTAAGAAAAAAAATGAATCAGACAACATTGTGTTTGTGAGATTTAAACAGCTCAAAGCTTATCGTTTAAGGGATAAGCTTCAACATTAACTGGTGGTCTCAGCATTCCCTCTCCATGCAAGGTATGGATGCTACTATTTTCTCAGCGTAAGCCCAATTGAGTCTGTCTAATGGCATCCACATTGGCCCATTTTCTACCTAGGTGTGAAGGATCTCATCATCTGCAGGAGTCTGCGGTCACTGCCAAAGGCAGTGCTCCAACTCCACAGGCAAGACAAACAGATCCTTCCAGTTCCAGAATCACATTGTGTCTGAAACACCTGAGCAGCGAAATCCTGTGATATGAAGCCTTCATTCAAGATCCCAGCAATTCAGTGTGTTTGCAGAACAGAGCTGCCTCCTAAGTGAAGTGACTGTTTATTGTTAAGTGTCTCTGAAAGGAAATCCCCAGTCAGAGGGCAGACGGGCAGTCACACATTGGCCCAGCTCTGAACCAACTGTGCAGGAGTTAAATGGTAACTATTTCACAGGGTCCTATGTTACCTTAAACTCCATATGTAGTTGTGGTTCACTGGTTTACTGACATGAACGAGGAGAATTTGCTACACTTCCATTCTCTCATTACACCTTAATTAGGACCTCAGCTAGAAATATCAACATTCCTACAGCTGCAGCTGACAATATTTCCCATCTCAGTTTAATCACACACTGTAGAGCTTATTGAGGTCGTTTACCAATGTTTCCTTCCTTTGTTTTCCTCCTGATTAAAATCCTCTATTCATATAAACCAACAAAACGTCTAAAGCTGTAGCCTTTCAATTTAAACTCAGCTCAGTCTCCAAGTATCAGTCAGAGAAATAGGTACTAAGCCTCATGGTAGTGTACACCTGTGAAGGATTAGCACATTTGGAATTTACTTTCTATTCTAGTCTGTGGCTGTTGGGCCTTTAAGAGAGCAGTTATATCACAATGGCAAATGCACATTTTGTGAGATTTAATACATTTCTAAGTTTTTTTTTTCCAATGCTCACTTTGACAATTGAAAGCTGTCTTGGGGACACCAGCTAACACTTCCCTTAACTTGAGCTTCTTTGGAGCTTCATCTTCAAGGTGGATATTTAATGTAGAAAACTATTGTCAACGCTTACAACAGGTAAATAATATACATCCTTGTAAAGCTATATTTTAGATAGTATTGTAACATGTTCATTTTAAACTAGGGAATATTTACTTGACTTCTATTTAAATATTTGCCTTCATTAAAACATTAAAGTAATACATCTCTAACAACAAAACATAACCATTTGTAACTTTTTAGAAAATCCACTCTTAAAGAAAGAAGACATACAATACTAAAATTTAATCTGTCCTTTGGGGCATGAGACAGCTTATAGGTCTAGTCAGCCAGCTAAATGACAGACAGAAAGATCATGTGACAAGAGTGTAAGAACTAATTAATCTCCATAAGCTGTGAGCAAGGGGGTAAGATGACTTGGAATCTGATTACGTTATCGAATGTAAGGAGGGAAAATGCAGCATGTATTTTTCATGTTGATTTTAACCACCTGAGCCTCTAATGGCATTTTGTACCTTCTGAGAAAACTCATATTTCACCTATATGTTAAAGGAAGTACCATGACGCTAATGCTGTTAGTGTCTAAGGTACTCATTGTTTTAAATACTAAGAAACCAGATCATGTTGGAGTCCTTTGAAAAACTTTCCAAGTATAAATAACTCTACTGAAATTGATTTACTTCAGAAAGGAAATTAGAAACCCACAGTTTAGAAGAGAAACTGTCATAGATATTTGAAGAAATAATAATTTAATGATTCTGAACATTTCTTTCAAAAAGAGCAATTATGTATTTATTTTGGCTAGTGAACATTGATGGAAGCATTTTATTATTTCTTGAGTTAAATTTTCATTTAAATAATTCAAAAATAATTAATATATGGTGTTTATTTTACACATTATACTGGATGGCTGAGAAGTGTGTGTGTTAAAATATAGAGATTTATAGTTTACTAATAAACATTATTAATCAAAAATAATAGAAATAATCTACAAAAATGTCACAGGGAATGCCATATTTTAGTAGAAGCACAAACCACAGAGTTCACTGCTACCACTTAATCCATGGCACATTGACTAAAGTGATTCTTAGTCTCTTCTTTTATCAAATAACAATTATGTTTCATAGTATTATTAATGAACATGTGAAGCTAATATATCATAAAATGCGACCTTTTACTATGGTATTTTACAGAGGATAAATGCAAATATTTTTTTCAAGAAAAGTCTGAACTTTATTCAATGTCTCACAAAATATAATCTTTAGCTGAACCATCCAGATGGATTTTGGTCCTTCGTTCTTTTTCCCTAGTGTCCTTAAGTTGAATGTGTGTGATGCAGACAGCTGTACATGTAAAGATACACCACCTCACAGAGTGTGGAAGATGAGCTGCCCAACTCCCCAGGCCAGTGGACTGGGCAGAACGCTGGAAAGCAACAGTATATCCTGCCAGAAAGAGGAGCCACTCTTTCCATCTGTTCTGACCTCTCCTTTACACCCATCCAATATTCTCACTATTCCTTCCTGATACGCTCTGTCTTTCCATGTTGTCTCTGCCTGGAGAGCACTGAGCACTGAGAACAGATACTTTCTGAGTGTGATGAATATTTCTAGAACTTTAGAATTTGAGTTTGATGAAGATTTTAGAATATATATGTATATGTATATAAATTAAAATAGAATTCCAGTTAAAATTAGCATTCGCTACAGTAAATGCTTTTAATATTTGTACTTCAGGTGTGTTCTCTTATCCACATATATATGCTATTTTATCCATATATATGCATATAAAGTATACATATATTCTGTAGCAAATGCTAATTTTAATTGGAATTCTGTTTTTCCATGCAATGGTTCAGCATTCCCTGACCATGTCTACAAAGTATACTAGAGTAAAGTCATTCACTGTCCTTAAATAATAAAATAGATAAACCTTGCCACTTTACACTAAGTAAAATGAATGAAAGGAAAGGAAAGTAAAATACAATCAAATGAATAAAACATTCAAAGAAAAGGCTGCTGCACTATTCTACCGTACATTCCTTTCAACTTTCTTCATATTTGATATGGAATTTTTCAGTAGTCTTCAAATTCTGAGGTCCAAAATGACTCAATAGTACAGCTATGAATGTTTTTGGCTCATTTTAAAGTACACTTTCATTTTAATCTTACTTTAATATACATTGTATTATATATTAATAATTATATGTATTAATTAATGCATCAATAATTTAATACTAACACATATAAATATTATATCAATAAAATATTACATTAGTAACAGTGATTTTATTACATTATTAATATATACTATTAATATAATATACTAATAAATACATATATATAGTGTGTGTGTGTGTGTGTGTGTGTGTGTGTGTGTAAGTCAGTTCTAGCTTTATTCTTCTATGTCCTGTGTTTGAGATGTATAGTGTCTTCAGCAATACTCTTTCAAGTTCAGAGAGATAACCAAGTATAGTAGTGATAGCCTATATTATTTTAGGAATCTCCTGGATACCCTTGCCCAACAACTGAGTTTTCCATGCTGGGCACTAGGGTGTTTGTTAAATTGTCTATGATCCTCAGAGGCTTACTTTTTTTATGCAGTACTTTATATACTTGGAATCAGTGATTAAACCACTATGATCATGATTGTCATGCAAATTCTATTTTTGGTCTGAAATTTAAGTTTCTTTCCTTTTGTCATTTCTTATCTTCTTTTCTATCGGCCAAGATGTCTCCTAACACATGTGAATTTGGACAGAAATTGACATCTAGTTTGATAATTGATGAATAGATTTCTAAACCACCATGACTCCAAATTATGTGTTTACTTGTTCTTTTGTGTATTTACTTATTTCTTTATTCATTTACTTATGGACAAAACATTAGATGAAAAAAATCATTTGAAAACACTATAATGATTAAGATGGAAGGCAAATTCTCATTAATGCAAAACCAACTTCAACTATTCATCTTTCGATTACTCAAAGTCCCTCATTGTGGCACAGGATCACTTCACTTCCAAAAGGTAGATGCAGGGATAGCACACACTGTGTTCTGCTCTGCTGTGTAATAATATTGTGTAAAGAAAGCTTATGTGACCTAGTCTTTGGAAGAGCTTAAATTACCAATCAAATATATATAACCTATTTCATTTGTTAAGGTCTTGATTTTATATATTGTTTTGTCTTTGTTTTAACAAATATACTTGGCTATAATGAAAATAAACCTGCTGAAGTCTCTGAGGTCTGAGACAAGCTATAACACATTTCTGGGGCTCATGGGATACCTACTGAGAAAATGCATGCCCACTGAGCATGCCCAGACTATTAAAATGAATTGACATGTTAATGCTGACAGGAAAAGAGCACAAGAGAGCTTGCTAAATTACTGCTCAGTCAGGCACTAGGAATTCCTGAGTGGCTAACTCCTGAGCAAAACCCACAGCAAGCACAACAACAAAACTTTATTGTCAAACGCACCCAAACAAACACTAACAGGGTTGTCATGTTTGTAATCCACCTACCCATAAATCATATGGATTTTAATCATACCTGCCACCTTACCAGCGTATCTCTGGGGAAATGGTTTTCTTTTTGCTCCCTCCTTCATTCATTTTCAATTATCTGGAAGCTACTTCATGTGTTTATTTATTTATCTAAAGTTCACGTACAGTATGCACACACAAATTTTCTCTAGGGGTCCAGGATCAGGCAGATCACACAAGGATGCAGTGGTGCAGAGCCCAAACAGCTCATGTGAGTATACTCAGTCTCACAAACCAGTTTTGGACCATGATGACAAGGGAAGGGGAAGATATAAAATAATTAGTGTGTGTACAATGATTGATTACGTCTTAATATGCAGACCACTTCAGAGCATTCCAGGTAGACTTAAAAATAATGGAACAGGAAATGCATAGCTTTGGATAAGCAAGGAATAAAAAACTGCTTTCGTCATTAGTGTACTAAGAGGTGGAATAAAGTAGATTCGCTGTTAAATATATATGTTGGATTATTCAGTTCACTGATTGGATAATTGTACAAAGTTTCTCTATTAAGATGAGTATAAGGAAATTCTACCAGCTTTAGCCTGGCAGAAAGAAGATAGAGAAAGGGGAGCTATATGTTTCATATCTGATCATCCAGTCTTGCCTTAGGACCTCAAGATCAACTTCAGAAAATCCTATCATTTTGACTAAGGTATGAGTATCCCCCTGTTTGACCCCTTTTCACTCCAGCAAGTGAATGAGGAACACACATACACTGTGGTGAGCACATTCTTTTAACACAAAAATCATTGTCATGAAATAAAATGAGTCAAAATAAGAGATATGCTAGAGAAGACATTGAACAGAAAACTAGGTTCAATGTCAGGCTGAGTAACTTTTTTAATTTGTGAGAGTGCAGATGAGATGTGTGTGTGTGTGCCACTGTGGTGCCTTTTATGCACATTCTGATCCATACTTGCCATGCTGTGTATGAGCTCATCTCCAGATATGATCTGTTTAGAACACCCATAGAAATTAAAAGGATCACATGGAGTTTGACATTTTGCAAAATGAAAGAATAATGGATTTATTATATTGTGTGGGTTTTTCCTCCCCTTTTAATAAAAATGTCTGACCCTTGGGAAGCTTGGTTGGAAGTTTAGAAGTTTGAATCATTTTTCTTTTTCTATATTCCAGAAAAATATAAGCATATAATTTCCTCAGTTTCATATCTTTTGATATTTCAGAAATTTGAGTTATCTTTCTCATAAATCAGAAACTAAATGTCTGTTGTTCCTAATATAACTTGTAATTTTATGCCAACATAGAGTCTTATATTTGCATGCTTAAATTATTGACTCTCTTTGCTTATTTGCTTTAATCTTTCACGCTGCTGTGATGACGATCATGTCAGGAAAGTCCAAGATAGTTTTGACCTCTGACCTCAAGTCTAAATAGAATAAGTAATCTATATCACATTGACATTAAAATCTGCATTAACAATAATGAATACTATTTGCATATATTATACATCTAAGCAAATAATTTAATATATATGAATTTTAGAATTTATCATTATTGTTTTATATTTTCTCTATTATTCCTTTTAAATTATATTTACTAATCAATCCAATAATTAGTTACTGAGCACTGAATACAGGCCAAGTTGGTGCCATATCACAGTGCTTGAAATGAAATAATGTTTAAATAAGGTATTAGTCTAACTTTAAAATATGAATTTCAAATTACAAAATTGTTTTAAACCTGCATATTGGTTTAGATGCATCAGCATAACTAAATATATCCACAGATTTTTGATGTCTGATTTAAAAAATGCCCAAGAATTTTGTATCCAGGTTTACAATAATCTATTTGCATCATGTTTCTGAAAAGACAGACAGTTCAGGGGAGACCACAGAACACACAAACCCACACAAACCTTCCTATCAAGAAAGCAAGAGTCAGGAGGATGAAAAAAGTTGTAAAAGTGTGAACACACACACACACACACACACACACACACACACACAAAGAAGCCCAGTGCTGAGAAATCAAGACTAACAATACAAAGCCTTTCAGCCATCTTTGGTTTAGAAGATGATGTAAATCCTGAAGTCATAAAGGAGTAAAAGCCAGATTTGAATGGCCTTAGAAAAAGGAAAAGAAAAAGAGAAAGTAAATTATGAAAAATATTCTTAAAAATTCTTAATAAGGAAGAGAAATTAATGGATTATAAAAGTAAGAAACTATAAAAGACATGAGTTGGAGAGGATGGTGGGAAATATATTACACTGGAAGGAGAGAGTATGGCCAACTTATCTTGCACACATGTATAACATTTTCAGAAAATTACCTTTTGATTTCTCAGAGGCCATCTTTTGGGGATCAGCATAAAAAGTAAAATAGAAAATTATTAAAATAAAATCAGGTCATTAGAATGGGTCTTGTCTGGTCCTTATGTCAAAAGAGATGATTGACCAGGTCACACCTCAAGGGGAAGAGAAATATCCCATGTCCAGAAGAGAAGACTCAGAAGAACACAGTCCTGCTTACACTTTAATCTCAGACTTCTAACCTCCAAAATTATGAGAAAATATGTTTCTTTAGTTTAAACCATATAATTTGCAGTTCTTTATAGAGTTATATATGATTACTTTGATAGCCACTCATCATCAATGGAGAGAATGTTGGTGATCTGATACAGAGCACTAAGAAACCACTGATATTCTTAAAAGGTAGCAAATGGATTTCAAGGAGATATGGCAAGAAGGGGGAACAGGAAATTCTCAGCTCTAACCTGTCTTTGTAATCGATTCTCTCACCTAGTAAGATCTTTTTCAAATACAGCATCTGTGCACAGTTGGCTTAGTTAGAATTTTATCCCTCTAAAAACTTACTTGAGAAAACTAAATTACAAGAAAACAAGATTTCTTTTTAGCTCAGGGTTTGGAAGTTAAATTTTTGGTCCCTGGTTCTATCATTGTGAGCCTTTGTCAGGACAAAATATTCCATCTCTAAGTACATAGGGGAACAAATCCAATGTGATGGAGAATCTCGACTGTGAACTTGAATTCATAAGTGGTACCTAGAAGCTTAGTAAAACTCACCCCTCACCACTGAGTAGGTCTTTCAGCTGTTTCCAAGAAAGATTTAAGCGAGTATACCTGCCATGAATGTGGGGCATAGAAAGAAGCACATCAGTTGAGAGCTGAGATGGAACAAGAGGAAAGCCAGCAGAGAAAGTACAAGGGTGCAACACCCCCTCCACCTCCACTCCTGTTTACTTTAAGATGAAAAGCTTCTCCCCTACAGTGTCTGGATAACATGATATTCAACCTCACCCAAGGCCCAAAGTCATATGCCAAGCTGACCATGGACAGAAAGAAACCTCAGAAAATGTACAATAAATAATTCTTGTCTTTAAGTTGTTTTCTCAGGTATTCATCACAGCTATAGGAAGCTACTCAGCAGAGCTGCTCTCTTTATGGAAGCCAAAATGAAAGAGAAAGGGAGAAAGAAGTGTGTGTGTGTGTGTGTGTGTGTGTGTGTGTGTGTGTGTGTGTGTGTGTGTGTGTGGAGGGGGGGGGAGACCCTCAAGAGCCCACTAGCTTCAACTAAATCTCATCTTTTTTGTTTCTGTCACCGTGAAATAGTTCATAAGGGTATTAGTCTATCGTTGAGCTCCTTGTATTCATCTTGACATGATATTAGTCCCTCATGATGTACAAACTTTCCAAAGTGCATGTATAATTATCACTCTGTTGTAACTTAGCCCTCAATAGCATTATTCTTTAGGAAGCATTCTGATTACCCACCACAGAAACAGTTTAGGTGGATGTAACCTATCCCACATATTTATTGATCTTTACAATTTTCTTAGTTGTTCAAATTGTACTATGTATATATTTATAGCTAGGTTTATCTGATGTCAGTGTATGCGGGAATTTTGACCAGTCTAATAGCTACAGATATTATTGAAGATATTATTAGAACTTGACTCACAATTTTCTCTCCAGTGAAATTCTAAGGCGGGAGCAGCCAGGAGGAGCAGGCCACAGAAGCTGCAGAGCAGCTAGGACAGGGTCCTTTCTACCTCCATCTACAACCAGGAGGTGTGCCTGTTCCATAGCTCCCTGTGCACCATTTCTGCAAGTTAAAAGCTTGTCTCCAGGGAGTGCTCTGACCCAAGACTCAGGCAAGATCACCATTTTCTCTCCTGTGACTTTCTAAGGCAGGTCCAGCCAGAAGGCACAGGCCACAGAAGCTGCAGAGAAGCTGGGATAGGATCCTTCATTCATCCATCTACACCCAGAAGAGACGGTTGATCCACAGCACTCTGCGCACAGGTCTTACCAGAGGTGAGCTGATCTCCCAGAAGTGCTGACACAGGCTTACAGACCCACAGGAGGAAGAAGCTCCAGCCAGAGACAGCAAGAACATCTAGCACCAAAAATTAACAGATGGCAAAAGGCAAATGCAAGAAACTTACCAACAAAAACCAAGACTACTTGGCATCAGACCCAATACTCCCATCACAGCAAGTCCTGGATGCCCAAACACTTCGGAAAAGCAAGATTTGGATCTAAAATCATATCTCAGGATGCTGATAGAGGAATTTAAGAAGGACATAAATAACACCCTTAAAGAATATAGGAGAACACAGGTAAACAGGTACAAGCCCTTAAAAAGGAAACACAAAAATTCCTTAAAGAGTTAAGGAAAGCACAACCAAAGAGGTAAAGAAATCAAACAAAACCATCCAGGATCTAAAAATGGAAGTAGAAACAATTAAGAAATCACACAGAGAGACAACTCTGGAGATAGAAAACCTAGGAAAGAAGTCAGGAACCACAGATGCAAGAATCACCAACAGAATACAAGAGATAGAAGAGAGAATCTTAGGTACAGAAGATACCATAGAGAATATTAACACAACAGTCAACGAAAACACAAAATGAAAAAAGATCCTAACCCAAAACATCCAGGAAATCCAGGACAAAATGAGAAGACCAAACCTAAGGATAATAGGTATAGAAGAGAGTAAAGACTTCCAACTTAAATGGCCAGTAAATATCTTCACCGGAATTATAGAAGAAAACTTCCCTAGCCTAAAATAAGAGATGCCCATGACCATACAAGAAGCCTACAGAACTCCAAATAGTTTGAACCAGAAAAGACATTTCTCCTTTCACATAATAATCAAAACACCAAATACACAAAACAAAGAAACAATATTAAAAGCAGTGAGGGAAAAAGGTCAAGAAACATATAAATGCAGACCTATCAGAATTACACCAGACTTCTCTCCAGAGACTATGAAAGCCAGAAGATCCTGGGCAGATGTCATACAGACCCTAAGAGAACACCAGAAATGCAAGCCCAGACTACTATACCCAGCAAAACTCTCAATTACCATAGATGGAAATACCAAGATATTCCATGACAAAACCAAATTTACACAATATCTTAGCACAAATTTAGCCCTTCAAAGGATAATAAATGGAAACCTCCAACACAAGGAAAGAAACTGCATCCTAGAAAAGGCAAAACAGTAATATTTCAACAAAACTAAAAGAAGATAGCACATGAACAGAATTCCAACTCTAACAACAAAAATAACAGGAAGCAACAATTACTTTTCCTTTATATCTATTAATACCAATGTACTAAATTCCCCAATAAAAAGACATAGACTATCAGACTGGGTATGTAAACAGGGTCCAACATTTTGTTGCATACAGGAAACCCACGTCAGTGACAAAGACAGACATCACCTCAAATTCAAAGGCTGGAAAACAATTTCCCAAGCAAATGGTCCCAAGAAACAAGCTGGAGTAGCCATTCTAATATAGAGTAAAGTTGACTTTCAACCGAAAGTAATCAAAAAAGGATAAGGAGGTACACTTCATGTTCATCAAAGGTAAAATTTACGAAGATGAACTCTCAATTCTGAACTTCTATGCTTCAAATGCAACGGCATCTACATTAATAAAAGAAACATTACTAAAGCTCAAAGCACACATTGTGCCACACACAATAATAGTGGGAGACTTCAACACTCCATCTCTGCAATGGACAGATCATGGAAACAGAAACTAAACAAAGATACAGTGAGACTAACAGAAGTTATGAAACAAATGGATTTAACAGATATCTATAGAACATTTTATCTTAAAACAAAAGGATATACCTTCTTCTCAGCACCTCATGGTACCAAAACTCCTCATGGAGAAGTCCAAAACTGACCATATAATCAATTCACAAAACAGGCCTCAACAGATACAGGAAGATTGAAATTGTCCCATACATCCTATCAGATCACTACAGACTAAGACTGCTCCTCAATAACAACATAAACAATAGAAATCCCACATAAACATGGAAGCTTAACAACACTATACTCAATGATAACTTGGTCAAGGAAGAAAGAAAGAAAGAAATTAAAGACTTTTTAGAGTTTAATGAAAATTAAGCCACAACATACCAAATTTCAGAGGACACAATCAAAGCAGTCCTAAGAGGAAAACTCATAGCTCTGAGTGCCTCCAAAAAAGAAACTGGAGAGAGTATACACCAGTAATTTGACAGCACATCTGAAAGCTCTAGAACAAAACGAAGCAAATTCACCCAAGAGGAGTAGAGAGCAGGAAATAATCAAACTCAGAGCTGAAATCAACCAAGTGGAAACAAAAAGAACTATACAAAGAATCAGCCAACCCAGCTGGTTCTTTGAGAAAATCAACAAAAAATAGATAAACCCTTAGCCAGACTAATTAGAGGGCACAGACACAGGATCCTAATTAACAAAATAAGAAATGAAAAGGGAGACATAACAGCAGGAACTGAAGAAATCCAACAAATCATCAGATCCTACTATAAAAATCCATACTCAACAAAACTGTAAAACCTGGATGAAATGGACAATTTTCTAGACACATACCAAAGTTAAATCAAGATCAGATAAACAATTGAAACAGTCCCATATCCCATAAAGATATAAATAGTCTCATAAATCCCATAAAGTCATTAATAGTCTCCCAATCCAAGAAAGCCCAGGACCAGATGGGTTTAGTGCAGAGTTTTATCAGACCTTCAAAGAAGACCTAATACTAATACTCCTCAAACAATTTCACACACAAAAACAAAAACAAAAAACAAAAACAAAAACAAAAAAAAACACACAAAAGGTATGCTACTCAATTCATTCTATAAAGCCACAAATACTCTTATACCTAAACCACACAAAGACCTAACAAAGAAAGAAAACTTCAGACCAATTTCCCTTATGAATATTGATGCAAAAATATTCAATAAAATTCTTCCAAACTGAATCTAAGAACACATCAAAATGATCATCCATCATGATCAAGCAGGCTTCATCCCAGGGATGCAGGGATGGCTCAATATACAGAAATCTATCAACATAATCCACTATATAAACAAACTCAAAGAAAGAAACATATAATCATCTCATTAGATGCTGAGAAAGCAGTTGAAAAAATCCAACACCCCTTCATGATAAAAGTCTTGGAAAGATCAGGACTTCAAGGCCCATAACTAAACAAAATAAAAGCAATATACAGCAAACCAGTAGCCAACATCAAATAAGATGGAGAGAAATTTGAAGCAATCCCACTAAAATCAAGGACTAAACAAGATTGCCCACTCTCTCTCTCTACCTTATCAATATTGTACTTGAAGTCCTAGCCAGAGCAATGAGACAACAACAGGAAATCAAAGAGAAACAAATTGGAAAGGAAGAAGTCAAATTATCACTATTTGTTGATGATATGATAGTATACTTAAGTGACCCCAAAAATTCCACCAGAGAATGTCTAAACTTGATAAACAACTTCATCAAAGTAGCTGGATATAAAATTAACTCAAGTAAATAAGAGTAATAAGAGTCCTTCCTCTACACAAAGGTTAAACAGGCTGAGAAAGAAATTAGGGAAACAACACTATTCAGAATAGTCACAAATAATATAAAACACTTGGTGTGGCTCTAACTAAGCAAGTGAAAGATCTATATGGCAAGAACTGAGGAAAGAAATCAAAGATCTCAGAAGATGGAAAGATCTCCCATGATCATGGATTACAGGATTTATATAGAAAAATGACCATCTTGCCAAAAGCAATCTACAGATTCAATTCAATCCCCAACAAAATTCCAACTCAATTCTGCACAGACATGGACAGAGCAATTTGCAAATTCATGTGGAATAACAAAAATCCTAGGATAGCAAAAACTATTCTCAACAATAAAAGAATCTCTGGTAGAATCACCATCCCTGACCTTAAGCTCTACTACAGAGCAATTGTGATAAAAACTGCATGGTATTGGTACAGTGACAGGCAGGTGGATCAATGGAATAGAATTGAAGACACAGAAATGTACCCACACACCTACGGTCACTTGATCTTTGACAAAGGAGCTAAATCCATCCAGTGAAAAAAAAGACATCATTTTCAACAAATGGTGCTGGTTCAACTGGCGGTTAGCATGTAGAAGAGTGCAAATCCATCCATTCCTATCTCCTTGTACAAAGCTCAAGTCCAAGTGGATCAAGGACCTCCACATAAAACCAGATACACTGAAACTAATAGAAAAGAAAGTGAAGAACAGCCTCAAGCACATGGGTACATTTCCTGAACAGAACAACAATAGCTTATGCTCTAAGATCAAGAATTGACAAATGGGACCTCATGAAGTTGCAATGCTTCTGTAAGGCAAAGGACACTGTCAATAGGACAAAACGGCAACCAACAGATTGGGAAAAGAACTTTACTAATCCTATAGCTGATATAGGGCTAATATTCAATATATACAAAGAACTCATGAAGTTAGGCTCCAGAGAACCAAATAACCCTATTAAAAAATGGGGTACATCTAAACAAAAAATTCTCAATTGGAGAATACTGAATGGCTGAGAATCACCTAAAGAAATGTTCACCATCCTTAGTCATCAGGGAAATGCAAATAGAAACAACCCTGAGATTCCATCTCACAACAGTCAGAATGGCTAAGATCAAAAACTTAGGTGATGGCAGATGATGATGAGGTTGTGGAGAAAATGGAATACTCTTTCATTGCTGGTGGGATTGCAACTACTCTGGTACAACTGGTACAACTGCTGGTACAACTACTCTGGAAATCAGTTTGGCAGTTCCTCAGGAAACTGGACATAGTACTACCTGTGGACCCAGCTATACCACTCCTGGGAATATACCCAGATGTTCCCACATGTAATAAGGACACATGCTCTACTATGTTCATAGCAGCCTTATTTATAATACCCAGAAGCTAGAAACAACCCAGATGTCCCTCAGCAGATTAATGGATACAGAAAATGTAGTACATTTACACAATGGAGTACTACTCAGGTATTAAAATAATGAATTTATGATATTTGAAGGGAAATGGATGGATCTGGAGAGTATCATCCTGAGTGAGGTAGCCCAATCACAAAAGAACACAAATGGTATGTGTGGACTCCCTCCCCAAAGCCTGGACAGTATCGAAAGCAAAACAGTGCCCCTTGGGCCCCAGGGCTGCGGCTGCCCACCTGTTGAGCGAAACCTGGTTCCAGTTACATTCAGAAGCTCCACCCCCACAGAGTAACAAGGAAGTCACTGATTGGACTGTTACACTGATGTATTTTGGGGGAAGGGTTTTTGGCCCAGGTAATATATCTGGTGGGAGAACAAAGGATTATTATTAAAGAACCAAGATGGCTGAGCAGTAATGTCTCCCGTCTAATTTTGACCCTTCCACGTGGGTAGGTATGTTTGTGGCCACTCTCTCATATCTCCTTCTATCTTTTCCTATCTATTTCTAACTTCATATTCCAGGTAACCTACTGTTTTACGTTGCTGCTGGACAGCAACAGGTATGCACTCACTGATAAGTGGATATTGGCCTAGAAGCTCAGAATACCCACAAGAAACTCAAGAAGAAGGAAGACCAAAGTGTGGATACTTCGATCCTTCTTAGAAAGGGCAACCAAATACCCATGGAAGGAGATGCAGAGACAAAGTATGAAACAGAGACTGCCCCACCTGAGGATCTTTCCCATATACAGTCACCAAACCCAGACACTATTATAGATGCCAGCAAGTGCTGGCTGAAAAGAGCCTGATATAGCTGTCTCCTGAGAGGCTCTGCCAGTGCCAGACTAATACAGAAGTAAAAACTCACAACCATCCATTGGACTGAGCACAGGGTCCCCAATGGAGGAGCTAGATAAAGGACCCAAAGAGTTGAAGGATTTGTAGCCCCTTGGGACAAACAACAATATGAACTAACTAGTACCCTCAGAGCTCCCAGGGAATAAACCACCAACCAAAGAGTACACATGGTGGGGCTCATGGCTCCAGCTGCATATGTAGCAGAGGATAGCCTAGTCAGTCATCAATGGGAGGAGAGGCCCTTGGTCCTGTGAAGGTTCTATGCTCCAGTTTAGGAGAATGCCAGGGCCGGGAAGTGAGAGAGGGTGGGTTAGTGAGCATGGGCAGGGGGGAGGGAACTGGGTTTCTTTTTTCAGAGGGAAAACTGGGAAAGAAAATATCATTTGAAATGTAAATAAAGAAAATTATCTAATCATATCTATTCATATCTAATAAAGTTATTTTGCTAAATAAATCAAAGATTATCCCATAAAAAGTTGACTCACAACATTTTCAATAAAATTATTATAAATTCCCTTTAATTTCATAGTAATATTAAATTAAATATAACAGCAATCATATATTCTTTTAAAATATTTTAGAACTATTTCTTTTATTTTATGTACATAAGTGCTTATGCATATTTATGTATACCACATATCTGGCTGATGTCCATTGTGGAGGTTTGAATGGGGTTGGCCTTCATAAGCTATATATATTTGCATGATTACTTCTTAGTCTGTGAACTATTTAAGGAAGAATTAGGGATATGGCATTGATGGAAGAGGTATGGTATCGGAGGAAGTATGAGACCAGAGGTTGACTTAAGTTTCAGAAGCTCATGCCTAGCCCAGTATCTCTCTGCCTGCTACCTGTGGATCAGGATGTAATCTCTTAGTTGGGGCTCCAGCACCATGCCTTTCTCTTCCCCACAATGATGATCATGGACTAACTAACCCTTTAAGACTGTGCTGAAACACCCAATTAAATCCTTTCTTTCATGAGAGTTAACTAGTTCATGGTGTATCCTCTCAAAAATACAATAGTAACTGAGACACCTTGAAGATCAGAAGAGGATGTCAAACCTGGAGCTAGAGGTAGGTGTGGTTGTGAACCATTTATGTTCTCTTACATGGTAAAATCATAGTAGCAGGTGCTCTTAATCAAAGAAACATCTCTCCAAACCCCATATACTCTCAGTAATCAGTTTGTATCTAGGTTTGCACTTACAGTGAATAAAACAGCAATTCAACATTATAAAACATTTTTCCGAGTTCATCAATAATGACAAATATTTATTTTATGTGTGCCTGTGATATATGATTTATACACACATGCAAGTGTTAATGCACACATACCTGTAGGCATGTGAATGTGAGAGATACCCCACTCTATTACCTGTGACTATTTTGTTTGATACAAAAATAGTCTCTCCCTGAACATGAAGCTAGAATTACAGGCATCAAGACAGAGAAATACCCTTTATTCTTACAACAGTGCTGGAGCAGAGGTGTCTTTAGCCATATCTACATATGGTTTCTTATATGATAGCTGGGGATTTGAACTCAACTCATCATGCCTGTCCAGCAAGTGATCTTACACTTTGAGTCATCTCCTCAGCCACATGAGGTATATTTCTAATTAAAAGTAAAGTGTAGTTGTAGTGCCAAATAACCTGACATTATTTCTCCAGCTTTGTAAAGATGTGTCAGAGAAACATTTTACAATTGAGCATAGGCTTGATTCTAAATTCAGTATTTTTGAGAAAGGTCATGAGGTGAGGTCTAATTCATAAGTGGCTTTCTCAAGTTCCATTAAGGCAGAAGAGTCTTCTTAGCCAATTAAAAAAAAAACCTATTTTTGGTTTAAAACAAAACGTTTGTTTTTTACCTTTGTGCTTCTGAAATGAATTTACACACTTTACAAATCTGCTTTAGTGTTTGGATAAAATAAACGGCAAACCAGAAGGTTAAGAGCAATCTCTTTTGTTCAAAGTCAAAGATCACCTGTGTGTTTCCTTGCTTTCAGCCTCTTCATTCGCAGTTAGGGAGTTTGAACCAGCAAAGGGTTCTTTACCTTCACACACATTTGAACTTGCTATTGTAATTACATATATAATTGTGCAATACACAGAAAACTACACCTAGAAACGAAATAGAAATCATCCATGGCCACCACAACACCTTACTTCAGGCACCGATTCAAAGTTTGAAGTCAGTGTGAGTTTAAAATTTTTCTAATTTTTTTAAAAATGATATTGAGTAGCCCACCTGCTGCCACAGTGAGGCACCAGCCAGTGGAAGATGCTCAGAGGCCAAGCCCCACTAGATAAGCAAATGGTAGCAAGATGGGGGAGAAAGAGAAACAGCAGATCGTTTTCTATGAAGAGACAGAACTGGAGACTCACAGCAGTGAGGAACTGTCTCATAAGAGAGGCCTGTGCTGCCACTTGAGGCCAGCTTGATGACCTGCCCCTTCTGCAGCAAAGGACTGTGTGGGTCTCTAGCCAGGTAGAGTTTAGGTAGAGCTTGTAGGTAGAGTTTATGTCGATGTCCGTGGTCGGCGTTACCACCAAAGGCCATGAGGACATCTGTCCTTGGAGCTGCTGCCTGAAGCCATGTTGATGTCTGAGGGCCTCTCTGAGCTGGCCCCACCCCTTGCTTGCACATAGGAAAGTTGGCCCAGACTTTCTGCCTGAGCAGCATGGAAGAGCTGGCCCTGATGGTATAAGAGCAGAAGAGCTGGCCAGTGTAGGAGGTGTGGCCACCTGAGAGAGGAGCTGAGCTGCCAACTCATTTACCAGCTAGGCCCAAATCCAGGGCTTGTAAATGGCCCACCCCAACATCTATTACAGGATCTATGAGCTACTGGAGAGTGTGAAGGTAGAACCAAACCTGCAGGATCCCCATGACACAGGGCAACAACAGGATATACTAGAGAAGTCTCCGTGAGGATCCTGTATTGATGGTGCAGCAGAAGCCAGAGGCCTCGAACCAGAGCAATGACTCATTGCAATGAGCATTATAGCAAGTAAAGCTGTTTGGGCAAAGGGGTGTGACACACTGTGACTCACAGCAGGTTCCATGGCAAAACTCTGCCTTGTTTTGTTTTGTTTTGTTTTCCTCCTCACAGGAAGGAGGACGGAGGGAATACTGCAAAGGTGGATATGGAAGGCTGGAAAATGAGTGGGATTTGGGTGCATGATGTGTGAAATTCACAAAGAATCAATAATAGTTATGAAAATAAAACAACAAAAGTTGTTATTTTTAAGTATATGTGGGGGGGAGTGTACGCGCTGGAGAGAGAGAGAGAGAGAGAGAGAGAGAGAGAGAGAGAGAGAGAGAGAGAGAGAGAGTATTGTGTATGTGACTATCCATGAGGGACAAAAGTGTCAGAGTTTAGGGTCCTCTGAAGTTCTATTGAAAACTGACTGTGAGCCACCAGATGTGGGCACTGGAAACTCAGTTGATGTCATCACAAGTGTGGTACATGCTCTTAACCAATGAGCGAGCTCTTCAGACAGCCCAGGTCTTGACTTCTTCCCATCCTGACTCATCTTCTTTAAGTCCCCACAATAAAGGTCACAGAACACAATGCATGCCAATTCTAAAAAGGACTCTTTTCTAGAGATGCAGAAGGTTGGCAAGGCCTGCCACATTCCCATGGCTTCTGTCATTCAGGTGAACCTCAGGAACAACATTCCCTGAATTGGGCAAGCCTGCAGAGGGCAGGATTCCACCTGGCTGGGATCTCCAGCTGGAGGCAACACAGGGACCCGCCTTTGTGAAATGAAACGGGTTGCAAGGGAACAAAGTGACGCAGATTCCTGTGTTCAATGACCGTATGGTTTTCATTATCTTGTTCTCAAGGAAGAATTCATCCAAAGAACAACCAAATGAAAGCAATGTGTACTCTGTGTCAACCCATCCTTGGATGAATGTGCCACATTTGCTCCATTATCTTGGCGGTGACTGTCTAAAGGTGGAGATGCGGGGTGGTAAAGACAAAGCTAAAAAACACAGAGAAGAGACGGCGGTGGGCGCAAGAGGAAAGAAACACTCTGGTGTCTTATTATGTAGCTTCCCACACTCAACAAAGCTGTAATTCATCCTGCAGGTGCAAATGCTGCTGGCTTGCTCACAGGCTCTTGACGGATGGGCCGGATGCGTGTTTCTAACCCCAGATGCTCTTTGGAACAGGAGCTATGAGATAGGCGACTACGTGCACCTGAATCAGCACATTCACGGAGGGGTTTTATCTCATTCCTGATTTCACAAACAGTTCTGTACACGGGGCAACAAGCATTTGGCAAAGGCTGTTGTCTTTCTTTTAATGCAGAAAAATGACCAATCTACACATCTCTGGAGTTATTTCTTTATGGTTGTCTCTGAGGTAACCACGGTATTAATGCCCTGAGTACCCAGAGACACATTAGTGAACCATTATCAGACTACAGGGAAATATTATATTCTATCACAAGATTAACTCTTGTGATTTCTACATGACTTTCAAGAATGAGGAATTTTCTACAATAAACTACGGGGTTCAAGTCATTCAGATTGATAGGCTATTCAAAATAGCAAAGGTCACGTGACCTGAAGCAGCGAGCTCCTCACTCCTGTTCATTAACTGCCACCAGCTTTAAGGATTTTAAGATTTGAAAGAAAACCAAGCCTTTCAGGTTGAAGTTTCACTGACTCTTGGCAAAATCTACCTTCCTGGTTGAAAGGAAAAAAAAGTTTATGAAAAAGCTCACAAGGGTTCTTAGACATCAAATGGGTCTTACGAAACCACATTTTGATGAGCTAAGTGTAAATGAATCAGAAACACATGGATTAAATTTCCCTTGAAATACACATGGGCTTGGAAATTAAGGAAAAAGTGTTTAGCCAAATGTGTTTTGGGTTTTCGTGAACTGAAAACATTTGAAAAAAAAAAAAGTTGAAGTATTTGCTAAACCCTAATATGCTGTTGTGTTTGCTCAACCTTTCTCCAAATCAATTAAGTTTCCACGAGGCTCCCTCTGTCCCCTTGTGGTTTGTCTTGTCACCTCTGTCTTGACACTTTATAGGCCAAACTAAATTTCCATTAAAAAAAAATAGTGTGTTGCTCATCTACTTAAAAATGAGGTAGCTATTAAAACACACAGAGAATCAGAGACATTAAGGGATGGAAAGCACCCATTAGGTCATGCTTTCTGTCCTAAGGGTTGGAGCACAGGCACTCACAAGTCTCTAGTGCTTTCTCCACCACAATTTTAAATATCTCAAATGACAGGACTTTTCTGTATCCCTTGGGAGAATATTGTGCATTCTAATAGATTTTGCCATTAGGAACTGTGCTGCAGTGTGGGCAGGGGTGGGTACTAGGAAGGCAGGATGGCTACTTAACCCTTTCACCACTCTGTTACCTGCAGTGTGCTTTGAGATTTACAGCAGTGTTCTGGTGCTAATGAATGAAGAAGATGCATAGTTTTCATTAAAACAAACAAACCAATCTAACAAACAAACAAAAACAAACAAAAAAGCAGTCCTTCTATACAGAAAGAATTCCTATACATTGCATTGCTACACAAATTCCTACAGTGAGCTGCCCCCTCGAAAGAAAGCTGGGATATGCTAAGTAACTACTCTCATTGTTTTATCTTCCCTGTTACTTGAAAATTCTGACTCGAGCCAACTCCTGAAAACACAGGGTACCTGTGTGTATCTCTTATTTTGTATTTTTTATTTTGCATTTTCTCCCAAAACACCTTTGCTCAGGCTCCAATGTTTTTTTCCTTAACTAGCAAGTAAAAGCATTTGCCATTATTTTCTGCTCAGGTTGGTACCCTGTAAGGAAACATCTATCTATCTTTCTAGACAGACAGAAAAGCCTAGCTTTCAATATAACTAACACATTTTCAAAGGTCTTCTGGCAGAGTTTACATGAATTTGCTCTCATTCTTGCTCTACTTACAAATGAGGTATAAGGCACATAATGACTTACATGGCCTGTCATACTGCTACTACACTGACCTTTTCAAGATTCTGCATTGTGAGCAGCTGACAGGCATACCTCTTCCAAGCCAGTTATTTCAACCTATAAAGTGTAGCCAATGAAGTAGTAGGAGAATCTAGTACAGGAAAATGGAAAACAGCACTGTGTTTCTGATTTCTCTTTCTGCACTCTCTTAGCCGTTTGTATGGATTCTAGAAACCTTGGTTTTGTTTGTCTGTCTGTTGGTACATGAGAATTTTTCTGTTTCAGGCAATCTCTTATGTTAACCTGTTCCTTTGTCCTACTCATTTTAATTTCTGCATGCCAACTGAGCCCTTTATTGAGCTGGGAAGTTCTGAAGTTGGCATAGAAGCTTGGTCTCTCACTCTCTCTCTCTCTCTCTCTCTCTCTCTCTCTGACTCTCTCTCTCTCTCCTCTCTCTCCTCTCTTTCTCCTCTCTCTCTCCCTCTCTCTCTCTGAAAGTAAAATGAAAGTAGAAATTGAATTACATAAATACATTTCAATATTCCACGTCCACACGTACCCACTTTAAACAACTCTCCTGAAAGATTTTTATAACAATATTTAAAGGTGAAAACTTATCTTTTAACACTACATTCCTATTCTCATGATGCATGCTCCTGACAGATACAGCAGGTCCTTCTTCTGTTCTAATTGCATCAATATGTGATGTTGCTCTGTCTTCACAGTTTACGTTATTGAAGTCATTTTTTTTTTAGGATGGTTCTGTACCAACATATCTAGCAATCCCTTTTTCTATGATCATTAAAGTAAGTCCTTCCTGTGGTCTCTTGAACTTCTTCTAACAACTCTCTTCCTCCCTCGCTTGCTTAATAGGGTTGCTGGTCACTACTTAAAATTTTATTTTCTTAATTCTTTAAATATAGATATTGCACATTTTAATATTTGGACTGGGTTAAGTTCACATCAAACTTTAAACAAAATAGGCCAGAAATAAAACCTCACATCTTTGTCATCTGAAACCAACCAGAATCAAAACAAAAAGGGAATACTGCTGCTTTCTTTGGTAGAAATTATTCAATATTCACATGATTCCAATCAGAGGGTGGAAACAATATTCTGAATCAAGTTATTGAGGTCTGTATTCTACCCTCTAAATTTGCGTGTAAAGGGATATTCATTTTATCATCTATAAAATGCTTTGATTTAGTTCTCATTTTCAAAAAGAAAATATTAGGCTCATTCTTCATATATAGTTAAAATTTGAGGTTTATGGTAAGCATATGATGAAGTCGGCCATATTATGACCAGTGGCTTGTTTTCTTCATTACTGGCAAAACTGAAGCCAGACTCTGTAATGCACATAAGGCTATGCCTTCAGTGGGCCCAAACTTTGTGAAGTCTGAAGCTCTATCAGATGGAGCTAATATCAAGGTGCCCTCAACTAAATTCAAAAATACACATTCGCTTGCTCTTCTATACATTATGTAGTAGGTCTAAAAAGTTACCCTGAAGTTCATTGTATTAACCACATTAGATAAGCTGTTGTCTGGGAGAGAATTCAAATTCAAGATTTGTTTTTTAAAGTGTCTTTATTCTATCTTGCAAATTCCTGTTATTTCAAAAAGAGATATTAATAAATCTTTGAAAGCCAACATTTTCTATGCTGTGATCATTCCATAGACATTGGGAAAATAGAAAAATATTTATAAAGCATTTACTGATGAGTCATTCACAAGGAAATAATTACAAATACAAGTCAAGCAAATTGGCAATTGTTTGCATTTCAAACTAGAAATCACATGGAAAAATAGTAGGTCTCTGACTGGCTTTATGAGCATTTTAGGGAAAGCTGCTCCCAGCTCCACGACACTCACATGGAGGTCTTGCTGATAAAATGTTAGTCGACAGTCTGGATTTCATAAAGTCTCCCTGGCTCTATCAGACCTTGCTGTGTGGCCTGATGGAATTCTCTCTGAATTTTGTGATTTTCTGTTTTCTCATCAGTGCAACTGGGAATAAAACAAAAGAAAAAAATTAAAGGTATTAATACTGAAGTGTGTTAACAATTTATGAAAACCAAACCATGTTTTCTTTTTAATGCAAGAAACAACTTTTCTTTAAAACTGTTCATATCCTGGTGTGTTTGGTTGTTTGCAAAACTTCTCAAATTTATGTGGTCTTTCAGGCAACTGTGTGGGCCGTTTATGCCAAGTTCTTAAGGGAAGCAAGATCACAGTTGAGGGTAAAACATGAAAGCCCTGGGATACCATGGATATCGGGACAGCAAGACAATTCCCTCTTTACATCATGCTCAGCAAATATTACTTAACAACATCCTGTGATGGTCAACCCAGATTAGACACACATAGCCCATGTGATTAACACCTTGACACCATCAGCTTGCCCCCTTCACTGTGTAGCTTCAGAGATTAAAATGTAAACGTTTTTTGTTTCCTTTCATAAGTAATGCTCAAAAAGTCTTTGTCCTTAATTGTATAGTCAGCTAATAAAATGAGAATACTTGAGAGACTAGGGGAGAGAGGTTAAAACTGATACCAACCCTAAATGGAGCTAAAACTTGAGTCTCACAGACACAAGAAAACTATTGTCCATTTATCAGACATGAAAATATTTGAGAAATTATGGCAATTGTGGTCCTCCTTTTGACTCCTGCACTGTCCTCTGGGTCTATGTACAGTTAATAAAAGCAATGACATTCATGTAGGGAAGTTATGATTCCAGATTTGTATGGACAGGCCATATTCACATTTATCTACACTTTCTGTTAGTATCATCCTACGTTTTGTCGTTTCAAACAATGAATTATTAACAGCTGTGTAAGTGTGGGTGGTTGGGTCACATGACCATCTTTAACCATTTTCCCACTGAGATTATATAGCAGTCTAAACTATCTATAGAGAATTGACAAGTTTTGAAGACATAAAATAAGGATATTAAATGTTTTAGGAAATTATGCATTTAGGTAATTTATGTAATACATTCTGTGAATCTAAAAATGTTTTATCGGTCTTTGTAGTGATGTTGCAATAAATAATCTTAACAGTTTATAAAGATTATTGAATGCTGATTGCAATGAGAGATGAAATGTGCACAAATTGTTACGCAGCATTTACTTTCCTATACATGGGCTGTATTAATGTTATTAAAAGCATGAAAATAATATACAAGTCTTGAAGTATCAGCAACTACTTCAAATCTAGTTGTCTTTTATAAACAATGGTATAGACATTTAAAATGCAGAACTTAAAAATTACCTTTCTATATCACATTGAAAATATTTTGATTCACATAAAATTAATGAGGGATTTTCAAGTCCAAATACCTTCGTGCTCATACAAAGAGGAAAGCAATAAGTGGTAATCATTTGTCCGTGAATAGATGCCATAGAAATCATCAAATTATATTGATTTTGCCAAGCAGTGGTGGCGCACACCTTTAATCCCAGCACTTGGGAGGCAGAGACAGGAGGATTTCTGAGTTCGAGGCCAGCCTGGTCTACAGAGTGAGTTCCAGGACAACCAGGATTACACAGAGAAATTCTGTCTCGAAAAAATAAAAACAAACAAAAAAATTATATTGATTTTATTTTTCTTACCAGATGCTTTAAATTCATTCAACCTAATATAAGTTCTTCTTTCCAGCATTAATGAAATAAAAATAAAATTTAAGGTAGTTTTGCCTTGGGAAAATGAAGCAAAGTTCAGAAGTAAACATATAAAGTAATGATAAAATTATTTCTTTAGTAATGACACAGAAACATGCTGAAAAAATTTCATTAAGCAAGTACCATTACTAAGTTTAAATACTTGACAACTTAGAAGTTGTGGTGTATATGTAGATTATGTATTTATTTCCAAATTCTGAAAGTCTTCATAAAAATTGAAATCACATTTTTTTTTTATGAGACAGGGTTTCTCTGTGTAGCCCTGGCTGTCCCAGAACTCACTCTGTAGACCAGGCTGGCCTCAAACTCAGAAATCTGCCAGTCTCTGCCTCCCAAGTGCTGGGATTAAAGGAGTGCACCACCACTGCCTGGCTGAAATCAAATTTTTAAATCTGAAAAGTGGCATGCTAAAACTATGTGTGTTGGGTTGCAAACATACTACAAATAAAGCCAAAGTCGAAGTCTAAAAAGCCATTTATATAGAGATAAGTAGAAATGAAATAGTTTGGCCTAGGGAGTAGCATTATTAGGAGGTGTGGCCTTGTTGGACTAGGTGTGTTATTGTGGGTATGGGCTTTAAGACCCTCATCCTAGCTGCCTGGAAGCCAGTATTCTGCTAACAGCCTTCAGATGAAGATGTAGAACTCTCAGCTCCTCCTGTACCATGGCTGCAATGTTCCTGCCTTGATGATAATGGACTCAACCTCTGAACCTGTAAGCCAGCCCTAATTAAATGTCCTTACAAGAGTTGCCTTGGTCATGGTGTCTGTGTTTCACATCAGTAAAACCCTAAAACAACATACTTTTATAATTTTCTAAATGTTTGTATCTAATATGGCTGATAGACTTTTTAATTAACTACACTGAAACAACTATAGCTGTTGAAACATCACCACAAATGCTCTCTGCCTTTAATTTCATAAATACCTGCAAGTATTTGTAAAATTCTTCTGTGATTAGTTAGTGGCTTCAGTGCATAAGTGACATTGTGTGAATTGGCTATTTCCGCATCAGTGTGGTCACAGCATCCGAAAGAAAGTAATCAAAGGAGGAAAACTGATTTTGGCTTCTGTTTCAATTCCTCATTTCAGGGAAGTAGTGGAAGATGGATCAAGTGATTTTGATCAAGAATCAGACTAAAAAAAAATCTAAGAACAGGTTACTGAGCCCAACAGGCTCACAAGTCCTCTCTTATGCACTTTCTTCTGCCAAGTAGATACTACCTCCTAATGAATCAATAGACTCATAATTAACAACACCTGCTAGGAAAACTAAAATTCAAAGTAAGTCTTGTTATTAAATTTAATGTTCACAACAAAATGATATGGTAAAGTGCTGGAAGGTACCATTCAGGATTTTCAGACTGGGGAGACATAGTACTTCTCTGTGCTCACCCCCGGTATTTCTACTTCATGTTGTTTTTCTTTCTGTACATTTTTATTGAAATATCAAAGAAAAATTAAATTGAGATAATCCTTCTTTTAGTGTAGTTTGTCTTCATCATACCAGGCACTTCAGCACCTGTGACTGTTAACTCGTTTATAATGCTATGGTGGACACAATAGAGTAGAGATTAGGGACAGAATGCTTGTTGCCTTAGGATTGATCTCTAGAACACACACAAAAATAGAAAGAATTGGCTAATTAAAGGAGATCATAGAAGGCATCAATCAGCATGGAAAATGGACTTTGGCTGGGATTGATGGAAATTTAAAAGCAGTGACTGACATAATAGGCACAAAGTCTCAAATCTGTTAAAAACATACATTTGAAATAAGTTACTGTGCGGTCTATAAATTATGTATGAATGAAAATGTTTTACCTTTTTATTTTTAAATTATTTCTTTTGGATTTTTTGAGATTATAATTAGATTATTTCTCCCTTCTCTATCCTCTCCCCAAACGCTAACATATACCTTTTCTCTTTCAAATTCTTGGTCTCCCGTTTCCCTAAATTTTGTTACATGCATACATGTCTTTGTATCTATATGCATGAATATATAAATGCAAACTGCTTTGTCAAAATTAATATTACTTTTTTTTATCTTTTCAAACAAAAGGTCTTCATGTTGCTTCTTCCCTATCTTGTCTGCCACTCTCCAGACACCCTCCGCTCCACAGAGCTTCCCGTTGGCCTTCTCTGTTCATATGCCATACTGCCCACTCTCTTCTGTAAAACTTTTTCTCTTTTCTGGTATTTTTAATAACTCCTTTTTCTTTATAGCTAAATAAGATTGCATTGAACATATACCTTTTGTCATTACCTGTTCATAAATGTATGGACATATAAATGGGTTGCATTTCCTTGTTATTGTGAATAACACCATAACAAACATTGATGTAAGAATATCTAGGCAGTATGCTATAGAATCCTTTGGATATATGCCCAGGATTCATATGGCTCAGTCCTATGAAACTTAGATTTTTAATTTTTCAAAAATCTTCTAAAATGATTTTCATGATGAGTGTACTGGTTTACAATCCCACCAGCAGTAAATAAAGCTGAGAAACTAAAAAGAAGTCAATAGAATATTTTATTACGAAAAGAACTTCCATGTTTCTGGAATGGGAGAATTATCACCAAAACCAATCTAGAGATTCAATTCCATTTCCCAACTAAAACAAAAGACTATAAATATATAAAGCAATCCTTAAGAGAAAAAACACTGCTGAATATACCACAGTGCCAGGCCTCAAATTGTACTACAGAGTTATAGTGATGGAGAATGCACAGCATGGACACAATAATGACCATGTAGACAAGTAGGCAAACTAGATGGCCCAGAAATAAACTCACATACCTAGGCCACCTAATGTTTTTAAAGGTGTTATAAACATATACTTCAACAAAAAGAACCGATGAACTAAATTAATCCATGTATGTTAGATATGTGAAATCTGCTAGGGAAAAACATAGGTACTACTCTTCAAGATATAATTTCAGACAAGAACCTTCTAAACAAAACTCTACCAACAAAGGAAAGACCCTGAGAATTGACAATTGGGACTAAATGGAATTCAAATATTCCTGTCCTGCCAAGGAAACTATCACCATCACAAGGAGACATAGACAGAATGGGGGTGGGGGTGGGGATAAAAGTAGGCAACTATAGTTCATATAGTGGCTCAATATCCAGAACAGATTAAGAATCGGTGAAATCAAACATCAAAAGAAAAGCTTCCAGGCAAGGAAAGAAATCATGAGAATGACAAATGGCAAACAATAATCAAAGCACTTAGCCTGATTAGCTATCAGGAAATGCAAACTAAACCTACCATGTTGAGATTTCATGTCACTCATATGGATACCAAAAAGGAGCCAATGGGGGAGGGATGGGGTGAGATAGATCTGAGACTGAAAGCACTTCTATTCAAATCTAGCAATGTGAGTTTGATCCCTGGACCAACATGAGGGTAAAAAATACAGGACTGACTCCACAAAAATTATTCTTTGAACTTTGCATTCACACTGCAGCATGCCCTCCTCTCTCTCTCTCCTCCCCTCCTTCTCTCTCTCTCTTTCTCTCTCTCTCTCTCTCATCTATCTATCTATCTATCTATCTATCTATCTATCTATCTATCTATCTATCTATCTATCTATCTCACTCACACACACACACACAAACACACAAATTGTAAATAAAATAAAGTAGAAACAGGCAACCTCAGGAGGTAATATGGGGGGGGGGACCCTTTATAATGTACAGGAGACCTGGAGGTGAGAAACTCTCAGGACTAAAAGGGAAGCATCTTGGATGAAATGCTCTACAGTGGGGAGGGGGGACTTGAGGAGTCTACCTTCTGTGGAGGAACAGGATATCAAGTGGAGGGATGAGGTTGCCATCCCACAGTCAAGGGCTCTGACCCAGAATTGTTCCTGTCTGAATGAGCTGCAGGGACAAAACTGGAGAAGGACATGAGAGAAAGGAGGTCAGTGACAGGCCTGAATTGGGATCTAGCTCAAGGGGAGGCCCCAGGGCCTGACACTGTTGCTTATGTCATAGTGTGCCTGCAGATGGATGCCTGGCATGCCTGCCCACCAAGAGGCCCAACAAGAAGCTGAAAGAGACAGATGCAGATACTTGCACCCAACAAATGGACAGAAGCTGGGGACCCCTGTGGTTGAATTAGGGAAAAGCTGGTAAAAGCTGAGGAGGAGGGCAACTCGATAGGAAGAGCAACTAACCTGGACCCCCGAGATCTCTCAGGCACTGAGCCACCAACCAGGCAGCATACACCAGCTGACACATATACAACAGAGGACTGCCTAGTCTGCCTTCAGTGAGAAAAGATGCACCTTACCTTCATGAGACTTGAGACCCCAGAGAGTAGGGAGGTCTGGTGAGGTGGGAGGCTGGGGACATCCTCTTGGAGATGTATGAGGGGAGGGAGGGGGGAAAGGAGAGCAGCGGCTGGACAGATCAGGAGAGAGATGTAAAAAAGGATTAAAAATATAAGAAAACAAGAAAAAGAAGTAACAACAACTGACGGTAAGTATGTACAGGAAAGATGTTTTTAGATCTAAAACACATTGAAGGCAAAATCTGTTCTAGGCACCAAACCCAATTATTACAACACTAGAGGAAAATGTTAATGGATTGAGATTGATAAAAATGTACCAAAAATGGTAAATGTAGCCATCCATATTATTTCATAATATTCAACGGGAAATATGCCATGCTATTTGTTTCAATATATATGGATATATGTTATACTTACTGTTCTGGAAAAGAAGTTTGCTTATAAAAATAAGGGATTTTTAAAATACTAATTTAGAGATTTGCCTTCATATTTTAAACTGTGTGAGACCGAGTCTCACTATGTGGTTCTTACTTGCTTTGAACTTTATTTTGGTAGTTTGAATGACAGATGTCCATCATAGGCTCGTGTATTTGAACTTGTGTTTCCCAGTTGGTGGTGGTGTTTGGAGGATTATGGACTTCTCAGCTGTGAGACCTTACTGGAGGTTGGATATTATCAGAGTAGGCCTTAGCAATTTATAGCCTTGCCTCACTTCCTCTTCTCTTTCTGCTTCTTGCTTATGGGTTAAATATAATCATCCAGAGTCTTGGTCCTGCAGCCTGCTGTCATGTTTTTCCAGGCCATGATGGACTCTCCCTCTGGAACCATAACCTCAAATAAACTTTCATCTACCACTTCCTTTGGGTCAGAGAGTTTTATCACAACAGAAGAAAAGTAACTAATGTAAATGACAAGCCCTCCCTACAGCTTCCAATATGGTGGGATCATAACTATGCCAATCAACTTGTAGACAACATAAAACATTTATTCAATAAAAATGTCAAAATAATAAATCTGTAATTAAGTTACCATTCTTTTCTTTCCCTTGTTACACTGTTCTGCAAAAGAGTACTAGCTTTCCCTACTGACTGGACACCTTATTTTTCACTTAAAACTTTATGAGACAAGTTGTGTTGAGAAAATCAGGGTTAGAGATTTAAACAACTTTCCCAAGATTACAAAGGTCACACATGATGTACAAAGGCTTTCTTACACATAGTGAGGCTATAATTCTATGTTGTTAAGCACCAAGCAAGCGTTCTCTAATTGCTTATAGTTATACTCCCCAATGAAAATATTTCAATGAAAAAAGTTCACTATTTTTACTCCAAATAATATGTATTACCTGCATTATAAAGCAGCCAGTACAAACATGTATAGTATACAAATACACACATACATAAACACACACATACATAGATACATATACATATGTATATATACTGCATATAAATACATGTATGTTGCATTTAATTTCACACTTTATTCACAATTTATCCCTAGTAAATTGTTTTGTAGAAATTTTGATACCTTGAATTTGCCTAACTTTTTAACCTATGTTCTTCATGTGCTTGAGACACACTTGTCTATATGAAAATCCATAATTTGTACTCTTTAGAGGTGTTCCTTTAGATAAGATTTTATAAGAGTCTCCATTTATAAGAGAGCTATCATATGTGAAATTTATAATTTATAAATATAAATATACTTATATTTACAGGATTTTTTTTTCTGTTTTAAAGTTTGGAATATGAAAGCTTCTATTCCAAAAACAGGTTAAGTCAGTTGGGCAGTGGTGGTGAACACCTTTAATTTCAGCACTTGGGAGGCAGAGGCAGGCAGGTTTCTGAGTTCAAGGCCAGCCTGGTCTACAGAGTGAGTTCCAGGACAGCCGGGGCTACAAAGGGAAACCCTGTCTTGAAAAAAACAAAATAAAAAAAAAAAAAAAAAAAAAAAAAAAAAACAAGCAAACAACAAAAAAAAGACAAACAAAGAAACAAAACACAAATAGATTAAGTCTATTAAATGCCCTATCCCATGAGTTCCACCAAGTCTAACATCCATCTACATTTATTATAATCACATTAATAGTTAATAAATAATATCCTTTTTCTTGAAAATATTGTGATCATTTCCCTGCATATTAAGTTAAAGGGCCACAGTTCAGATTGGACCTCTCTCAGAAGCATCAAAAGCCCAAAATCACTGCTACCTCTACTACTGACTGAAACACTGTCTAAACAAGTATAGAAGAGGACATGAATTTGAAAAAAGAGTAAGGAGGACTTGGAAGGAGTTGAATGAGGTGAGAAAGGGCAATTATATGAATGCAGTACTCATGTATGAAGTTCTTAAAAAGGGGGGGTTAAATAAACACTATCGCTTGACTAAAATATTATCGTGGGAAAAGGGAAAGTTCATTTAATGTATTCAACCATTATCAGAATAGAAAATAAAGGAAAAGCAACAAGAAGAATTTTCAAGAATCTGGGAATCATTAGAATCGAAAATCATGGCTCTCACCTTCTACTCAGTCAACCTCCTTCTTCAAAATAAAATCACATTTAAATTCGTGAATATATGATATCATTAAGCTTCTGTTTAGTAAATCCTCATGAGAGAAGCATATAAATTCTTCTCACGGAAAAATCTGAAAATAAAATATTTTGTATTTGTGTGCAACTTTGAGTAAAATCAGGATACAGAATATTAAAATATATTAAACTTTGTTATTCAGAAATTTTCTTATAAGATAATAAAATAACTAAACTACTATCAAATATCAGAAAAAGGTAGATACAGAAATTAAATTCTACTTTATATAATTATATTATGTGAACATGGCTTTTTGACCATCTCTATTAGTATGTTGACAGGCGATTCTAGGTCTGAACTCAGGTTGTTAAGCATGGATTTCTATGTATGTGGCATAAATAATATTCAGTCATTCAACAAATGGTTATTGAATAATTATCATATGGAAAGTATTGTTCTTTGTACATGAAACTTACTAGTGAACATTTTTTTTTAATGAAATGAACAAAGCAGCCATGCCCTCATGCAAAGGCAATATAGGACCAGCCCCTGTGTATTCATGTACTGTGAGACACAACTGAGAAAATAATGTAAAGCAGGAAAGATTCATTTTGTTTCAAGCATTCAGAACTTCCAACCCTTGGCTCCAGGCTATATGATGCTTTGGGGCCTGAAATGAAACAAAAGATACAGTATAGGAAAGATTCTAGCTTCATTCAATCCAGGAAGCAGAAAGTAACAGAAAGATTCCAAGACAAGAAACTACTCCAACAACCTGGCACTCACGACTTATTTTTCTAACTAGGACTCTATACTAAAATTCCACCTCCTCAAACTAAACATTCATCTAGAGATCAAGTCCTCTACACATCTGCCTCTGAGAGTCATATCCTCTTCAAGCCACTATATAATGACTACCTAGGGAATCAAGTCCCTCAGATTGAAATATAAACAACCATAAGTTTGCCTTACTTAGTAGTTAAAACTCCTATGAATGTAATATCAAACAAATAATGTAAGCTTTATAATCTCTAAATAGAAAATGCATATGTATAATGTTCATATTCTTAAATTTAAAGGTTATAATTTTTCATTTTTATTGGTTATTTTATTTATTTACATTTCAAATGTTATCCCCCTACCAAGTTTCCCCTCCACAAGCCCCCTACCCTCTCCTCCCTCCCCTGCCTCTATGAGGGTGCTGCCCCACCCTCCTACCCACTCCTGCCTCAGTGGTCTAGCATTCACCTATCCTAGAACATCAAGCATCCACAGGACCATGGGTTTCCCCTCCCAGTGATGCCAGATAAGGCAATCCCTTGCTACATATCCAGCTCAAGCCACTGGTACCCTCTGTGTACTCTTTGGTTGGCAGTTTAATCCCTGGGAGATTTGGGGGGTGGGTCTGGTTGGTTTATATTGTTGTTCTTCCTATGAGGTTATAATTTTATAAATAGCATGTCTTGTGTCTCTTATCTACAGATTGAATTAGTCTATTAGTTTGAGAAGTATAGAGATTTGAGAAATAAAATTAGTACTACTTACATTTATTTTCAAATCTACTTGAACATGAAAATTACCTGAATAGTTTTGAAAATCATCTAAACAAAGTACTACCCTTAGATATTCTGTTTTTATTATTGGAAAGCAAGGAGATATTTGTCCAAAAGCAACTTCAAAGAATCCCCAAAAGATGCTATTGGGTAACTATGTTCATCAGTGATATGAAGAATTAAGGATTTAAAGAAATTACCACAGGTATGAGGATATAGTTAAAACAAAAGAGATATGTGATTTGCCTTTACTAGACTATATTTCTTTAATATCTAAAGAAATTATATAAAAAAAACAATATTAGTAATTGGTTGAAGTTTATCAAAACCTTGAACATTGAGAAAGATTACTTGAAGACTTGTTTTTATGCCTTGGCAGCTCTGAAGTTGGAACTTGTACTGATCTAATATCAGAATTGTAACAGATTGAAAAATTAAAATACCACAAGTAATTTAGAAATAATTTATAGTCTATGTGTGATGGTCTGTTTTGATGTTTTACTAGATGTAGACTGACCTAGGAGACACACTTCTACCTATAAGGCATCTTACAAAAGAAGGTTCATTCAGCGAGGAAGACACCCCTTAATATGGGCAGCACCCTGAACTGTACTGATGTCTTGGGTTAAATACATACAAAAATGTTAAAAGAAGAAAAGAAGACAAGGAAAAAGAGCATTTGTGTCTTTGCTTCCCAAGAGTATGCAGTGTGACCAGTATCCTCATAGTACTTCCTTAGTACTTCCGGAGTCCATCCCTTCTCAGTTACCATGCTGATACAGGCAGGTATACAACCCTCAACCTGTAGCCAAAATAACCCTTCCTCTGGGATGTTACCTTTGTTAACTATTTTGGCAGAGCATAGAGAAAAGTTACTAGTATACTATACTGGAAACAGACTATTACAGAAACATGTTCTGGTCAGAGAGAAAGGAAACAAGACACTCATGGTGTAATTTAACTCCCAAGAGGATGTTTAAAGAGACTTATGCAAGCATCCCCATCTACAAAATCTATCCTCAGAGAAGAAAATAATTTTAACTAGTGATAGGACTTGGTTTTAAACTACAGATTGTCCTTGAATAGATTGAAATAAAAGCCTCTTTTAGCACACAGGATAGTTTAGCAGCCTCTCTACTCAATGGCGCTATTTAATATTCTCCAATGTAGCTTTTGGAGAGCTCAAAGTTTCTGAGTTTTGAAGGCAACTATTCACAAAATGTTTGTTTCTTCAAAGATCTATTGTTTTTTGTCTTTGTTTAGTGTTTCATTTCTCTACATGTAAAACCATTAGCTATTTATTATTTATCTGGGTCCCCTTCTAGGCTATTTTATCAATTGCCTAGACACTTTTAGATCTCCCTATTTCCCTTGGTTCCTCCAACGTTTGTGCTCTCCAAACTTTTTTTTTTTTAAGATTTATGTATTTATTATATGTAAGTACACTGTAGCTGTCTTCAGACACTCCAGAAGAGGGCAACAGATCTCGTTATGGATGATTGTGAGCCACCATGTGGTTGCTGGGAATTGAACTCAGGACCTTCGGAAGAGCAGTCAGCGCTCTTAACCGTTGCACCATCTCTCCAGCCCCCTCTCCAGACTTTCTGATGACAGAGTTTCACCCAAAAGTTTCCCTACCCCTCTGATGTTAATCTTCATTTCTATGGATTCTGAGCACACATAAAGGGAGCACTCTGCTGGGTCCTTGGAGTGGATTGTTTTTAATCCTCATGTCTAACTTTAAGACATAGACACAAAAAATTCTTCCTACAAATTTCTTCTTGATAAGACTTCTTGGTTTTTACAACTGGACCTTAGAACATAGTTCACACTGCTGATATGTGTCACATCTCTAGCAAACAGGTCCAAGTGGAGCCCACCGGGCTGACTACATTCTTCAAAGAGTATAGCACCACAAAAAGCGGCACTGTTATTGCTCTTATTCTACCAGAGCACTACTATTAATACAGCCTCAGGGCCCATCAGCCTTTTTGGCAGCCACATTACTGTTGGCTCCTACTGAGATTATTGTCAACTAAATGCCTAAGCCTCTTTCACACATGCTGTTGCTAAGTCATTTTACCGCCACCCCCCATCCCTATCTTTGTGCATTTTGTTTCTGGATCCAGGTGTGGGATACACCATCAATCTGATCGCAGGCAATTATCATAGAGTCAGCCTGTTATTTCTGTCTCTTTGCATTTTTTTTCAACCTGTTTCTGCATCTGCTTCTAGGTTAAGCAGGAAGTACAGGAATTCTGTCACTTGATGCTTTCTTTCATCCACACACCTCGAAGCTGGTATCCCCAAAACTGGCCATGTCATTGTCAGTTCACATATATCTTATTGACAAATCTCTTAACCAAGCACAATTTGCAGCAGCCCACAGAAGGAGGAAGAAGGAACGAAGGAACGTGCTTCGAGGAAAACAGAGCGGCTGGGCTGTGCCACTCAGTATCCGGTATGAGGAAATCCTAGCGCTATATGAATCTTGTTGAGCTCCAGCTGAGGATTAGAATAATTGCAAAGAATTTAAGAGTTGATGCTCAGGTAAGCAAAAAGTTTCGAATAAACTTAAAGCAATGAAACTGTTTCTAGGCTGCTCACTCAAACTAAATTGTCCACACACATTAAATCGCAAAGAAAATAAAGAGTTCAGAAACCATGGATGAACAAGACAGGATAAACACTGTATAACGATTTTGTTACCAAAAATAATGTCACTACCTGCTTAAAATTGTGTAAATATTATGACTGGATGCACTGCAAAGTTTTTCATGAGGTCAGAGATGAAAATAACATATTTGAAGAGAAACCAAACTTCTGCTTTTCTTTATCTGTTGACCATATTTTCTCCTTTTTCTCAAGCCTTAGACAAATACTGAGTGACCTAAAAAATTTTAAAGAAAGCGAGAATGTTCCATGCCAGATAGTTTTTATCTTCTTCCTCTAACAGCATCCAAGAAACTAAAAAGGGAAAAGTGGAGAGATGAGGGAGATAATCAGAGTTGATTGTGAATCTGGGAAAAGTCTCAACTATGTATTGAGATTCGCAAAATGAAAGAGGAAAGATCACAAGAGAGGAAATGAATAGCCATTTTGCCCATTGCCAGTGCTATGCTCCCCATTCTTCCAGCTGCGGCGGAGGCTTCAGTTTCATCCTTCAGATCTGAGTTAGATGCAAACATCTCAGCTGTTGTTCTATCTAGTCTCTGCCTCTCTTTAGAATATCCTAAAGATAGCATTCTAAGTAAACTCATGGGCAGGCTGAGGAAATCGCTTCACGGAGGGATGGAACCATACTCTCTCTGGTAGCAAAGGCTTTTCCACCTGCAAAGTATAAACTATGAAAAATAGAAAAGAATTTTTAAGGGAAGAATCAACAGCCAAAATACATGGCCTGGCTCTACTCAGGAGAGATTCTCTTTCCCTCTGCAGGAGTCTTAGCATAGCGACCAACTGCTGCCTACTTTAAGGGTTTTGTTTGTTTGTTTGTTTGTTTTGGTGCCTAGTGCAGTGCTTTGCTGAATTTGTTTAGTATTTATAGGTGAGCCCCCATCTGAGCCAAGAAACATAAAATTTGGCTCACACAGATGTAAGCTGCCATCAGTGTGCAGATGTTGCCTGGAAAGGACTTGTTTGTTCTGCACCTAATACGGTTCTGCTGTCCTTTCTCAGGCATTTCAAAAGTCAGCTGAGCAGTCTTTGCCATTCTGGTAGAACAGGTGTATCTGAGTGTGTAGTTATGCAACATTTTCCTGTACCCCATGGTTTCTCAGTGAGCTAACATGGCAGCCAGAATCAGTTTACATTTTGATAAATTCTCCAGTGTTGTTGAATCTATTGCTCCACAGACCACTTTTAAACACCAAGGCACTCATCTGACCACTGTCAGGATTGGGGAATTAAGCCATTCTATAAACCGGAGAGACACACCTTGGAAGGGAGGTTCTCAGCATACTTGTGTCACCCACCCTCTCCAAGAACAGGCATTTTCCATTCTTAAAATCAGCACTTCCAAGCAAAGATAGAATAAGAGAGGACTGAGGAGAGCTTGTACAAACTGCATGGAGAATAGAACTTATGTAAAATTTGTGAATTAAATAAAAAGTTTTGCTTTCTTTAAAGTTCTCCAGAGGAAAGTCAGAGGTACTATAATCTCCCTTGCTAACTCCTTCCATATCTAAAAGCATTATTCAGAACATTCCTGCTAGGAACTTAAGCCCATTTTCCATTGCTAATGAGGCATTCTATATTATACTACTAAAGAGCTGATGTTGGAAAATAGATGTGTCTATGAAGTAACCACATGAAAAAAAATAAAATTGAAATAAAAATAATTAAATGCAGCCAACTGCTTTAAGCGACTATTTCATCACATGGTTAGAAAAGTATTCAAAAGCTATCCAAAACCCGTTCCCCTCTGTTACTTCTTGCCTATTGCTCCACCACAATGAGCACTATTAGTTCCGTTGTCTCCATCCATTTCCTTGTTCTGTGGCCAATCCTGAGCTTTGTCGATAACTAAACTATTTATTCTTTTGTGCTTCTCTGGCTTTGTGTTGTTCATATAAATTTATAAACACAGAAAACAAAACCTGCACTTGACCCCAAAGGAAGGTAAATTTCTCAATTGTTTAACTGAAGACTTGGTATCAGTAAAGAGAGCAAGTTCACTTTATAAACATATTATTGAACAAACTAGGGGAAAGTGTTACACTGTTGCTGAATAACCGAAAGACCAGTATTTATTTCCGTCAGTCTTTGATATATTCCGTCCATGACCATCTATTAATACATATCCATTCTTATGAACAGGGACAAGTGGAGCAAACAAGCTGGAATGCATGTAAGCTTTCTGTTTATGAGAAGGCAGTGTGGTTATTCCAGGTGACCAATATACTAAAGAACTCAGGGAATTATGCATTAGAAAAGCCAATGATTCATTTCATGTTGGATGGTGTTATTTTATCTGCTCGTTTTACTCTATTTTGATCAAACAGGCCATGCTTAGATTTTTATATGTAAACCTGGATAATTACAAAGCATTACCCTGTATTCCCTCCACCCAAAATTCTGCTACCATGATAAAGAACAAACTTTGTGTCCTGAAATAGTCACCACATAGGGAATCTCTTGCTATGATAATGATAAGAAAAGCCAGCTAGGGATGGGGACAAGCCAAAGAACATTTGATTAGCATACATGAGGCTCAGTACTGCAAAATATAAAACAAAATAAAATTGGAGAAGAAAATGTGGGTGCATTTCATATTTCATTGTATTTATGTATAAAACTCTCAAGAATAATGAAAATTTATTTTTAAATTACTAAACAAAAAATAAAAGGCTTTAGTAAAAATGCATGTATACATCCATTTTTATTGTTTAAAATGTAACTGATACAATTGTTTCTCCACTAAAATCACCACCACATTCTAGGCATCTTCTAATAGCTACAGATTGTGGAGATGGGTCACAAGACAAAATGATTGCTGTGTAAGAGGGCTAATCTGAGTTCAGATCCTCAGAGCCCACACAAAGCTTCACCTGTGTCTAGAATCCTACATCAATATGGGAGGTAGGCACATGGGAGAATCAATGGAAACTCATGGACCACTGATCCTCAAGTACCAAGTAGCAAAAGGAAAAGATGCAGACTCAAACAAGGTGGAAAGCAAGGACTACAGTTAAGTTTGTTCTCTGACCTCCATAGGCATTCAGTGTGTGTGTATTCACACTCACATTTAAATGCACAAACAAACATCATATATACACATACAAGAGATCAGAACTCAAATTAAATTCACATGTATCAGTCTTATTATTCTCTATATATCTTACTACATGGGCTAGATTTCTAGGAAATAAATGACAATAGTAAGAATTTGGGGAATAGAAATGGAATGAAAATATCCTAAGCTGTTTCTCAAACCATTCTTAAATTGTAAAAGGCATATTTCTACAGCCTTATTTAGCACATTATACACACATATGTGCAGACACACACGCACATAGAAATGAAGCAAAGCTCCAGACAACCTAACTGCACTGTACGCAATTCTGGTGCCTTCTTATATTTCCTATTCTTTTCTACTTTGATACTGACAATGTATTAATACTAAGTTCTGCGGTCATGAAATTTTACAAAAAGGCTTCCTCATTTGTGAAACTGAAGTAAGAGATCTTGATGTTTTAAAAAAGTCCTATAGCAGTGATCAAATATCCCTCTTGTATGTTCATCACCCTCTGGTTTCTCTGTACCACTTTAAGGTTTGATATAACAGAGGTTTTTGTATCTATGTTCCCTTCTGTTTGACTCTTGTGCAGTTGAAGACGGCTACAAAATAGATGTTACACTGGAAGACAGTATAATATTAAGTAACACTGTGCTTGGCTAAGGTGCAGTTTAAATGAATGCTTTGTTACTATCCCAATTTGGTACTCAAAGTACACAAGCCAGGGTGTCACTATCCCTACCACCTTTGCACATCCATTCCCTTGGACTTATCTATACTTAGCTTGCAATATATTAGATCACTCCTAGCAGAACTCTAGAAAGCATCTCCAGCAATCTTTAATTCATATGATTAAAAATTCAAAAGAAGCCCTTGTACCAGCTGCTGAACTACATTTGTAAGCTGTAATTCTGAGTTCAAAACCCAGCAAATTGAAGGTTAGACTAACAGAATAACAACTGCACTAACCCATGGCAACCAGAACACTAGGCTAGGTGAACTGTTTTATATGTGCTCACATGCAAAAAGATAAATTCAGGATGAACAAACTTATCTCTGTGGAAATCTTGCTTACTGATTTGACTCTTTGAGTAGAATCTACAATATGACATAAAAAAGGAAAGCAAATAAAACTAGCTGTACAGTTTGTTTGTTTTTACATGAAACAATGCTTTAAAAATAAAAGAAATTTGACACAAATAGTTCCATTGGTTTTAACATAGAGATGAAGAGTTGAATTCCTATTTGCAAAGATTAACTTTCAGGAATAAGTTTAACATGTTAAAAGCAAACTTTTTTGTTTCTCCAAAGGTCTCTAAATTAAACTAAACCCCCAATGGTACTACTGATTATCATTAACTATGTAAGCACCTAATGAGAAATCAGTCACCATCAGTCAGCGTCTTCACAGAAATAAAATCCCTCAACTCACAAGACAAATATCTGAGCACCGAGATGTCTCTAACTTAGGCATCTAGTAATGTGCCTGTGGGAGAGCCGTTTATACATCCTGACCTCATTTTTCACACATACAAGAGAAAAATGACAAAATGCTGTCTGCTCTACAAAAGGCCCCCTTCCATAAGATTTTATGCTTCTACTTTTGTATATAAAATGCTAAGGGACTATATATCCTTATTATTGGTTGGCAGGAGACTATAGGGAAAAGTAGTAGAAAAACTCTTTTCTTTTTCTCATTTTCTTCGTCTTTCCTCTGCTTCTTCTTTATTTTGTGAGACAGGCTCTTGCTAAGTTGTCCATCTAGTCTTAGGCTCCCAGGTAGCTAGAATTACAGGTGTATGCCACTGAGCCAGGTGAAATATCTTTCTTAACTAAATGTGAAATGGTGTTATCCCTCTAGAATCACTTCTTGTGCTGGAAGAGGCAAATACTTCAAGGCCTGTGATGAAAATAATACAGATTGTTCATGTTGGTATAAGATGTGTAAAGTCAACTCAGAGCCATGTAGGTAGCTACAAAAAGAACAAACAATCCTTCCAATGTTCAACTTAGTTTCAAAAAAATTGGAAAGGCCAAAGTTTTTGCATAAAATGGCACAAGAATGGAATGTCAAAATGCTGATCAGATTTTTGAACATTTCCAATAAATACCTAAATCGGGGGAAAAATCATGTCACAAAGATCACTTTCAGTCAATTGAGTTGAGCAATTACTGGAAATAGCAACTCTGCCAAACGAGTTAGTATGACTTGTTTTACGGGGATGCCTGATTCGCATGTTCCTGCTGATTTGTAGCAGGAGCTTCTCTTTAGACAGTATAGTGGTGTATGTAGTGGCTCTAACAGGACGGTTCTTAGGATAAAGAGCTACAGTTGTTAGGAAATATTTGTGCTTCACTTCTCAGGTTCAGAGACTTCTCTTCATTTTCAATTTTTCTCAGATCTGCATAATAGAATCTGATTTATCAAACACAGGTGACAATCAATATTTAAAAAAACTATGCAACAGAAAACCCTAGTTTCTAAGCTTGAATCACTCCATTTATTGTGTGAATATTGGCACATCTGTAAACTTCTCTAATCTCCAGCTTTGAAATCATTAAAGCTGAGATGACAACTCATGATATTGCTCTGAATCTGAATGAAGTAATACATATAATGTTTGCCACATTGCAGTGACTCACTGTGTTATTTATTAGTTCATTTTTTTCAAACATGAACCTTACAGCAATAATTTCCCCTTTCCAGTGGAGAAAATCTTTTACAAAATAAAATCTCCTCCATAATACCTCAATCTTCTAAACATTAAGTACTGGGCACTATGAAAGAAAGGGACTGTTCCTGTGAGTGTAACAAGCATACATTTCAAAAGAAAGACAGACTATGCTGTTACACACAGATCACCAACTGGCACTCAGGAAACATTTGAACAGAATACATGAAGATGTCAGCACTGGGGGCCTACAGCCCAGGAGGTAGGAAGAACAGACATTAAATAGCTGTCAGAATACTACGGGGTGCTATAGAGCACAAGGAGTATGTGTGTGGGAGTGGGGCTGGGGGCCACAGAATATGACTAAGAATGATAACCTCTGTGGAAAGATTCCAGGAAAATGACAACATTCAATGTGAAAATATCCTAGAGTACAATGTCCCCACAGTGGAAGCAGGAAGAACAAAGGCACCAAGCTGGAGTGTGCAGCTGTTATTTGTTAACAAACAAAGAGCTAAGTGACATTGGAGTGACAAAGTCAATAATAAAATAACTAAAGAAATGAGGTCACAGGTAATGAGTGTAAGAGAGGCCAACCCTCTGAAACTGTTATAAAGGGACTTGGACCTTCAAAGGATACAAAAATTTTCTTAGAATTAAGATGGCAGCTCTGTGGCTTTTTGGGCTCAGAAAAGGAAGCTGTGGACTAATTTTGAGACCACTAAAACCATCCAAGTGTGATAACAATAACAGATATAGATATCAAAGATCTTGTGCTGGATATTCTCAATGAATCTTTGTAAATAATATATTATTATGAAATAGATTATCATGAATTGAGCTGGAAAGGAGAACAGTAAAATAAATTTCAGCAGGCAATAAAAAAAGGGGTTTTGGATGTTAACTCAGATATGCAATTAAAAAGTATTAAAAACTATTCATAGATATAGGGTCATGGTCATGAATTAAAACTTGCCTGGAAAACTAAATGTGGGACTTTCTAATCAAAACTTTTAGATAACCAATGATACTACTAAAAATAACAAAACATGGTAAGAATCTACTATAAAAGTGGCAGTAAATAGGAAGGGAGGAATCTTGGGAAGAATCATAGAACCCCACTCCCTATAACCTAGAAGCCAGCTCTTTGTCATCTGACTCAGGCACTTGATGCTCAAGAGACACAGGTACTTACGGTCCACCCAGAATTCTTTGTTTTCTAGCATGGACAATTCATCCTGAACCTTCTTCTCACCACTAGACACCTTTCAGTCTCCCAAGAAACACTTAGATGATCCATTTCCTCAAAGTATGCTTCACTTACCTAAATTTATCTTCTGTAATTTGGAGTCTTTGCCAGATTTTTCTGCATTACGTAGGTCTCTATCAGCCACCTTTAGCAGGCTACAAATAGTTGATGACAGCAACTACAGAATTCCCATCAACACCATTATCATAAAAACTTAATAATGTATGAAAGTTAATATGTGCCAGGAATATTCTTCAATGTGTGTAAAGTGAAATCTCAGTAAGTCCCCTAATTCCACTATTCTTATTTTCTAGGTGAGAAAATTAAAATGTGAGGAGCTAATGCTTAATCTAGCTAGAAAGTTGCAGAAATAAATTTTGATATCAGATCTCAAACACTCCAAATACCTTGACAATTTATCTAGGCATCTTCATGATATTCATTTTTTATTAGGCCCTAGTACATAGTAAATAACATGCATGACTTTTGCTTAAAGAGACAAATGATTATCTAATGTCGTTGCATCCTTTTAGCAGCTACAGTAAAAATTTTAATAACAGAAATTAATTGGCACATTTTTTTCACTTAACTGGGATTTTGTTAGTTTCTTTCTGTAGATTTCTTTTAATGAAATGTGGGAAAATCCTAAGAAACAAAACTAGTTTGCATTTCATCTAAGTTTAATATATGGCTGAGAAACTTCCTTGAGCTCAAAGTATGGTCATTGTTGTTCAGTACACCTTGGGCAGCTCTGTGGTAGCTGAGAATTTATGATCCCAATGAGGAGCAGAGGACCACATTGTCTTGAACTTTAAAAGAACAAGATGTACTTTATTACCCAGGCAATTCACTTCAGAACCTCCTTATAGTAATATTTTAGGATCAATTTAATAACATAAAGCAAACCACACATTTGTGTTAAGTCTTTATAGACATCAATACCACAGCCTCTTTTTTTTTCTGTGTGGCAGATACCAGTCTGGATCCCTTTATTCTGCAGAATTTGTTTTGTGACCTGACTGATGGCCAATAAACCCTATCTTCATTGTAGGCCTCAGGGATCATTTTCCAGATCCAAGATGCTGTCATTACACACACACATGACAGTCTAGGAATAGTGGGTATGAATACACCTGATTTCTACTTCCATTTATTCTTTATCTAACCCCTATAGAATAAATCTGTCGAGTGATTAGCAGGCCATGATGTGTCAATACCCTAACATGCTCATTTCTTGAATGAATCATTTCCATGTCTATGCTCGGTATTCAAGATATCCCTGGGAAAGTATGCTTCAGCCACACACTGGGATAGCTGGAATAACTGTCCCTTAAAGGATGACTTCACTTCCCAGGGACTGTCTTTACCATCCTAGACTAAGCCTTCTTGTGCTTCCCCTATAACATGTTTACTTACATGCACTCCAGTCAAGTTTGGTTTCTAGTGGAATGCAGACAAGGTCACCAGAGACAGACTACTTAGATTCCTAGTGCAGTAATGGATCCTCCTGGAGATTGCTGGTAACAGCAGAATAATTTTCCCCCCTACTCATTCATATCTCTTCAACCACAATGTGCCATATTTAACTGCTACTATATGTGTTCATAGTGGATTTAAGGTAAATATTTGATAGTTCAAATAAATCCTATATTTAGGGATACTAATAACGCAAACAAAAGCAAACAGGTAGTTCATAAACCAGCTCTGTTCTAACACTTGTTTCACTTACATGCCAAAACAGATTCTTATTCTCAAGAGATAAAAATCCGCATAACCCTGTGGTAAGCAGATTGATATATGGTAGACATTTCAGACTCTAGAAATGACAATGATTTTCAAACCTTCTAGGCTATGAATTGACTTTCATCAAGCACTTTCTAAACTAAGGACTATTGGCCATTAATCCAATAGTCCTTTTTACAAGATTGACTGATATATGTAGTGAGGTGAAAGAATAAAAATTTACATTTTGCCAACACTTCTACAAGCTTTTCCTCACTGCAACATAATTTCTGGGTAACGAAAATTTACTAAGACTCTTGATAGCTATAAAACTTAAACAAAATTAATTTCTTTCAAAAAAGGATTCACAAAATACTTTTCAGTTTTAATTTTATATGGCCATTTTGCTTTGCTTATAAGTCAATGGAAAATCTTTAAGGATAGCATTAGCTGGAAGATATCTCAGTCCTCAGTATCAATCCACTAAGACAAGAAAGCTGAAATCTTCTGCAAGAGCTGGCTTGTTTTAAGTGTTGCTTGTTGGCTAGTCTTCAAGCAGAGAATGACTCCTTCACTTGTGTATACCATTAACCTTATAATATATATATATATATATATATATATATATATAT
>NW_022196897.1:33204182-33220765 GCF_008632895.1 Mastomys coucha | reverse complement strand
ATATATATCTTATTTTATTTTTTATACATGAATATATAAATATATGATATATACATAAGTATGTATATATATTTTCAAGGAAAATCAGTTGCTCTAAAATTTATAACTATCCAAAATTTAAATCTATTTTTAAATCTATTTCTCTGTGATACAATTTAACGTCACAGTAATTTTAAGCCTCAAAAATGCCTCAGTGTTAATTGGTACACTGGATCTAATGTGTGTTTTTAGATACGAGGTAAACAATTTACTTTAGTATCAAGGAAACATTAGTTAAGATTTTATTAGAATTCTAAAAATGAATAATAAGCCCAGCCCATGCCTGCTGTAATCACTAAAATAAACTCACTGCTCATACTGCTGTGGCTTAGCTAAGCCCTTCTCTCATTCCATCAGCTGTATGGGGCAGCAGCTGGCCTGTTTTTCAACACCATGGGTATGTTTACTGCAGCCATGTAACTTTGTCTCTAAGGGCTGAGGCTGTTGCTAGGGCCTGGACCACACCTTCCCCCTGCTTACCTAAAGTCCATCAGCCATGGTTTCATAATTGGGCAGTTTGAACAGTGTCAACACAAGGACACAGACAAAAATACACTTTCTGTTTCTCCAGGTGCTGCAGCCTCTGCCCCTGTGGTGACAACTAATCATTCCACTGGACTAAAATGATATACTTTAAAAAACAATGTCCTGGCATTGCTGAGACTGTTCATATAAGGCCATGAAGGTCTACACAGCAAGGATTGCACAATAACCCATTAAAATAAACATTTGCAACCACAGATAGCTGGACTGAAATTCTGTTCTGATACAAATAACATCTGGACAACTTTTGTTTGCATCTTCCAGCATAAAACACCCTTGAGAAAAAAATAGAAGGCAAGAGAGAAGACAAAAGACCTCTAAAGGTTTTATTATGCTATGGGTGTGGTGCCATAAATACGAGGGGGTTAGGCTGCAGTTGCCAAACCTGAATTTAAACAACATGTTGTTTTTAAAAAATTGTAACACTGGTGAGGAACAATTCCATTTTCTTACATAATTAATCCCGTGTAAAACAGAGTGACTGGAAATCATCCAGTGGTTTAAAAATAACTCAATTATTTATAAGCTCCACAGAACTATAGGATTCCACAAAAAAGAAGAAAGTGGAGCATCTTGGTACCAAGCACATTGTGCAGATTTGGCCCAGGCTTGAAGACATCAGCATCACTAATCTGACAGTACAAGTCTACACAGAGGCCAAGGATACTGGCATTCGCTTGGATCACAGGCCAAGCTTGAGGGAAGGAGAGGGTTTCCTTCTTTGAAATGTGCATATAGCTGTTACATATTAGTATAATGTTACAAATACTGAAATAAAGGACTGAATAATGTGAAGGAAGAAGAATAGAAGAAGCAGAGAATGATGGGATGGGGTCTGAAAAAGAAAAACTGAGCACATTTCAAACGATGCTCAGCATAGGCCATGACTCAGACACCACAGTGAATGGACTCTGATTTCTAATATTGTTATTTGATATGAAGCAAAATAATTACAAGTTGAAACTACTAGCAACTATTATATTCAATATAAAGATAAAGGACTTAGCCATAAATAAACCCTTATATAAAGTCGTATGTTTGGGGCCGACTCACTGCTAACAAGTATATATTTGTGTCAGCTCCAGCTGGCCATAAAAAGCAATGAAAGTTTGTGTTTAGTAATATTAAAATATTGCAAAATGTTTCACAATTATCTCAAGGGTATTTTGCCCTTTCCTCTACTCAGAGAGGCCTTGTGCAAAGTGGTAATAGTCTCCCAGACCAAGCCAGGAGTTAGGAGAACTAAGGTCCTTCTGTGACATGCTAGGTGGGCTCTTACCAAATAATTTGATGCTTGAAATCATTCCTTGTTTTATGTCAAATAAAGAGAAGAGGGAAACCACAAAAGTAGACCTTATTTATTCATATAGTCCAAATCATTTATTGGAGGCATAGTATGTTTAAACTGTATTTAATTTAGCTTTGGAAACAAAAGAAAATATGAGACACAATTATCTCATTTGTTTACAAGACTGAAGAAGCACAGTTTTGATGTGTTAATTCCTATGAAAACAACAATAGATGTCAGCTATCTAAACAAAGCATCGAATAAGTGCATTTCTCGAAAAAGTTCCTGTATTTATGGGGTCTTAGTTGATGACCAATTTCAGTAATCCACACTACAAGAACTTTGCTTCTTGATGGGTTGTGACAGTGAAAGTCTTGATGAGATGCCATGAGGGGGTTCCAGAAGCAGGCCAAGTAATGGCTATGTCAAACTACTGTTGAGTAAAGTTAGTTGTAGTCAATGAATTTATAACTAGGAGATCGCTTCTGAAAAACTTGTTCAAACCTTTTTGTCCAGGGATAAGAGATCTATACCCTCCTTGATCCCTGGCACTAATGTTACATTTCTTTTCAATACTAATTGGGTTTGGTATATTAAATGAATGGCTCTTATGAATACCAGTGGTCCCTGATCCTTTTTGTTTTAGCTTCTCTCTCCCTATTTCTTTGCAGAGCAAAAGGTAGGCATGGCTGCATTCTGCAACACAATCCTTCTAGAAATAAGCTACAACAATTCTGGCTGCCTACGTGAGTAAGTTGCTCATGTGTGTGAGGCAGAAAAGAACCACCAATTGTGTTAATATTGAAGATACTGTGTGAGCACATCATCCACTTGTTTCATTGATTAAACATAATCCTGTCTTATATTCATCTTAAGAACTTGGTTTGGCCCATGATATCACACAGGAGAGTGGCCATACAACATATAGTTTCTAGAAGAGATAGGTAATGATATGTAGAATTCCCTGGCTTTTCTAAGTGAAGTAAAATGGCTTCTATGAGAATAATTTACATGGTATGCATGTGGAAAGGAACAAGAACCTTCTTGGTGAGGAAAAGAAAAAAAAAAAGTTCTATGCAGAGAGAAGACACATAGCGCTGCATAGTAGCAGGGAGGGGTGTTAGTTTTGTTAGGACTTGAGAATACATACAGGACAGAAGTGTGTGAGAGGCAAGCAAAGAAAGGCAGGAAAGAGATTATAAATGATGATAAGCCAGGGGATTTGCTCTTAAAGCAAAGGGAGAAATACAAAATTTATAAACACTATGAAGTAATTGGCTACAAGGGCAATGGAAAAGGTTTCCCACCGCTTTTGAAGAAATTATAAAGCACTGATTTTTGTGCTTTTTCCTGCTCTCCTCCCACCCCAACCCCAGCAACCGTCCTCTTCTGCTTCTCTCCTGCCAACAATTGCCAGCATATTTGAAGACACCAATCCTTCCTCTCATCCTGACAAAAATACTGGAAAATTGTTGAATTCTACTCCAAGTCCAGCCTGTGACTTGACCATAAACATGGCACACAATGAGGTGAGTGGGGTGGTGAGTTTGATATTAATCTGGATAAACCAAGCATTCTTCACTCATCATAACTTGAAACCCACTTGCTGCTGCATCTCTATACTTTGCAGAGAACAAGTGCTTGCCTGAACTTTGTGAAGTATTTGCAGTTACACAATTGGAGTTCCTATGTGAATAAACTTCCTGACACTTTGTAGGAGCAGCAATGGTTCTTTAAAAAATAAATAGCAAGAACAGAGATAATTCCCAGATGAAATGGAATCATTATGACCCAGGAAGACCACCTGGAATTCTTTAAACTATTTAACTCAACAGCAGCTCTTTGCATGCAATGTAGCTTGTATTTCCTAAATCTCTCAAGAGATAGCAGCTTGGACACTACCCCTTTGTTTCAGTGGTTTTCCTGCCCTTGCAAATTAATTCCCACCTGTAGTCTGAAGCTTCTGTTTATAAAATTATAAGCATTGCTAAATAAAGTCTTTGGGTTAAGAATGGAAACCATTATGTAATTTGGGGATATGGGAGAGGAAAAGGATGGATGAGTCAGACAGTCCTCTTATTCAGTTATATCTTTAAAGACAAAATGATAAAGAAAATTAATTAATGGCTCCTGAAACTAGATGAATGAACTGTAGAATTTTTTAAGGCACATGAGAAAAAGAATAGTAGAGATATTCAGTGGCCTTTATAATGATTTGCTTCTTCTATACATGATTCACTACAGCCAACCAAATAGAAGGTTAAGAGGACCAAGCTAATTACTAGGCAGCATTTTGCTAAGCTCCTAGGCATAAATGGAAGCATGCAAACTTCATTACAAAAAGAAAAGAGGAACACGCATTCAAACTGGAATTTCTGTCATCAAACTAAATTGTCCTAAACTCTAAACCATTTTTACAACAAATGATGTCTTTGATCCACAGTTAGTCAACCACATAATTGCCATTTTCCCCAGTCCTTCGTGTAGTGAAAACTCACTTGACTCACTGTGGGTGAAAATGGTGACCTTCTCTTTCCTGTGCCTGTGTGAAGAACAGCTAAAGAGGCCCTAGCACAGCAAATAATGAGGATGCGACAAACATGAGGCTCCACTTCCAACCAAGACATAACTGGCACTATCATTATTCTTGTGACTAGGACAAACAAACCAAAAACCAAAAATGACCAAAAAATATATATAAAGCAAATGTCCTCAGTCATGAACAAAAGATCAAGAAGGAGAGTGGTATTTAGGGAAGCAGGCAGGGAAGGACAGGAGCATCACAGGTGACCTAGATTAGTGCCAAGAGGGAGTTTACAGGGTGCTACCTAAGTAAGGCAACTCAGATCCAGACAGTAAATGTAATGGGTGAAGAGGGTGAGGGTGAAAACCTGGAGAGGCACAGTGACTAGAATCTGAACCGAGCACCAACAGGAAAGGAACTACACAGAAAGCAGAAAACCCCTAGGTGGTCCTCTCCAGTCCTTAGCCAAGGGGCTGATCTAGAAGCCTTCTCCAGGTCAGGGAAGAAAGACTACAAGAGCCTTGGGGCAGCTCTGGGATCACGACAGGAGACAACAGTGCATGTCCCTTAATGATAGACTGGAATATATCCTGGTTTTGTCATTCACAGGGTACCTATTGGGGACATAAACAGCAGCAGACTAAGCACCATGCCAGCAGCTGCTAACAGGCCCCAGAAGGAAGATGCAGAGGAATCCTAGGATGGCCATGTGATCTGTGGTTTTCAAGATAAAGTTCTCAGCTATGTGTTGAAACTCAAAAGGATTTGACACCCAGGAATGTGAATATCTTAATGGCTGGCATCTCATCAAATATTAACTGTCATGCCAAGAAAGCAAAGAAATATGGTTTGCAATAGAGATAAAATTTGAGTGTATTAATCGAGAACTTCATAGTGATTGACTATGTGACAGGATAAGCAAATATAAATGTATAATTGTCGAAACTAGGTGAGATGCAGAAAATGGTATTTTTAAAATATTAAAACCAGCCAGGCGGTGGTGGCACACACCTTTAATCCTAGCACTTGGGAGGCAGAGGCAGGAGGATTTCTGAGTTCGATGCCAGCCTGGTCTACAGAGTACCAGGACAGCCGGGGCTATAGAGAGAAACCCTGTCTCGAAAAACCAAAAATTAAAATAAAAAACAAAAAAATAAAAATAAAATATTAAAACCAAAGATTGTAAAAATAAAATCATTAATATCTGGGGGAAGTTCCAATGAATGGGGTAAATGTAAGTAAGATGTTATGAAATTAAAAAAAAGTAATCATGAAGACATGATGATTAAAAGCAAAAACTTGACAGAAACAAACATGGTTTTAAAAGCAAGCAGAGTGAGTCAGTTGTGGATCCTCTCTGAGTCGCTGTTCAAGTCACTAGAGTGCCTAAAGAGTTTTTCAAGAGTATGAAAAGACTAGTAACATGGAAGAAATGTCTAAGAAATAGAAAGTTATAAGCACAAGAAACTTTAATGCTAGCCATTGAAACCATACCACATAAACCAGATAGGAAGGGAAGTTGTTCAAGGCATTCATAATTTTATTTTAATTTTAGATGTAGAGAAGTAAGGGTATAAAAAGAATTCCACAAAAATGATCAAGAAAAATTAGCATTTCATAATGATAATATCCTCAGTTCACCAAGAAAATATGAAAATCCTAAACTTTGGTGTTATAAGTAACATAACTTCAAAATATGTAAAGCAAAAACTAATATAACCACACGCAAATAAGAAAATTCAGACAAGGTGGCATGCTTTCCCATTCATTCTGGGAAACTAGCATCAACCAGACACAAAAGTCAGTATCATTTCCAGGAAAGTTCATGCTGAGCCATTCTCTATCATGACATCAATGCAGAAAGTATGAGGGAAATATAAGTAACTGAGATGACACAGTGTAAAAGCATGATGGCATATAATAACCAACAGCGGCTTATCTGAGTGACACATGGTGGGTCACCTTTTAATAATCAAACTAGGTAATATACCATTAATAGATTCTACAAGAACAAATATGTAATCTCTCTCTCACACACACATGAATACAAATATACACAAAGATACACAGAGAAAAGAAGGGGGAGGAAAAGAGAGGGTGGGTAGAGAGAGGCAGAATAAAGCAATAAAATTAAAAGTTCATTCCAGAATAAAACCTTAGTAATCTGTCATTAGGTTAGATTGAAAGATTCAAAGCCAAAAATTGTGTCAAGATAAATGGTCGAGCTAGGGTGAAAACTGTTATCTTCTTTAATTAGGAACAAGATATGCATGTTGTTTGCTCACACCACTTCTATAGTATATAGTCTCGAGCAATTTAATAAACAAAGCAGTAATAAAATCAATCCGCTCTGAAGTAGAAAATAAAACTTAACCTTAGTCTTAGATATAGGAAATCTTATGGATTGTCTCAAAAGAGCTCCTAAATGTGTTAGTTGACAAAACTGAAGTTTACAACTTCAATGAATATAATATGTTAATTATCAAGAAATAACCTGAAATTTAAAAAAAGAAAACAAAAACAAACAAAAACATTTACAGAGCTGAGTTCATAGCTCAGAGGTAGAACATACCTAGCATATTCTCTACTTTAGGTTACATACTCTGGACAGTAAAAATAAAAGGACCATGTAGCATTGACATATATCAGTCTTTGAAAACACATTCTGACCAACGTGTGACACCTCTCCATCACAGACTATGGAACGATACTGAATGAAGACCTTACAGGGTACAAATATGAAATGTTCATTGGTTAAAAAGTCAACAATTAAAGTATCAATTTTTCCACATTAATCTAAATATCTAATGCAATTAAAACAAAATCCAAGTAAGTAATTACAATATCATGTGGAAATGTAGAGGGTCTAGAAAAGCCAAAACAATATTATAAAAGGAAAACAAATTTTAGGGCAACAAAATCTAGTATTAAACCAGAATGACTTGGCAGCAAGCATACAAGAATATTATTATAAAAACAGACAAATTGATAAATGCAACAGAATGTAAGAAATTTATTAGAGACCATTTAACAGATTATGCTGAAAGAGTTGAATATTAGCAAGACAAAAGTCAACAATCATTATTTTAGGCCATATATTAAAAAAAAAAAAAAACTAACTCTACTGGATCATAAACCATAATATAAAGTAGGTAATTGAAAATATCTAGATGAAAGTCTATGTGTCATCAGAATCAGATTTGGCAAATAACTTTGGACTATCTAATTATATATGTATGTGTATCCATACATATATGGTTCAATAAAGAAAAATAAAAATACAATTAACATCAAAAGTGCAATTTTCTGCTCATATATTGGCAATATTAACAGATTAAGAGAAATTTGCATACTGAGAGAGTGCAGCCATCAAACACATATCTGAAGTTATTCAGAATATATACAAAAGTCTTGAGTACTCACCAATTAAACAGATAACCAGGATGAATGGTCAAAAATTAAATAAATGGCAAACATGATAATTAACAGACATTTCTATATAATCATGAAGAAATTCAAAGCAAACAGGAATGTTTATTACTGTGCAACTTAAAGGATGAGGTTGAGAATACTGACCACATCAAGTGTTGACAAAGTTTTGGAGGGACTAGAACTCTCACATCTGCTGATAGGAATGTATGATGGACCTCACTGGAGAACTAAAGCAATTATATAAAAAGGTAAACATATACATGTGACTAAATATAGCCTCTCTTTCCACTTTTACTCATTTGCTGAAGGTAAACATCTGTGTAGAAGTGCTCACAGAAGCTTTACTTCTAGTTAATCAAGCTAGAAACCACCTAAATGCAACAAGGATAAAGATGCAGACATTATAATAAAGACATAGAATAAAATGTTACCAAGCAACAAAATAAGTTATTGGTGTACAATTCAATTGAATCTTAAGATATTTTTGGTAATAGAAAGAAACCAAATTTTAAGTTCTAGAAAATTCAAAATAATCTATACCCAAAGGAATATGATTTCTGATTGACTAAAACAGTAATATCAAAGGACAAAAGGAAGAACAATAGGAACACATTAGGAAATTAGGGGAGAAGGTTTATGAATAATGAGTTTCATTGGTGACCATAGGTCAAAAAGTCATCAAATTTTATATCTTAAATATGGGGCGAACTGCATTTATATTATACCTCAATAACACTGCTAAAATATAACCATATGAACATGATCATTTCATAATGCTTAATACTTTATTTTCTATAGGGTTGCTTTCTACAGATTTGATAATAATTTAAAAATTATGAATCTTTATGATGAATGTGAAAGTTATACCCATATACATGTATATGTGTATACATATACATATGCCTAATCATATTATTTGTAAATGAATTTGGAACATAATTATAGTTCTTAAAACTAACTAACCATAGTTATGTATACAATTTTTATGACGAGATGTTGAAAAACCTTTTTATTTAAATAATTTCCTTGAAGACAGAAGAGATCTATCAACTCAAAACAGAAATAACCAAAATATTGCATCACCTAATTCATTGGTGACTATTTCATAGGCTTAGTCTTTTGAATTACATTATACAACCATACTAGGCTACCTCACAAAGGAAGATTTGGTCCAAAGGTGAGTTCTACCCTATATTTACTTATGTCTCTCACACTGACTGACCCATAGGAAGGGTTTAGGCCTGAAAACTCAGGCTAAGAAGTAGGAGGCATGTCTGCAAACACATTCTTCTTTTTTGATGGATTTTAAAGCGTATTTTGCCTTGACTAACTTCAAATATTGATTGTTAGAAAGTGGACTGGCACTGTAATGATTGACTGATTGCAATGTATTACATACAATGAATTTTGAATACCACAGAACTAATTGAATAAGTGAAGGGAAATATTAATATTGAATTAATGGGGATGATCTGAGTGAATTAAACACAGCGGGCCAAATTCTGCCCCTGGATATGCATGCACAATTTCCATTGACTTCAATGGGGGTTTTGTTGTGTGTATCCAAGGGCAGAATCCAGCTTAATGAATTTTTTAATTGTTTTTAAATGGTGAATGAATTGGTTAAAGTGCAAAGCATCAGAGATGACTTCGTAGAAATTGCATATATCCCTGGGATTTTTAAATATGCCAGACAAACATTAATATAATCTTATATCTGTGAGCCACTACAAATACCATTTTTAGTTAGCAGAAAGTAAAATAAAAAATAAAAGCACTGCTGTTACATTTTCTTTACAAAAGCACACACATCACTGCAGACATCTTTCTCTATACCAAAATAACAAAAATGTTGGTTTAATATTGAAAACCTAAGATAAATCTGACTCTCTGTAAGCATGAGTTTATCCTTGTCCTCAAAGTCTGCCAGTGACTTCTAACCACTTGGGTGACCACACACATACTATAGCCCTAAGTCCTTAGTTTTCATTAGGAAACATTTTGTAAAGTATTATAAATTACAATGCTTATTATCTAATAAACCTTATAGGTTACCTAAAGTCCATGATCTAAGACATTTTTCCCTCATTCATTTAATCCTTGAGAAAGACCAGTCCTGCTTTATATCAACATTTGAGAGTCTATGCACAGAAATCTGTGCCTAAAGCTTGTAACAACTGTGAAAATCATTGATCCTTAATGTTAGCTTAAATTCAAAATAAAAATATTAATATTTTGTTAAGATACACACATGGAATATTAAAGATATGTGTGTGTGTGTGTGTGTGTGTGTGTGTGTGTGTGTGTGTGTGCTCTCACATGTTTGGAGTGTGTGTGTGTGTGTGTAATAGAGAAAGAGAGAAATTTAGATTTGCTCTCTTATATAGGAACAATAAAACAAATTGGAAACCTCCAAAATATTGAAATGTTGAAAGAATATGTAATATCAAATTCACCACTATTTTGGGTTTTTTTAATGATGTTTTTAAATGAATAGGAATTGTTCCTCAGGGCACTTTTGTTTCACAACAATGAAGAGGGAGTTCCCATATGCCGTGCCACATCCCACCATTTCATACACAATTTTTCCCATCATATGTGGCATTTGTCAACCATGACATATTATTATCAATAACAACTCTCAATTTATATAAGAGCAATATTCTTTTATTTTATATTCCATAAAAGATATATTGAAGGCTGTATATAAACACTCATGTACAATTAAAGCATACTATAGAACTTTTATTGCTTTAAAGCTTGTTTATAATTCACTTTTTTACCTTTCATACCTAAAACTCACTGACTCTGCAGTTAAATCTTTCATAGAATGTGTAGCAGGATGTTTAGTGTTGCAACTTTGCAGATCAGGTGCATCACTTCACAGTATTCTTTTCGGTCTCTTTATAGCCTTCACAGTGTTTCTTTTCAACATTTCCTATTTAGATGTATAGTTTACCCTTTTACCTCTGATTATAATCTCAAATGCTCTCATATTTTTACTGACAAACTGGCAGGTTGTCTTGCAAAGTGTTTTTATTGGTTCAGTATTCCTACTGTAGTGAAGGAAAGTTCCCATTGCTCCACTTGCTGCTCAGCATTTGATGCTGTCAGTGAGCTAGTTTCTGCCTATTTACATAGCTCTGGGAGTTAGCCTCATTGTTATGTTAATTTGCAACTCCCAGTTGACAGTCTTGATGGATACCTTTCATATGCTTATTTGCCATCTGCAAGGGACTTTGGTAAGAGTTCCTTTTTTTTTTTTTTTAAACTCTCTTTGTGGCTCTTAATTTTCTCAAGGTTGAGACTACAGGTGCTTCTTTGTTTTGAATAACAGGTGTTCATCAAAAAACATTTTATACACACACACACACACACACACACTTCTTCTAACTTGTAAATTTTGTTATTTACAATTTTTCACAAAAAGACATGTTCTGAATTTCATTGACAAAGTTTATAACTTTTTCTCACAGATTGTTTCTTAATATAAAATATAGCCGTAAACCCTGTCAGGAATCTGTCCTCAGATATTTTATTGTTTAGCATATTACAGTTATGCCTATAATCCATCTTGATTTAACACCTAACAAAGGTCAAGATTATTTTTCCAACAGGTTAGTGGTTATCTACTCTCCACTGGATTGTATTTGCTACAATGTCAAATATCAGTTGAGGCAGTTTTGTAGGTCTATTTCTGGAATCTCTGCCTTGTTATTGAATTCTTTGTATTACACTATCTTTATTATTGTACTTTTACACTAAGTCTTGAAATCATGTCATATGAACACTCCGAGAGTGCAAACTTTCTGCTTCTGCAGTTGGTTGGTTCCTTTGGTTCTTTGCTTCTTCAGTTGGTTGTCAGATTCCTTTGTCAGAATGAAAGATTTTGTTGTTTTGTTTTTATGATCTCCTTTACATGGGTTAGAAAGTAACAAGTTGTAGGGGCTGGGGAATTGGATTAGTGGGTAAAGTATTTGCTGAGCAACATGAGGACATAAACTCCAATGCCAGCACTGTAGGGAACAGAGAGAAGAGAAGGACCTCTGTTGCTAGCTGGTTACTAGTTATCTTGTTTTCTTTTCTTGTTGTCATGACAAAATAGTCCAGTAAAAGCAACACAAGGGCGAGAGGGTTTATTTTAGCTCACAGTTTAAACAGCAGAAAAGTCATGGCATAAGGAGCTTGGAGCAACCTTGACTATGTAGCATCTACAATCCAACAATGGAGAGGGGTAAATGGGAACAAGCACTTAGTTTATTTTCTGTATACTTTTAGCTTACATTTTTATATGTTCCAGGATCCCAGTGAAAGAATAGTGCCACTCACAATGGACAGGTCTTGTCAAATGACTTAATGACCTCATAGGCATACCTCCCTTCCCATCTTTCAGATGATTCTGGATTGTTTTAAATTGTCAATTAATCTGAGCCATCAATACCACCTGGCAGAATGCTGATTAACAGGCTCTGTTTCAAAATGATAAGTAGAAAGCTATAGGACAGGAGACTTCATGTGTGAATCTCACCTTCAAAGATACATGGAGGCATGCACATATACACCAGGTGATCATAAGATCATACTATTACACACACAGACACACAATCAAGTTCTAAGAAATTAGAAGATGGCTCTTAGAAATACAATGGTTAATATTGATGTCAACTTGATTGGATCTGGAATCCACTAGGCAAACCCCAAGGCTCTCTTAATGTTAGCTTCAACCTGCCTTCCTCAACTCAGCACCAGCAGCCACTAGCTGCTGCCAAGCACAAAGCTTATATTCTTTAAAAGGCCCTGCCATCACAGCTTGCTCATTTGCTCATTCACTCTTCCCCTCCTTTTCTCCTGAACTCTCCCAATACATCTCCTGCATGAAATCTGTTGCATGGTATAATTTTTGCATTATAGCATGGACCTGACCTGCCATGGTTCTCTACCTAAAAACCATTACACCTAAAGTAAGAAGGTTTTTTGATCAGATCATTTGATGTGGGACAATCCATCCTAACTATGTGTGTCACCTTTGAGTGGCAATTAAGATAAAAGGAAGATAGAAAAAGGAAAATTTGATAGAACTGTTAGGCCTTTTCTAAGTCTGCTCCTGCTCCAAAATGACGACACTGAGACTTATTCATTTATACATTCATGCCTAGGTCTCAAGCTAGGCTTGTTCCCTGCTAGGTCATAACTCAGTTCTCCCATTTATACTAAATTCTGCCACATGGCTGGTTTCCTCTCCCCATTTCATACCTTTGACTTCCTCGGCATCTTGGAGATCATCTTTCATCCTGACGCTCTCTCTGATTGCCTATCTCTTCCAGAAGTCCTGCCTAGTCTCTCCTGGTTTGCTATTGGCCATCCAGCTCTTTATTGACAGGTAATGCTTTTACTCAGTGCCCATGAGTCCCTACACTTTGGTTTTTGCCTCTTTGCCTGCACCCTTGTTGGCAAGTGTATCTATTATTGCATTGCTGGTATTGCTGCATTACTTTGGTTATATTAGAACCAGCTTCTTCGGATTTTCAATAAAGATGAAAGATCAGCTGCTCTCTTGCAATCTTCCAGATTGGGACTGCTGAAACATAGACTGTCTTTTAATCCCATCTAATAAATACTCTTGTAATGCATATTCATTCATTCTATCTGTTCTGTTCCTCTAGAATACAGTGACAAATTCAGTGTCCTTTCTGTAAAAAATGTGAAGACTATTGTTCCAGTACTAGGATCTACATAAAGGCTGGGCAGTCATAACAGCCACCTCTTATCCTAGCACTCAGTTAACAAGTGATCTCCAGGGCAAACTGACTAGTTCTCAACCTGTGAGTTGCAACCCTTCTGGGGGTGAAAGAACCTTTTCACAGGGCTTGCATATAAGATTTACTGAATAATTTCTCATATAAGATATAAGAAATTTATATTATAATTCATAACTAGCAAAATTACAGTTATGAAGGTAGCAACCAAATAATTTTATAGATGGGAGTGTCACCACAACATGAAAAAGTGTATTAAATGTTTGCAGCACTAGAAATGTTGAGAAGCATTGAGCTAAAGCCTGTTAGAGATTGTGCCTAAATAAATAAAGTGGAGAGCAAACAAATAAACAAACAAACAAAAACAGCTGACATCAACTATGTGCCGTGATACTCACCCTCATACATGTACCCACATGTGGCTCCCCTGTTTCCAAACATGCATATAAAAAACAAATAAGACACACACACACACACACACACACACACACACACAAAGTGATAAGTTCTAGAATTGAAAAAAAATTGTAAGTAAATAAATAACCACTTGAGGTCATTGTCAGATTTTCCCATAATAAAATATTTTCTGTTAGAAAAGACAAATTAATTGTACCAATGGTTATAGTTATTATTTATATAACATAAATGTTTGGAGAATAATATTCTTTAGTTCTATTCTATAAAAGATACCTAGTCTAACAAAGAAATGTAAAGCATTTAAATAGTAAAGGCACTAAATCGATTAAATTACTATTATTTCAAAGAACCTACTGTAAGATAGTTATTTTGTGGTCACTGAAGGAGACATTCATTCCACTCCCAGTCCTGTGTCCAGTGTTTTCCATACTAGATGGTAAAGAGTTGTACCACACCTCTGAAGTATTCTGAGGGTGCTTTGAACTACACAGATGAGGAAAACCTTTCAACTAGGCTTTTATACCATTGAAAATTTTTATTAAAAAATGAAAAATACACAAGAAAGTGTTACTGGTGATAATAACTTGAATTATTAAACCTTAATTTCAGTTTATTCACCTTATTTCATTGTTTTATATTTATTAACCTTGTACTTTGCATTTCTCTTGTATAATGCATGAAACAGTTGTACTTTAAATTTCCAGAGGCATGACATGATGTTAGTATATGACCTGTGCTGCAAAAACCACAAAGAATTTGATAAGACAGCAAATGAAAACACACAAATCAGAGATTGCATTCCACTTTCCTAACATTGTTTTGTTTTAAAAATGTATCACAAGTAAATAAACAATAATGCATACATAATTTAACTAATCATTCCACAAAATATTGCACTTAATTTTTAACTACAAATTACAACATAGGTTAATTTTCTACTGTTATTTTAGAACCCTCTCAAAATAATATAAATATGTTAATGCAAACAAGTAGCCCAGTAACAACCAAGGTGCCTCAATACTACTGAACACCTAAGGATAAAGGCACCACTCTGCATAATCAAAGTGTTGTCTGTAACGCCATGGCAGTTACTTTCTTGAAAATATCATCTCTGGTCCAGACTAACTTAAACTGAACTTTACGTTTTCAAAAATCAAGTGACATTTAGTTTTGAAATTTAAACAAATTTTAATAGAATGACCTTTGGAATTAGAAGCATCAAACCACTAGTCAGTAGCCTAAATTTGGATAATATTCAGAGAGTCTAAGTTCTTTTTTCCATTATCCACAATGGAATGACACTAGGTACATATTTCCTAAACTTGTTATAAGAATAGGATAAGTGAGTGCCTGCGAAGTATACCCATCCTTCTATTCAAGACCTAGCGAGGAGAGGTTGAAGTCTCTCTTTCATCTGTGTACAAAATTGTATCATAGTATCAGGTGTAAATATATTTTACATCTGGTATTTGCCAAAAAATCTACATTTTTCATATTGTTAAATAATATGGTTATTTGAATTTTAACCATATTTGTAATGGTAAATTTCAGTATCTTAAAAGTCTTAATTTATGAAGATATTTGGATTGTGTAGTGTGGGGTGGGAGTGTCTCACAATCCACATGTGGAGCTAAGAGGACTTGTAAGAATCAATTTTCTCTTTCAACCATGTGGGTTTCAGAGACAGAAATCAGGTCATCAGGCATTGTAGTAAATAGCATTATATGCTGATGTCCTCTGAGATTTTTTCTTACTAAGAATATAGGAATATCCATCATATATTATTTGAGTCATGTCTCTTTCAGAAAATACTAATATTACCATTTAACTATCTTGAGTTTATTTACATGTAACTTATCTTTAAAAGGACTTAACATAGTGGTGAAATAGAAGCATATTTCAGCGTGTAGGGGGCTATTAATAAATGTCTGGGGATAATAAGCATAAAACAGAGACCTCTTTATAAAAATGTATGGTAAGTAAGCACTGGTTATTTATTTTAACAATAGAATAATATGGGTTAAAATGGATATAAAGTTATGGCCCTGGTAAAAGAGTCCAATATCCAGGCAGAATTGTAATGCAGAAGTGGATTCAATCCAAACAGCAGTCTTGGGATATATAAAGTATCTAGAGACCACAAGTATTAGTTCTGGCTATAAAAAAAAAAAAAATGAGTCAGGCCGGGCAGTGGTGGCACACACCTTTAATCCCAGCACTTGAGAGGCAGAGGCAGGCAGATTTCTGAGTTGGAGGCCAGCCTGGTCTACAGAGTGAGTTCCAGGACAGCCAGGGCTACACAGAGAAACCCTGTCTCGAAAAAGCCAAAAAAGAAATGAGTCAGGAGATGATTTCAAGGGGATGAAGACCTGGGAGGCTGGATATGAAAGAAGAATGACAAGGATATATGCTGTCAAAAGCATTGGATGAGATACAGGTGATAGGATGCTTATCAACTTTGGCAGAGTCAGAAACAGAGGCTGGTCTGTCCTCCATCTCCACCAACAAATGCATCATAGTATTGATTGCCAATGTATTTCACACAAGATTTTATACATATACATATATATGTATATATATATAT
>NW_022196897.1:33197930-33204172 GCF_008632895.1 Mastomys coucha | reverse complement strand
TATATATATATATATTCCTTTTGACAATGATGGCTAGAATAGAACTTCAAAGATCTACAATGCACCTTTCAAATTGAAAACAAATGCTGCTCAATTGGTGATACTTTCTTTTGAAAATATATATGTGATTAAAATACAGACTAGCTACTTTTAAAAGTAACAGTACATGTCATGTTTTAAAGATGCTTATAGGAGAATTCTTTTTGTGCCTGGGCTTGAGAAGGCACTGGGGCTGACTGTATTTTGCATAGGATGGCTGAGTTGAGAATACCTTTCTCAGCTGCCCTGCAGTTTGGGGTAGGATACAAAGCCCCTTAGGACACTATTAATGTTAGGTAAGAAACATTTGTAAGTTTCAAGTTTTGTAAGGAGGACAGAGAAAACGTATTTTATCTGTTGAAAAGTGCAAGTTCTAGTAATTTAGGCATCAAGGGTACAGAAAGCAAATGCAATTGTTTGTGAATTTGGCCCTTGGGTTTGTCATTCAAACATAAGCACTGTAGTTAGATCAGAAATTCCGACAGTGTGGCATCTCCAGGACTTTCTCTGTGAAATCTAATGCTCTTCTCCTAGACGTAATATAAAACATGCTGTGGGACTGTGTTATGTAACCTCCAACCATATAATTCCACATTTGGCTTAAAATCTAAAATATTCCTTTGGAAAACAAGACACACTAATATTGAATTTGAAGTCAGTCATATTAAAGTGTATAAGAATTTTACCTTAAAAAGCTGGATGCCTTTGACTACCCGCTTTAAATAATAACTAATCTGGACCAGCTTAATACAGTTTTGATACTGTTTCACTTCATATTTAATCTTGGAAGTTTCTGGCTTTACATACTCTTTGAATTTTGTTCTTTTGATACTAAATAAACTTTGTGAAATGAATTTACCAAACTTAGCAAGGCAATATTGATTATGTTATAAAGTCAATCCTGTTTGTCAGGCTTCCTCACTTTAAACATGTTAGAGTATGCATGATTTTATTAAGCCTCCATTAATATCATACTTCACATAATCAAACCCTTTTCTGGCTTTTGAAATCTCTCAAGGATTCAGGGGAAAATATGCTTACTATAAAGAATTAATCAAAGCATCTATATTATTGAGAGTTCTCATCCCTTTGGAATAGAGCACCAGTCATGCTGATTATATATATATGTGTCATGTAATTTATTAGCTCTCTAAAGACAAAGGTTTCTTGGGAAGCAAACAGTGGCTGCTGTTCCCGTCTTAATCACAGAAGAAAGATCTCTTTCTAAAAGTTCATGAACTCTAAAATCCTTGGCTCTCTTTTGATTCTGAAAGGAAATAAATTGAAGTAAGTTGTGGTATTAATGAGAATTATTTTATTAAGACTAGTTGGCTCTGAAAAGTTTATGCTCAGTTAGATGTTGTCATTAGAGATAATTATTTGAGTCATTTTCTGTGAGTCCATAATGTGAGTTTCAGGTTAGCAGAAATAACACATGAGATCAGAGGTCTTAAGAGACCTCCGGAAACCACACTAGCCTGCTCTGTCTTCTTTAGTAGGAGAATGGCCTACATTTCTCACCAAACAGTACCTTTGGAGACATGAAAACTGCGTATCTTCTATTAAACTAACAATAGCGCTGCCATGAAACCTGCTTCTCCCTCCTTGGTAACTTGTATTAAGATGCTGCCAACTACCCAGTGGCTGCTGGCTCTAGCTGTTCTCCCCTGTTCTTGGTTCATTTTCAGAGGCCTATAAATTTGGCATTATGAGAGTCACAGTATCAATCAACATTTACATTCTGAAGCGAACATTTTGCCAAAGAGAATACTAAACTCTTTATTATAAAAGAAGGCATTATAGGCATTATACTAAAAAAAAGGCATTATAAGAATTACATTTTTCTGTCAGAAATTGCATTAACAAGTTAGTCACAAAAAGGCAAATGTTACATGTCTTCATTTGTATGTAGAAGCCGAAAAAGTCAATAAAAAACGAGGAGTGGATAGTGAGCTGTGGCTGTAAATGGCTGGATTGAAAAGAGATTGGTTAATGGGCACAGAGCTAAACTACATAGGAATAATAACTCTCATATAGTCTATCAACTACAGTGAATACATATTGCAAAGTAGCTGGTTGAGATGTTGCATGTTTCTAGCACAAAGAAATTAGAAATATTTGGGGTCATAAATAAATTGTCAATTCTTAACTGCAAATAAGCGAATTGTAATGTGTCGCTACCACTTAAAGTGTGCTTTTTTTAAAAGTCCTTTAACAATATTAAATATGTTTAGTGTGTTCATTTGTTCATATCTTAAAGACAAATGATTGCAACTAATTAATTGTGCTCATAAACCTGTGGAAAATAATTTGAAATCAAAGGTGTCATATCAAAAATGTTTAGATATTGGCATGTTAGTTGCCCATTCTAAATACCTTGAGTTTGAAGCTACAAAGAAATTTCATTAGAATTTTAACATTGTCCTATTCATTTGAGACCTGAGCAGGAGTTACCAATCTCACAGAGGCAATTGAGGAAATAATATCAAGAACAAAGGGACTTGGGAAACTTTCTAGGAAACTTAGCAAAAATAGTGATATGTGTTATCACAAGTTACTCACAAAAGGCTTGAGGTCCTTCATGAGTTTCTTACTCTCTCAGTCGTAAGCACTTAACAATTGAAAGAGGAACACTACTATCAAACAGAGAAAAAACATGTAAACTTTCAAATCAAGAGGTTAGAACATACATTCCCAATAAAAATCTAGTCATGCCCCCACTGTTATCCTCTTCTTTTTGCTCATAAGTGTATATATTTATATATATAAATACATAATTTTTTGTGAGGTGACATGTTGTTTGAGTGGCTATATCAAAGCCACATGAGTGGCTACATCAAACCTAAAACATATCAGGCTGTTACAAACTTGAATAGTTTTATGTGGAAAAAGTATTTCCATATATTAAAGATACATTAAATTTGAGTAAGTTTTCCCTAAAAGTAACCTTTCTATATTCTCTTCTGCTCTGGTAAGTGTCCCAGTAGCTTTTCTTGGTTTGATTGACCATGAAAATTTGAGAGACATTCACCAAGGATTTTCCAAGATATTTGCTTAACTTTCGTTGTGTTTATTCTTTTGGTGTGGCTTCACTGAGGTGTGGGAGACTGTGTGGGAGGGGTGGCCTCTGTTTACCTCTGTCTTCTGATTAGTTTCCTTGTTGTTGGGTTGGCTGTTCTTTGGTTTACAGGGAGTTTGTAAAAGCTCCACAGGAGGTGGCATTTGTAATCACCACCCAGTCCTCGGCTTTCTTTGTTTAACTTTAGGGATTGAGATGAAAGCTAGCCACAAAACTAACCCAGGTGATGAGTTTAGAAAACAACCTAGTGGAAAGTGGAGAAAATACCTTAGTCTGCTTCTCGGAACAGGTAAATATGTCTGTTTCTCAGAATAGGTGAAAATCAATCTTCACATATGTTTTCTTGATTCCGTTTCACAATAAAGACGATCACCCACCACATATTATTTTCAGCATGTTTCTTTCAATTTGTACACAAAAAGGTCAACCTGAAAATATTCATCAGACCTGAGTGAAAACATCCCCTTTCCCTGTGAACATACCAGTGCTTCAAGTTTGCTCTTCCAGCATTATTTGTTTAATAGAAATATTTTCCATACCACCTGGTTCTGGCAGAAAGTCAAAATTTGCATTTATATGAGGTAGTTTATCAAATATAACATACAGGAGTCTGTTAAGTACACATTGCATTTTGTTTGTGAGAAAATCTGTTTGTATTTAATGTAGTTTTTAAATTAACCTTAATGAAAGCTTCTGAAAATTGTTGTTCTAAGCATTTGAAATATGCAACAAGACCTGGAAGAGGACATAAACATGTTTTCCATTATATGTTATCAGATAGCCCAAAATTACTACAAAGAAGAATGTGGGACTATGTTAAATTAGAAAGATAAGCAAGCATTTAGTTAAAAGCAAACGTCTTTAGAAGAGGAAAGCGTCTAACGCAGCTAACCTCAGACATCTTAAGCAATCTTCCGTGGGAGATATTTTAACATTTTTTTTTTTTAAGTTACAATACTGCTCAGGATACTCGGGAACTAAAGCTATTTGCTCCAGACCTTCATATCTCATTTTTTAACCCTAGGTTTGCCAGAGCAGAACTAAGTTTCCACAGTGCTGAGAAAAGTATTTGGGCTGAGAGCCTGGTGTGTTAGACAAGGATTTGCTCTCTCTTCACCTTTGCTTTTGCAGGGTTCCCCTTGACATCTTTTCAGGGTAAACACATCACAGTGAGGTCACATAGGACACTCTCACACCCATTTGATAGCATGTGAACAGATATTTCTAATATAGCACATTGATTATCAATCATGTCCAAACCAAGTTTCTTAAGGTTTAAACAAATTGCTCACATGGGTCAGCACAGCTCACCAGTGTTAGCACAAGGAACATCCCTAAAGCAAGACACACTGACCTGGCTCTAGCTCACTCTTGCTATACATGAGGAAATGCCCAGTGTATTTAGAAAATAGTCTTTTGAAAAATTAAGGCTAGAGATACAGACGCTTGTAAAGCATCATATGATCTGAAATATAAGAAACTAATTCGAAGTTTAAAATTTTATTAAACCAAATAATGGCCAGGCTTTTAATTTGCAGTATATCTTTTAAAGTACAATACATAACGAATATTAATGCTTGCTCAATCCAAGCTAAAACTGGGAAAACAGGTATCTTGTTTTGCAAATATTATCTTCCTCCGAATAGAAAGTCATGCTTATTTAGAAATAAAACAGCTATTATTCTCAGCTACTGCTTTCCAGTGTTTAGAGCATTTGACAAAGTCTGTGTTATGCTCGCTAATCATAGAATCCGCTGCTACCTTTGATCACAAACCTCTTTGAAGCCATTGCTGTGCTCTTCTCATAGTTTCAGAAAAAATTTTTTTAAGGTTTTCACATTATAAACTAAATCTTTGATTAGACAATGTTAGACTGTCTTAGCCTCCTATGTTCTTCAACTCCCAACTTTAAATTTATTTATTCGTAGCATGGAAGGCTGATCTGAAATTTCCTTTGTTGTAACTAAGAATAAAACACAGACCATCACACATGTACATACTCGGTAACATGCTACCATGGGAGCTTGATACCCTCGGCCCCCTAAAATGTTTACTAAGAGCATATACATTTCAAAATTCACATACTTTGCCTTTTATTTGTCATTTGTATAAAGTTTATTGTGAAACCAACTAACATGTTTATTTGTGGCAAATTAGACAAGTGACTCTCACTTTTGATTGGGGCAGAGGAAGTCATGTGAATCTGTGATTTTTATGCTAAGATCTGTCACAAGGAGCAGTTCACACCTTACTCTTTCAGGATGGTAACAGTAGTAGGTAATGAAAAGGCCAGCCAGAGACTGCCCTGCCTGGGGACCCATTCTATATGCAGCCACTAAACCCAGACACAATTGCTGATGCCAAGAAATGCTTGCTGATGGGATCCTGATATAGCTGTCTCCTGAAAGGCTCTGCCAAAGCCTGGCCAACACAGATGCGGATGCTTGCAGCCAACCATCAGACCGAGCACAGGGACCCCAATGGAGGAGTTACGGGAAGGACAGAAGGAGCTGAAGGGATTTGCAACCCCATAAGAGGAACAACAATATCAACCAACCAGACCCCCAGATATCCTAGGGACTAAACCACTCTCCAATGAGTACACATGGAGGGACCCATAGCTTCAGCTATAGGTGTAGCAGTGGATGGCATTGTCTGGCATCAATTGGAGAGGAGGCCTTTGGTCCTGTGAAGCCTCTATGCCCCAGTGTAGAGGAATGCTAGGGTAGTGAAGCAGGAGTGGGTAGGTAGATCAGTGAGCACCCTAACAGAAACAGGGGGAGAGGGAGATAGGATAGAGGGTTTGCAGAGGGGAAACTGGGAAGGGGGATAATGTTTGAAATGTAAATAAATAAAATAACCAATAAAAAGAAAAGGGTCTCACCTGTGTGCTGTCGCAAGGGTTGTGTTTCTCTTTTGGTACTTAAAGAGTGTGTACCTGAGTGTGAATCTTACTCTACTCTATCTCAACCCAGTTTAACAACTGACAACTGAGTTCTTCTTCTTCTCCTTTTCCTTCTCCTTCTTCTTCTCCTTCTTCTTCTTCTTCTTCTTTCTCCTCCTCCTCCTCCTTTTCCTCCTCCTTCTTCTTTTCTTTTTTGGGTTTTTCTTTTTTTTTTTTTTT
>NW_022196897.1:33151881-33196482 GCF_008632895.1 Mastomys coucha | reverse complement strand
CAGTTGTCAATTCTTGATCTTAGAGCAGAAGCTATTGGCGTTCTCTTCATGAAGTTTTCCCCTGTGCCATTACATATGTGTACCATATTTTTGTTATCCATTCATAAGCTGGAAGACATTTAGGTTGTTTCCATTTTCTAGCTATTGTGAATAAAGAGCAATAGACGTAGCTGCGCACTTATAGAGTCCCTCTAAGTGACTATAAGGGGCACAGTCCTGGTTTATACACCTATAACTTCACTTAAGGATTAAGGAAAAAATCACAGAAAGGGGTCTAGAAGACCTTGGATGTCTGCTGCTGGATAGCATTTTATAAATATGACCAGGGACATACACCCATGAAATCTCAACTATATGGCTGGCTACATAAGACCTGCATAATGACAGTACCAGTTGCCATGACAACACGGATGGGGAAAATTTCACAAGATTGCTCCCCAAGATAAAAAGTCAATTGATAGTTGCTATGAGAAAGAATCATTTTCTTCAAGAATGAGTTCCATGTTAGTCCTAAACACATTCACATATAAACAACACTACGTTTGTGTATATGTGCTTGTGTGCATGTGTGTGTGTGTGTGTGTGTGTAACAATAATAGTTTAAGAGAAAAGGTCATGAATTTTGAATGTGAATTTGGACACATGGGAAGAGTTAGATGGGGGTATGGGAGGATACAAATCATACAAATGCTGTACCTATGTATGAAAGTCTCAAAAATATTTCAAATAAAGATAATTATATAGATATTATCAAATTTAAGTATTGTAATTGAAGAGTACATTTATTAGTTCAAGAAAGACATTAAGAATAAAAATGTTAAGAATAAAAGAAATGTATGGTGGAAATTTAAGAGAAACTATTTTACTATAAATAACATTAAAAATTATATTTTGCGTTGAATTTAGTTTAATATGGCAATGTAGTTATCATTCTAGCTATACCTGTAAATTGGCAGTGAGTAAAGGGAGGTATTTTGTACCCATGTAAATGACTACTTTTTTCTACTACAATTTGAAGATGATACAAACCGTACGTGTATATATCTTTATGGAGATTCACACAATGTAAATATTTCTCATAAGTCTTATGGAGCTAATTATTCTAAATGCATTTCATTCTGGAGAAAGCCTTTTTAAGGCTTATGAAATAAACAACTTCCAAGTCTCAGGAAATCACCGAAGCTTATGAGATTTATGTATCCTTCCTTTTACTAATTATCTAATGCAGTAATGACTTCTGAAGGGTAGAAACTATTCAAACTGCTGAGCTGCTCACACATTGCACAGAGATCCAAGAGAACATGAGTTGGCACCAAGATTTAATGATACAGCTGCTTTAAGTTGTCATTACTCCTTTGAGTAACTCCTCATCCACACACCTTTAAGTAGCCCCAGAAAACTCATTGGTTTGCATGTTGGACTTTGATAGAATTGTTTCTATGCTGTGCCACTGATGACCTTACTGTGATGGACTGATGTTTCCTCACATCTTGCCATTATAGGTCACACAACACAATTAGTCCCTGAAAGGGACCTACACAACCAAAGGTGAGTTTAGGAAGAGTAATTCCATAGTAATTATTAAGCATATCAAAGTCATATAACTGATGATATATGGTATAAAGAAGGAGAATCTATGATGTTAATTCTGATATGGCTATAGTCCTCATGTGTATTTGTAAGTATGAGTTCTTGTGTCTTGATACAGGCAACAAAATATGAAGCTAAGATTGAGCCATTGGCAGTTTGAGAATCTGTTTGAGGAATCACAGCATGGTAGTTCTTCTATGTCATATAGAGTGATCTATCTCCTTGATTTTTTTTTTTTGAGCTTTTGTGATTTGAAACTCTCTTTTTGTGATTTTGTTTGATTGGATATTTTCTTTATTTACATTTCAAATGTAAATTTCCAGGTCTCCCCTTTGGAAACCTCCTATCCCATCCCCTGTCCCTCTACCTCTATGAGGGTTTTCCCCCACCTACCCATTCCTGTCTTACTGCCCTGGCATTCCCCTATACTGGGGCATCAAACACTCTCAGGCCCAAAGGACTTTCCTCCCACTGATGCCCAACAAGGCCACATATGTGGCCAACGCCACGGATTGCTCCATGTGTATTCTTTGGTTGGTAGTCCAGTCCCTGGGAGGTCTCGTGGGCCCTGGCCTGTCAACACTGTTGCTCCCTCTATGAGGCTGCAAGCCTGCTCAGCTCCTTCAGTCCCTTCTCCAACCCCTCCACTGGGGACCCCAGAGCTCAGTCCAATGGTTGGATGCAAGCATCTGCCTCTGCTTTTGTCAGGCTCTGGCAGAGCCTCACAGGAGACAACCATATCAGGCTCCCATCTGCAAGCACTTCCTAGGACACATGCTCCACTATGTTCATAGCAGCCATATTTATAATATCTAGAAGCTATTTACACAATGGTATACTATTCAGCTATTAAAAACAATGACTTCATTAAATTTGCAGGCAAATGTATGTAACTTGAGAATATTATCCTGAGTGAGGTGAATCAGTCACCAAGGGATATCTTCTTGAATATTGTGTTGGCCTCCCAAGTACAGAGGTACCCTAACAAGGTTTAAAGATTTTTAGACAAAATGTGGTTCCTGAAAGTAATACGTAAAGACAAGAGTAACAGCATGGTATCACAGAAGTTACATAGTCACTCTATGTCTGATAAGATGTGCAACTGAGGCCCAGATAACTTCTCAGGGAGGAATGCTTGTATAATAATGGAAAGGGAAATGTGGTTAAAGTCTGTCACATTACCTTTGACTTAGTGGATAAAATAATTTATAATAATAATTATTATTATTAAATATTAATCACTATTATTAATACATTGATTATAAATGAGCATGGGATGTAGCTGTTGGCTTGACATTTCTTGTAACTGACTGGATGGCTGAAACAGAGTACAAGTTAGATCTTAGTAGAGAGTTTTCTTGGGATGCGAAAACTAAACGACATTCCTCAGTTCCAAACTTCCACATATAAGAAGGAAAAAAAAATCTATGATTAGGCAGAGCCTTACTGATGGCCACACAAAAATACTATAGTAGTTAGGGAATTCCCAGAACTGGAATTTGTCAAATTGGTAAAGACTCTTTAAAAAGTAATGAAGAAGTTTTCACTCTCGGGCTTGTGAGGCTACAGGACATGGTGACATAAGAGAAAAGTTTAGGTGTTGTTAAAGAAGGAAAACTGAGGGATATAACCATCTATACCTTTTTGAGACAAAGACTACATACATAAGCTAAGGTTGTGAGAACCACCGCCTGATGGATTGACTCAAGTGAGCCAATAGAGACAGTATTATCACCACTATCAGTTCCAATAATTCTTCTATTAGAAACTAGAAGACAGCCAGGCAATGGTGGAGCATGCATTTAATCTCAGCACTTGGGAGGCAGAGGTAGGTGGATTTCTGAGTTCGAGGCCAGCCTGGTCTACAGAGTAAGTTCTAGGACAGCCAGGGCTAAACAGAGAAACCCTGTCTTGAACCCTCCCCACCCCCTACTCCCCAAAAAGAGGAACTAGAGGATAGGAAGAGAGCAATAGACATTGCTAAGACTGCTGGGTATGCAGGAGACAGAATTGGATATTCAATTCATAGTTAAGATAAGAGTCTCTTCATGGGATAAATAAATTTAACAAAGACAAAAACCACTGTGGAATTCTTGATGTTGTCCAATGTGGAGCATAATCTCCCCAAGGCAGGAGAGAGTTTGGTCCATCAGTGTGTGTCCCCTGAGGCCAGGGCGGGGTGATAGGAGGCCAAATGCAGTGTTGGTGAGCCTTCTCCAGGCCTTACAAACAGAACAGACTAGCAGTTCTCCGAATGTATAAAAGAAACAAAGTAGAGATCCCTACTATGCTTCCTGCTATAGAGGAAGATGTCTTATGGTGGGACTCTTCGTAGCTGCTTTCCTAATGCAGCAAACAAAAATACAGATGAGAACCATACATAGTGACATTTGTTCATGCCTTCCCAGGAACAGTCCTAGGCAATAATTAGTAAAAGTAGAAATGCCATCACATTTTAAAATATAGTATCTTTGGTAAGATATTATTGTTCTATGACCAGGTATGGTTTAGAAAGTAAACTTGTCTATTGAACAAAATGTATAAATTTAAAATGTATATATACATCATAATATAAAGAATATAAACATACATCAAGTACCACTGTCATAAATTAATTAAAAATTACATCAGAAAAAATTAAAAATGGTATCTAAATCATACAAAGTATATAAAATTATGTTTTGAAGCAAAGAATACTGTACTATTTTTAAGGTAAATGTTTCAGCACACTGAAATTCAATTAGTCATATTATATTTAGACATTTTAACTAAACAGATCAAAATCTAAAGTTTGAAGTCCGCTAAACATTTGCATTAAAAATGCACAGCAATAATTATTAAAAATATACTCTTAAAATCTAATTATAAATATGTAATAATTAGTAAAAATATTATATGTACAGATGGATTATTATGTGGCTGTTATGTTGAGGCAGTTATACTACAGAGGCGTTATGGGTATAGCTTGTGGTAATATTATTAGAAGACATAGTCTCATAGCCAACTCTCTGCTCTTTGGGCTCCTGCAATCTTTCTGCCACTTCTTCCTTAATGTTCTCTGAGCTTTAGATGTGGAAGTGTTTGGCAGATGTAACATTTGGGATTTTTTAGAAATTATGAAATGTGGATATAAATGAATGAAATTGAAAACATTCTATCTTGAGCACAAAGAATTCGCTTTTTTTTTTTACCATCAGCAAATTATTATATTGTGCACAAAGAATAGAGAACTACATTGTACTTCCTAAGAAATAATTCATCTCATCTCTAGTTCTTCTTAGAAAACTTCAGTTCCACTATTAACCTTAAAGTTGTACTGAGATGTTCTCACATACTAACTAACAAGCTAGAAATACCAGATCTCTGAAAATATTTGTTGTATTTTTACTTCCTGAAAAATTCCTACTTAAAGAAGTGAGGGAATTTCTATTTATGTTTCTTACTGTATGTTTAGAGGCAATATCTTTCCTATACTCCATATCTTATTTTTCTAAAAGGAAGTTCAGGTATCTTGATACAATATAAATCATCACAAAGTTACTGTCTTTGTAATTGATCCTAGTCTTTTAACACTTAAGGGCATGTGTTTGAATTTCTCACCTGGTTTTTTCTTTTCTTTTGCTTTTGTTTTGTTTTGTTTTTATGCTTTGTTTCACCTTTATTTTCTTTATTAGTTTACATATTTATTCACCTTACATCCTGATCACAGCCCCCACTCTCCTCCCAGTAATCCCCACAGCCACTCCTCCTGTCTACCTCTCCCCTCTTCCTCTGAGATGGGAAAGCTCCCCACCCAGGCAGGTACCAACCCACCCTGGCACATCAAGTCACTGTCAGACTAGACACACCCTCTCCCTGTGCCTGGCAGAACCAGGCGAGGAGGAGAGAACCCAGTCCAGCTGAGCCTCGCCTCTCAGGGCTGAGCTGGATGGTGAGTGTCATGGCTTGGATCTCCTGCCTCCAGAGAATAACCACCCTGAGCCCCGGAGTCTGTCAAAGCAGGAACTCGTTTTTTTTTTGTGTATCAATCCTTTCTTTATAAAGGGCTGAGAGAGGAGGCGGAGTTTTCTGCTGAGGTGAGATGACATAGGGGGAGGGGAAAGTTGACAAGGAGTGTGGGGTGACTGACAGAGCCAACAAAGTTACTCTACATCAGCAGGATCTAGGCAAAGGCAGGCTTAAGCAGGTTGTGTTGAGTCACTCCAGTACAGAAATGACTGAGACAGTTTACAAAACTTGAGCCAGGCTCAGGTTTGTCCTCAAGGCTCAAACCAGGGCGGAATAGAGCCCAACACCACTGAAGCCTGAAAAGGCAGCCCATTTAAGGGAACAAGATCCACAGGCAGGTAGCATAGTCAGGGACAACCCCCACTCTGATTACTGGGGGATCCTGATGAAGCCCATGCTGCACATCTGCTACTTATGTTTGGGGATCTCGATCCAGCCCATGTCTGCTCTTGTTTGGTGGTTCAGTCTCTAGGAGTCCCTAAGGGTCAAAGTTAGTTAGCTCTGTTAGTCTTCTTGTGGAGTCTTTATCTACACACACACACACACACACACACACACACACAAACCTTTGACCCCAAATTTGTCCTGCCTACAAGTGCAGGGACAGAGACTGAAGGAATGGCCAAACAATAACTGGCCCAACTTGAGACCCATCCCATGGGCAAGAACCAATCCCTGACACTATCAATGCTACTCTGTTATGATTGCAGATAAGAGCCAAGCATAACTGTCCTCTGAGAAGATCTACTCAGCAGCTGACCAAAACAGATGCAGATACCCACAGCCAAGCATTAGACTGAGCTTAGAACCTTTTGTTGAAGAGTAGGTGGAGGAATTGTCTTTCTCACCTTCCATCATTTGTTTTAAGTATTTATATTATTTTTGGTATTATAATATAATCCATGGCCTTTTTTATCAAGTATTGTTTTAGATAGATAGATAGATAGATAGATAGATAGATAGATAGATAGATAGATAGAAGTGGAAACATAGATACATAAGTAGATATATATTTTCATAAATATAACTTGTTCTGTCTAATAATGTTATATGTGCAGGCATGTTTTCAGAGATAAGCATTTAGATAAACAATTGGTGTTCCTTTTCCTGAAGATGACTTCTTCTCTCAGCATTACTTCAATGTCTATAGTCTTTTTTGTGTGTGTAGTATTTAGATCACATAGAACTTCCCCCATCTACCTTGGTAGACCTATAGTTATTATTCTTTTTTTAAAGATTTATTTATTTTTATTTATATGAGTACACTGCAGCTGTCTTCAGACACACACTAGAAGAGTGCATAGGATCCCATTACAGATGGTTGCGAGCCACCATGTGGTTGCTGGGAATTGAACTCGGGACCTCTGGAAGAGCAGTCAGTGCTCTTAACCTCTGAGCCATCTCCAGCTCCTATTGTTGTTATTCTTATCCAGCTTTTATTGAGACAGTTATGTTGCAGGGACTTTACAGGCTTAGCTTCTGGTATTATTACCAGACACAGTCTTACATCAAACTCCCTGATCTTCAGGCCCCTAAAATCTTTCTGCCCCTCCTTCCTTAATGTTCTCTGAGCCTTAGGTGTGGAAGCGTTTGGTAGATCAATCTGTTGGGATGGACTCCACAACTTTGTATTTTGATTGGTTTTGGTTTTCTGTATTAGTCTCTGTCTGTTTCAAAGAGATATTTCTATCTGTGGGATAAAAATTTTATTGGTGATAGCTTAAGAAAATATCTCTAACCTGCATATATCACTTTGTCTGTAATATAAATATAACCAGCAATTATTCCACTAAATATGTCCTTAAAGCACTTTTGATCTTCATACTAAAAAAAAAAAAAACCCAACCAAACAAACAAAAAACAAAAATGAGTTAATATTTCCACACTTAACCTTTTCTGTCACACAGAGTAAAGCAAACAATTTAATATCACTATTTGCTTATACTTCTTAAGGTTCAAATAACTGGTTGTCAAATAGGGATAAGTAGGCTTTATCTGCTGTGAAGTAACCTACACTTTTGCTGGGCAATAGCTAATATCATGCCACTAATAGATTTAACCTTGCAAATTCATAGATGCTTAAAATCTTATGGTTTGAAGGTCAATGTCCCTGTCTAACTGTAAGAGAAAGACAGAGCAGTGAATAAAAATTAAAAAGAATTAATTCTTCAAAAAGTTTCTTACAAATCAAAACCCTGCAGTTTCATAGTGAGAACAAAAGACGCATATTAAACACCAAAGTTTATCAAGACAAATTAGAGCCCAGTTTCAAGTTTTCTTTAATCTTTTGCATCTGAACTTTTTTTTTTGCCTCATGCTGTTTTCCCTAGTTAAATGTTAAAATGAATTCTAGCCAATACCATTGACTTCTTCCCTTAAAAATATTGAGACACATAATAAAAAATTAATTACTTCCCCTAATTTCCGTGTGATTCTCTAAAAAGATGTAAAATTCATTTAAAGTAAGTGGTGACTTTGTCTTTGAAGATCGCGACAATTAACATGGATCAAAGCTTAGGTTCTGTGATGATCATAGCTTATTAGCATAATGAAATTAACTTAGAGACAAGAATCTTTAATAGGTACAACAAAAACGCTTTAATAATACTTGAAGAAAATTATGTATTTGCTAGAAGTACAACAGTTTCAGATTTTCTATCCAATTAATAAGTTGTTAATTAACTCCTTTTTCCAAACAATGCATACTTTGAGCTAATGTCTGCCTTGGAATAGCCTGTCTATTGTGCTGCAATTTGCGGAAGAATACAGTGGCTTTCCTAATGATATTTTATACTTTTATCATTAAGAAAGTTCAAGTTTATCCTTGCCCACTGCAGATCCAATATTTCATCATTAGAACAAAAGAAGCCTTAATTTTGTACCTTGGGAAGGGAATAATCGCTTCCCATTATGATATGTTGCAGGCCTGAGGTATTTCAAGGCCCAAGAATGTTTTGGTTAGTTCTAAGTATCTCTAAACTCAAAAGATACAGATTAAATTAACTAATAATTTTGATTGGGAAATACTTGGATTTGAAGACAAACAATAAAAAAGTTTTGGTTTGTTTTGTTTCCCTGTATCTAGCAACAAGTCTTAACTGTTAAGCTCTAAGGGCTGAGGAAAAATATTGTTGTTCATTTTTTACTACTCAATAATCCAGCATATGATGGGCACTAAAATTATGCTGACTTATCACACAAAGGGTGTAGACACATGGCCTTTCGTTTCCATAGTGTTCTTGTTTTCATTAATGATTTATTTACTTTTGTCTGTGTTACAGAAGGGTGTTCTGTCTAGGTCTTCCTCCTCGGTTACACAAGCTTACATAGCATTTTGCTGGCTGAAATAATTGAACATAACCCAAAACCCAAAACAAAACAAGAAGCAATTCCATAGCTACTAAAAAGGAGACTGATTGTTTTTGTTGGTTTTTGTTTTTAAAAGCTAGATTACCGAAGGCTGGAGTTTAGATTACTGTAGAGCAGTTGCCGAGCATGAACTACTTTCCTGAGTTCAATTCCCAGCACTAAACTAAGCCGAGCTAAACTAAACTAAAACAAGATCAAGCTGAGAATATAACAAAGAGTTTTTCTACTTGTTCTCACATTCCCAAATCCACATCACATAACTCCTTTCTACAGACATAAGGAATATTTGTGATTTTCTCACTTATATATATTGATAATATGTTTCTAAGTGTTTTTTTCTAATCCCCCAAACAAGGAGTACTTCTTATACCAAACTCACCGTACTTCCTTCAACTTCATTTTCCATTCCAGAGAAAAGTTGAGAAACCTAGCTTATCTCTTACCACATACGATCTATGTACCCCTGCCCAAGCAGCATCATTTGCTGTTTTTCTGTCAGATAAGGTCAATGCAGGAAGTCTACCCATCAGGTCATAGCAGATGGAGAGCCTAGGAACCCTGTGACTCACTGTGACTGTGTAAACATAATTCCAATGTATTCAAAAGTCACCAGTAGAACTCATGGGATTTTGGCCTGAGAACATTTCAAGACAGTCCATAAAACCCCATAAACATTTATCTTTATACCCAAAGACTAATGCTGCTCTCAGCCTGGGTCAAAGGAGCATTTTACAGGGGGCTACAGCTAACACAGAGTCTCACAACTGGTTAAGTGCTGGCAGTGAGTGTCTGTTGAGGCACAGCAGTCTGTGAAACACACACAGCTTCCTAGCCGAGGTCCAGTAACTATGACTCACCACAGAAGAGGGACAAAGACATTGAAATAGCTGGTGGAGAGGAGGGATTTACACTGTCTCCTGGATTTGAAATGGTTTTCTCACAGCAACCATGGCTAACTGAACTAACCAGAAAAAAAAAAGGCATAGGTATAAGAGGACATCATCAAGAGTAGCAGAGGGAAGGATAGGTAATAGGCATTAAATGGAATCTGTACATGTATGTAATTACTAACCATAGATTCATTTTGTAAAGATTTTAAAACTGCCATTATATTTGGACTTAGTTGGCTATCAGAAAAAAATCCATAAAGTTAGGAGTGGAAAGTGTTGAAGGAATAGGGTGATATGGAGGGAAATATGGGAAAATAGATTTATCATATTTCATTACATACATATATGAAATTCTGAAGAATAAAGGATATTCCAATAAAAATAAAAATTTAATAAAATACTTTATTAAAGAAAACTTTAAAACCCTATGGAAACAAAGAAGAAAAGGAAAAAAGAAAAAAAAAGCCCTACTTCATTGTGGTATTTAGCTGGTAGCTTTGTTTCCCTATCTGAATTCAATGATTGTTTTATACTTTTAAAGAGTACCAAATTCTAAGTTGTACATATGGGCATATGTACCTATTTAGATTTTAGTTACACTTTTCAACTAGTTTTCCAGGACTTATTGAAATGTTCTTAATGAAAACATTGACTTCTAAATGATAGCAAAGCAAAGGTTGGGGGACTACCACTATTTCAGTCTCGTCCTTCACTCTCTCACAGTGAGGACAATTGTCTCAACCTTGAAGGAAACCCAAGAATCCTGAAAGTTGTGGCACTTTGCTACTTTGACTGTGAGCAGGAGAAAGGCACATAGTAGATACAAGACTGACTGGAATGATTTCATAAACAATATCATAAGCTGCTGACTTTAGGTCCAACAGAAAACGATAGAATTGGCATTTTAATGATTTATCTATTAGCTGTTTGGGACTTTGAAACAACTCCCACCAACAAAATTCTGTGTGAGTCTGGAATATTAGGAAGTGCAGATAGCTTATATCACCCATTTTTATCTTAACATCTTTCAATCCATTCTAAAGACCCCAAAGAAAATCTTCACCATGGAACATAGTTTCTAGTACTTCTTTCTGACACCTAAGACTGTTATGAGTAGCCCACCAAAGATGAACAGTCAGACACAATTTATAGCCAATTAAAAGTCTTTATGTCAGCCTCCTGAGCCCACATTCATATGTTCTGGGGGATCTAGGTATGGCCATGAGTGTCCACAAACTTCAACCTAGTACCTTGCTCAGGAGCCACAAGTGGCTTTGTAAAAGCAACCAGTTCGAAGAAAGCAGTTTTAACAGAAGCTAAGATAAGCAGTTAGCTGGGAACAGGGGAATCCATACAAACAGGCAGTTTAACAAACTCTAAGATAAATCAGCTAGGACATCTTGATATTTGGTTTCTAGCATACAACTGTGTAGTTTTCCAAGGAATTCTCCATCAAGAAGGTCAAATTCTGGTTAAGCATGAAGTGGCCTCAGCAAACATACAAAATATCTTTGCACTGTCTAACGCTGTCACAAGACACGTACTATACTCCAACCCAGCTAAAAATTGGAGAAACCAGAGTCCCTGCTTGGAATGTCCATAGCCCCTCTTACCCATCTTTACAGTAACTATCACCACGTATTTTCTACCATGCAAGAATAAGTCTTACTGTCCTTCAAAGCCTATTCTTTACATTCTTGGTTTGACATCAGAGGCATAGTATATGTCTAGGCTCTAACTATACTGACATTATTATACTGTGCTCTAATAGAATAATGAGTATACTGAAAGTTGAGTTCTAGTTCTGTTACCTTCCCTCTTGACTTCAGTCATCCACCGGACTCCTGGCAGCCTCTGTTTGGGGGCCAACACCTGGGAGCTAAGACAGATGCTCTCTGTTGACTGTTTGTCTTTGAAGAAGCCGCCTGAGCACTGCCCACCGCCTGAGTATGCCAGCTAGCCATCTGAAGATCTTCTGAACCTGGGGACTTTGGCACCTGAACTTTCTTTGTAGTGTAATCTAGAGACTTGTTTTCAGTTTCTCCTGTGACTATAAAAACCCTGGTTTATTCTCAGTAAAGTGGAGCCTTGATTGGGATGCAACTTGGCTTCGTGTTTTCTCTTTGCATTTCAAACCCTCTATTTCAGGTCCTTTATTCCCTCCTAGCTGAGGAGAACCCCTTTCGTGAAACTGTGGGCAGTTTCATAGTTCTTGGTGGTTCTGGTTAATTTTTAATAAAAGTACATAAAATGTAAATAATAAGAAATTTAAATCAGGATGATATTTATCAGGATGATGTTTTTATCATATTTATAAAAATAATAAAACTAAAACAAAATTCAATTTTATTACTAAAATGAGTGGAAGCTGTTCCTTAAGCCAATTTAAGAAGTAATTAAAATACCAATTTCCTCTAAACAAAAATAGATTGATTCCTTCTCTTTTTCCACACCAGATCTCTGTGAATATAACTCTCCTTGTTAAACTGGGTACTCCTTTTCTCTTTTGAACAGACATGTCCCGAATTTCAGTATCCCCTCATCATTTGGCTCCTTTCTTGTTGTTCTTTGTTTTCACAACAACTTATGTTTCACATTTACTTCATGCCTTTTTCTTTTCCCTCAGTTTAAACAAAATATAAGTATTCTAGTCTTTTATGGTAGTATCTCATCAAAGCAGCAACCATAACTTCTAACAAAGCCTATTGTTATTACCTTTTATCCAGTACAAAAAATAATTGCCCTGGTTGAGTATCATGTTTTCAATGTTTATGCCTCAATAAGTACAAAGGCAATCCGTAAGAACAAATAATTTTAAATAGTTATTTATACAATTTAATATAGTCTATTTGTACATATTATACGTATGTACATATGTGTGTGTGTGTGTGTGTGTGTGTGTGTGTGTATAAGAAAGGAAGAGAAGGAAGAAAAGAAGGATGTCATAGGGATAGAGAGGAAGATATACAAACATGAAAGGAAGTAGAAGGAGGAAGGCAAAACCACAAATCATTTTGTTAGCTTACAGGTGATTGATTCCATAGGCTCCTCCCAAGGACCTAGGAATGGCTTACATTATCACCCGCCTCGTGCTTCCAGTGTGGGTTTCCTATCAAAAGGATGTCTTGCCACTCTAGCTTTTGGTTCCCAAATGTTCTCACTAGGTCTCTCTATCTCCCCTTTCTGTCCTTCTCTGTGCCTCATGGCTCTACTCCTGTCTGTCTGTCTGTCTATCTCCATGTCTACATGTCTATTCATCTGCCTCTACCCATTCTCCAGGTCCTCACTCCCTTCCTTTCCCCCAAATAAACCCCCTTATACTGGATTTGTTGCATGGTGTGCTTTCTCAGGGCTTTCCATGAGCCTGCAAGGTAATCTCTCACAATATTATAATTCATAACACATACTCTCCTCAAATATTTGTTTTCTCATTGCTGCGATAAAGCAGGAAAACAAACCAAAAAAGAAGGGGTGCTCTTGTCTCACAGCTTGAGGGTCAATTCCATCCCAGCAGGGAAAGCATGATGTCAGGAATAGGAAACAACTAGTCACTTTGCATCCATAGCACAGACAAAGTTAATGTTCCTACTAAGCTCATTTCTTAATATTCAATGTAGGACCACCCCATAGAATGGTATGACTTACATTTAGTCCAGTCTAGAAATTCTTTCCCAGAGAGACTCATGTCCTAGTTTATTCTACTTCCTGTTCACAATCAACATTAACCATCACTCCTGCCTTGCATTTACTTACCAGGATTATCTTTGAATATGAGAATCATTTATGAAAATCTTTAAAAATATTACCACTAAAGCAGAGAATTGTGTCTTGATTGTTCAAGGGATGATGTATACCACAGGTATATTAAAACTGTAGCTACTAGATGAGCAATGTTGTTATTTTTTGAAAGCCATTTGAATAAATGGAAAAGTATTTAGTTCATCAAATTTTGAATAAAAATCTAAGTGGTACAATAATTGAGGAGTAAGTGTTCTTCTTCTCTTTCTGTGGGAATCATAAAAACATTCTGACCCAAAGAAACTTAGGGGAATGGAGGGTCTTGTGGTGCCATATCATAGTACATCATCATGGGAAGGCAGGGAAGGAACTCAAGCAGACATCACAGAGCTGGCTTGCTCACAGGTTCATGTTTAAGCTAACCTTCTTATTAACCCAGGATCACCTGATTAGGGACTGTACTGATCACAGTGGGCCCAGGCTTCCTCTATTTAAAAAACAATCAGGAAAATTCCCAATACACATGCTCAGAAGCCAATGTGTTCTAGGCAATCCCTCAATTGAGATTTCCCTTCAGAGATGATTATAGTCTGTCAAGTAGGCATTTGGAGCTAAATGGGACCAATATTTTAGGTGTTTTAAAATACTCTAGAAAAAGTTAACAATCATTTTCTACTCTTTATACATATTTTTCATAATAATATGACTATGCCAATTAATTATATAAATTATTTAAATATGTTTTGGATGGTTAATCAATCTGTATATTGTAGTAAACTAGGTCACAGTTACAACCAAATCAAAGCACAATCCAGCTCCCAAAGTGGGGATAGCTCAAATCTTATATCTAGGACTCACTCTTGATCTTCTGGTCTCCAACAGGCTTGAGCAGCTTTACTTCTTTGATTGTATGTACCTTTTGCAACACATGCAGCTTGCTCATTGGCTAAGAGCAGCTCTACTCCACACCCGCTGTTGTCCTTGGTACTAGTCTCATGGCCCTGGTGTCTTGAATATAGTGGTGTCTCCACCTCAACTATGGCTTCTCGGTCTCTAGGCAGTAGCCCCAACTCTGCCACACAGTGCCAAGTCCACACAGTGGCAAAGTACTCTCCATGACCTCCTGATAACTTCAAACTAAATACGATGTGGGAGTATCTTACATATTATTATGTTTGGCTACCAGTTTGAAATGTACCCTTAGCTGCCCTCTGGACCTCAGCTTCTGTATAGAGACCCTAAGGAAACACGAAGCTTCTGTTCCTTAGGGTTTCTGTACCAGAGTATTTCACCTCAAATATGCTTGTCCCTGGTTAAACACAGATGATAGTTCAGCTAACTAGCACTGATTGCCTCAATAAAATAGAGGCTTCATGTAGTGGCTATTCCTGGTTGTCAACTTGACTGTATCTGAAATGAACTGCAATCCAGAATTGGAGGGCTCACCTGGCTCTAATCTGGAGGCTGAGAGATAACAAGTTTCCGACCTGAATCTTGGCATGGAAATCTTGAGCTGTAGTGGCTACGAATCCCAGAGGATTGAGATAGAAAGATCTACGAGTTCAATTGGGGTCACCTGGGGTTAAGGGTGTGGTAAGACCTTTAACCTGGGCCACACCTTTTGCTGGAGACCTATATAAGGAAGAAGGAAAGCTCGCTTTTTTTCTTCAATTGCTTGCCTTGTGGGACTGAGCAACTGCTGGATCATCGGACTTCTATTCATAGCTGCTGCCGACCATTATTGGGAGTGGATTGTTGGGAGCTGGACCACAGACTGTAAGTCTGCAATAAATTCCTTACTACATCGAGACTATCATAACTTCTGTGACTCTAAAGAACCCTGACTAATACACTTCACTTCAGTGGTCTCTTATTAATCACAACTAATTCTTTAACCACATCTTCACAGGATGGTGTCTGAATTCAACATATCATGTAAATGTCTCTGATAAACCTTTACTTCAACCTGAAACTTCTCTGATCAGGCCTCTATTATTTGTGTTTCTCCCCAAAATTCTTTTCTTTCAAGCTCCCAAAGAATTCCTTGGAAGGAGAATATAGGCAGCCATTTTATAAAGCTGTGAAGGTAACGTGATGAAAACATAAAAAGTCAATGATGCTGGAATCATCTTCTATCCACTCATAAAAGCCATGGGCTCAGAGAAGAGCTAGATCAAGAAAGAGCCTATGAGCATTTCAGAGAGCAGAACTGGATAAAGAGCTTTCCAAGCTCACTGAAACCCTGATGAATCTTCCATAAGCTCATAGGCTAGACATGGAGCTGCAGGGTTTGATAGTTGTCATGGTGAGTATCAATCCTTTTCAATCTGATCTTTCATTGTTTCCTCTCACATCTCCCTTTTGGAATTAGAAAGTTTATCATTGTTGTCATTGTATATTGGAAATATATAATTTACTATTTGGTTTACAGATTGCATTGAATGTCAGAAGAAACTGACATGGGGACTTTGTTAGAACTTTTCAAATTTGGAGGAATCTTAAAGATGAAATTAAATCAGTTTCCATGACTTAATGTTCATGAGCCTTATGTTCATTTAGTAAAGTGGTAGTTGTAGTTTCTGCTATAGTATCCAGGACTACCCTAGCCCTGGGGAGTTGACCAGGTTTCGAGTACCAGGTATGATTTCCCTCTTGTTAAGCAGGTCTTCAGTTTAATTAGAAAGTCATTGGTTACCACCAAGGTTTACATGTCACTACTGTACCCTTAGGACTATTACACCATTCTGGTAATTGATCTAGTCTATAGGCATCATAGTTGTATAGTACTTTTGGTTGATTCCCTCCTTTGTAAGCTTGCATGATCCTTTCTGTTTACTTTTTTGTCAACCTGACTCAAATTAGATTCATCTGGGAGGAGGGAATCACAACTGAGAAAATCTCTCCTGTAAGAAAGTCTGTGAGACATATTTTAATTAGTAATTAATAAAGAAGCACCCAGCCCAATGTGAGTACTGACACCCATGGGAAAGTTCCCCTGGGTTGTATACAGTAAAGGGGCTGAGCACACCATGAAGAAGCCAGTAAGCAGCATTTCTCTAGTCTATAGCTCAGTTTCTCCCTTCAGGTTCCTTCTTGGCTGCACTTACCTCTTTCTATGATGATCTGTAATCTGGAAGCTTTAATCTAATGAAACACCCCTCCCCCCTTTATCTTGCTCATGGTATTTATCACAGTAGAAGAAAGCAAAGTAAGATAAAATATCTATGAATATACTGTAAGAGAGATTAGGGAAGATTCTGAATATCCAGTTCACATCCCTACATAGAAGCATACATGTGCACATGTGCTCATACACCTGATAAAATGCACACTATATACCACACAAACATATGAAATGAAGACATACACACCCCATTACAAAGGAAGGCTGAATTGAGATGAGTGGTAATATTCATTTCTTTTTGCTTCCTGATGAAGACAGTAGAACCATTTCACATTCTCTGAGCCATGCTTTCCTGCCAAGATAGACTTAATCCCCTCTTAAATTTTAAGTCAAAATAACATCATTCTTCTTTAATGGCTTTTGTGGGATATTTTGTTGTAGGAATAAAAAAATGTGGTAGATTAGGGCATACTTTCAAACACATTCTATGACACCATCATTACTATGATATCAAAACCTAGAAAGACATAATAAAATATAAAATATTATGGGACAATACCGCTGATAATCATGGATGCAAAAATTATGAACAAAACTTTAGCTCATTTAATTCCAAAACACATTAAATATTATTCAAAAGACTATCAACTATGAACACCATGAGCATCATGAATTTGGATCTAAATTCATCCAAGTGACACAAGGATGTCTCAACATACACTACTCAAAAAGTATGACACAGAATAAAGGACAAAAACCATATCATAAAATGTCTGACATATGTGGTTATCTCAATAGGTGAATAAAAGTCATTTGATAAAATTGTATCATTCTTCCTGGAAAACATTAAGAATTGAGGAATACTACTCAACCTAATAAAGGTTACATATGCTAAGGCAACAGTTAACATCATTCTGAATGGGAAAGATGAAAGTTTTCTATCTAAACTATGTAGCAAGACAAAAGTTTCCTGTTTCAGCATTTGAATTATTTAACATATTACTAGAAGTCCTAGCTAAGTCAATCAAGCAAGATAAAGAAATGACAACAAAATTGGAAAAGAAAAGTCAAATTTCCTATTTCTATAAATTATATGTTTCCTATAGAGTCTATATACTCCATTAATACAGTTGCAACTATGAAGGGAATCCATGAATATAATACACAAAATTTCAAATTGCTGTATGAAAGTCAGTAGCATTATTACATACCAATATCACAGTTTCTGAAATATAACTCAAAAAAGCAATCCCATCCTTAAAAGATAAAATGAAAAATACATGAGAATAAATGTGCCCAAAATTTAAGTATCTCAAAGGGGAAAAGTATAAAAGGAAACATTAGTGAAATAAATTGAAGATTATAAAAAAAAAATGTTTATGGGGTTGAAGAAATCATGTTGGTAAAATAAATATCCATAATATCTCAAAATTTCAATGAAATCCTTGTTAAAACACCAAGACTATGCAACATTCAGATACTATGTAAAACAACCCTAAAATGTATACTGGACTGTACACATATTTGTAAACATAGACATTCACCTGCACAAAAGAAAAATATGCAAAGTAACAACAACAAATACCCAATGAAATCCTACTTCAGAATGTACTATGAAGTTGTGGTAATCAAAACAGAATGGCATTATTTTAAAAAGAAACTTTGCATAAGAGAGCAGAATATAAAGAACAGTATGAAGCCACATGTTTACAGGTAGTAAACATATTAAGAACACAAATTGGAGAAAGGCAAATGTGTTCAATAAAAGATGCTGGGAAATGTGTCTAGCAGCATGAGGAAAACAATCAATTCCGTAGATATTTACAAATTAAATGGAAGAAGTAAAACTATGAAGCATGTAGAAGAAAACATAAAAGAATGTGCAACAATCCTTTTGACAGTACCACAAAACACAAGAAACCAAAGCAAAAGTTACAGAATAGGACTAATGCAGCTAAAAATCCCCTTTATAGGAAGCAAAACAATAAGCTACAAAATGGAAGATACTATTTCCAAACCACACAACTGAAAAGACTTACCATCCTGGATATATCAAGAATACAAAAATCTAAGTAAGAGCACTGAGTGTTCTTGTATAGGAACCAGGTTCAATCTCCAGCAGCCATCTGGTGGCTTACAGCCACCTGAACTGCAGTTCCAGGAGATCTGGCACCTTCTTCTATTCTCTAAAGTAACTACATACTTATGACACACAGACATACATGTAGGTAAAAACACTGCCATACATAAAATAAAGAGAAATAAATTTTAAAAATAAAGAACTTGAATGTATCTGTCTTCCTCCATTGCTGGTGGGAATGCAAGCTGGTACAACCCATCTGGAAATCAGTTTGGAGGTTCTTCAGAAAATTGGACATAGTATTACCTAAGGACCCAGCTACAGTACTCCTGGGCATATACCCAGAAGATGCTCCAACATGTAATAAGGACACATGCTCTACTATGGTCATAGCAGCCTTATTTATAATATCCAGGAGCTAGAAAGAACCCAGATGTCCTTCAACAGAGGAATGGATACAGAAAATGTGGAACATTCACACAATGGAGCACTACTCAGCTATTAAAATGGTGAATTTATGGAATTCTTAGGCAAATGTATAGAACTAGAATATATCATTCTGAGTGAGGTAACCTAGTCACAAAACAACACACATGGTATGCACTCACTGATAAGTGGATATTAGCCCAAAAGTTCCAAATAACCAGGATACAATTCACAGACCACATGAAGCTCAATAAGAAGGAAGACCAAAGAGTGGGTGTTTCGGTACTTCTTAGATGGAGAACAAAATATGCATGGGAGCAAATATGAAGATAAAGTGTAGAGCAGATAGTAAAGGAAAGGCCACCCAGAGACTGTCTCACCTGAGGATTCATGCCATATACAGTTATCAAATCCAGACACTATTGGGTATGCTAGAAGAGGATTCTGATATGGCTGTCTCCTGAGAGGTCCTATCAGAATACAAATACAGAGGCAGATGTTAGCAGCCAACCATTGAACTGAGCATGGGGTCCCCAACAGAGGAGTTAGAGAAGGGACTGAAGGAGTTGAAGGGGTTTGCAGCCCCATAGGAAGAACAACAATACCAACCAACCAGATCATCCAGAACTCTGAGCAACTAAGCCATCAACAAAGTGGTACACATGGCTCCAGCTGCATATGTAACAGAGGATGGCCTTGTCATGCACGAATGGAAGGAGAGGTCCTTGGACCTATGAAGGCTCAATAGATGCCCCAGTGTAGGGGAACTGAGGTCAGGAAGGTAGGAGTAGGTGGGTGGGTGGAGGAACACCCTCATAGAAGCAGAGGGAGGAAGGATGTGATAGGGTGTTTCTAAGAGGGAGGGAAATCAGGAAAGGGGATAACATTTGAAATATAAATAAAGAAAATATCCAATAAAAAATCTAAGTAGAAAATAAACCATAATTTAAAAATTCTTACTGAACATAAATAGATATTTTTCTTTTTTACCACTAAATGATTTTATTTCATTTAAAATAGATTTGTTTTGATACACTATATTCTTGTTATAGTTTTCTCTTTTCAAATTTCTCCAAGATTAGCCCCATAACCCATCCATTCAAATCTATGCCCTTTCTTTTTCTCTCTTATTAGAATACACATAGGCATCTATAATAATAATAATAATAATAATAATAATAATAATAATAATAAACAAAATAAGAAACACAAAAGAAAAAAATAAAGAGCTACATAGGAAACATAAATGCTGAGACACACACTTGCACACACAGAAAATCCATAAAAACAAAATGAAAAACCATAATATATAAGCAAAAGATCTCTTAAAAATAAGAGTAACACTTTACTTCTATCTTTAATCTGGTTTTATATCACCTCACTATTTTTTAAAAATAAGTTTGAGAGGGAGAAAATGATAATAATCAGAAACAAAATCATTTTACTAAAGGTTGGGAGGGGGCAGATTCAAGCCATTTCAAAGAGGACAGACTCCTGGCCTCCTTTGTGTGAGCTGGTGAAGGAGTCAGAATTTAAAAACAAAACCAAAGCAGACTATATCCCAAAGAGAACTAAAGAGCTCTGAAAATCCATGAATGCCAGGAAATAACACCTTAGAGGAGAGAGGCAGACACAGGATGCACTGAAGCTCTGAGCAGCCTCTACCCAGCCCCCACTGGGAAAGCGAGGCAGCTGTGCTTCTCAAAGGTAAGGAAGATGGGAAGCACTATCCTAGGACAAGTCCCCAGCCCTGAGATCCACACAGCCACTTACAGCTGGAGGGGGACAGCGACTCCTCTAGCCCTCAGAGCAGCAGCAGGGGGAAACCATATCTACCAAACATCTTGCTCCAGGGTGTGACTCAGGCCAGCTGACATCTTGAGAGAGAATCCATTGTTAAAAGGCCAGCTAGTCTTGGAACATAAGAAGGCTAGAGGAGAGAGTCAGAATTAGAAAACACTGGGCCTTACCTAAAGAAACAGAGGAAGAACTTCAGAACCCAACAAAGAACATGAAAGAAAAGGAAATAGCAGAAAACAAGTCAGGATACCAGAGATGTAAAGCCAAACAAAACTTCAGTTGGCAATTTCCTGGCAGGGAGAGAGGAAACGGAAGCCTCTCTGAAAGGTAACCATATGGAAACTGCACTATTCCACCTCAGATACCATCCACACACTTCGTGGCCTTAAATACAACTGTGTTTTCGTGCACTGTGATGGACAGGCCCGTGGCAGAGAGAAATCTTGCTTTGTCATACTGTCTGCCAAAGAATATCAGCCAGATTAAAAGGGAACCTATTGCTAAGACTAAGCTAAGTGGATGCTGGAGATCAGGCAATACACACAGTTCTGGGAGCCTCAAGTCAGATCTCTCTTTAGGTTAGGGAAGAACCAAAGTGCGAGCTGTGGAGATCAGGAAGATAGGCCACTAACAAGTTAAAAAATGTGTAGGGGCAGGAGGCAAGCAGGCTACAAGGTGCAAAAGGAGAAATAACCCAACTGTCTTTCTTTGTCAAGGTTTCTATTGCTGTGATAAAACACCATGACCAAAAACACTGTGACCAAAAGTTTACTGGCTTCCAGGTAGCAGTTCATCATCAGGAATGCAGAGCAGCCACTGAAACAGAGTCTGTGCCCCTCTGCTATCTTAGCCTGCTTTTGTATGCAACCCAGGACCACCTGCCCAGGGATCACACCACCCACAATGCACTGGGACCTCTCACATCAACTAATAATGTAAAAAGTTCATACAGGTTTGCCTTCCATAACTTTTTTTCTTAATTGTGGTTTCCTTTGCTCAGACAACTGTAGCTTGTGTCAAGTTGACAGGAAAGTAAACTAACCAGAAAAATCAAACCCTTATCAACTCAACCCACAAACATGTCACTATTCAGTCACAGCATTACATTTTCATGTGTCCACAAGATGGTACGTTAATATTCATATCAACATATAGGACAATCCAACATTTTTAAATTCCACATTCTTTACAAATTCAAACACCTTAATATTTCAATCTTTTAAAAATATCCAAAGGCTCTTTCAAAGAGCAAAGCCTGTCTAAAAATCTCAGACTCTCTTAAAAGGAAAATAACAATTAAAAATAGAGCTAAATACATTCTTATATCAAGAGGGGAATCTTAGGCACAGCCACAATCAAATCAAGACAAAACCAAACTTCAACAGTAGAAAAGCTTCCATGCTTGACTTCTAGGACTGACTCAGGATCAAATGTACTCTGTTAGCAGCGCTTCTCCAGCTCTGCTATCTGAAAACACACAGTTTGTCTTAGGCTCAGGTTAATGCCACAGCTTGGCATATTACTTATGGAACTGGAATCTCCAAAAACGTTAGGTCTCCACTAGGCTAGGTTTCACCCATAGCTTCTCCTAGGTCTTCTTTAGAGATACTGAGTAAGGTCTTGCCAGGCCTAAATATCTTTGCACAACTCCTGTCCTGGAGCATCCACAGAGACTGTGGCTGCACCTTCACCCATGGACAATTCTGGCCTCTCACGGTGTCATGCTTCAGCTGTTTTCTATGATTCCTTCATGCTTCCAAAACCAGTACCACCTGGGTGGATCTTAAACGCTACCAAATTCAGCAGCCAGTATGAGATGAAGCTTTGTTCCAACTCTGGGCCACAGCTTCTGTGTGCTGACCCAGAGGAAATACTCCAAGATTTATGATCTTCAGTGATGCTGGCCTCCACATAATTACAGCTCATTCTTCAGCCCCAGCTGACCCATATCAACCGTTCTAGTAAAAAAAAAAAATCTTTCACTTCAGTGGTTCTGATCTCTTGTTAATCGTAGTCAGCACTTCAGCCCCTCTTATGCCAGAACCACAACTTTTTAAATTCAGAATATCAACTGGCTACAGCACAGAGTCTTTGCTTCTCTCTGAACTGTCATAATCCAGGCCTCCGTTGTAGCTATTTCTCCTACCATTCTCCACAAGTTCCTCCAAAACAGCCCAGTGACTACTGAGTACTTAATGGTTTTCCCAGCCCAAAGTTCAACTGTCAACACAAGGCAAGAGCCTGGAGACAGGAACTGAAGCGAAGGCCATAAAGGACTATTGCAACTGTCTTGTGCCTTGTGGCTTGCTAAGCTGGCTTTCTTATATAACCGAGGACCACCTGCCCTTACATGGCTCCAACTGCAACTGACTGCACACTTCTGGACCCTCTGCACACTTCTGCACACCTGAACACTCTCTTATTGATAAAAGAGGCGATTGATAAAATGGCACATACTTGCCTGCAGGCCAGTCCTATGGAGGCATTTTCTCAGTTGTGGTTCTCTCCTCTCAAATAAGGCTAGCTTGTATCAACTTGACAAAAAACCAAGCCAACAAAACAAACTACCAGGACATCTGCCCTCAGTGATCAGAACCAGGAACCAGATTTCCTCAACTGAGAATAACTCTAGAATCAGATAAAGCCTAATCCTACAGCCTGAGGACAATGAATTTCCTGGAGAATAGGTGACATACTTAGGAACCCTTGAAAACCTGAAGACTGATCGATGTGGTCACCAGTGTCAGCACTAGGGTTGTTTCCCATACAACAACCCTCTGCCAATGAAAACATTAGCCACCTTAGGAGTTGCAATCTTAGGAGTCTCAGCATTTGGTATATAAAGAAGAATAATAGGCACAATTAAGGCTGTTTGGGAGAACAGCAGATACATGTCTGATCCAGAGTCAGCAATATCTTAAACTGAAGGAACCACAGCAGCCCACAAGTTCAACCACTCTGTCCCAACACCTCCCCGCCCCCACATGCATGTAACTGGCAGTCTCTAATATTAGAGGGCCCAAAAAGAAGCTGTTTCAACACTCATCTTATAAAACCTCTAATGTAACCTTTGAGGTTTTCCACATTTACCTAAATGTATTTCTTAATTTCTAAAATGATTTTGTCATTGTCCTTCATATATTAATTTATCTTTGTTTATTTGTTTTTTTTCCATTTTAGAGCAATATTTATTCTTTTGTTATTTTGGAGGGTATTTTGACTTCCCTTCTTCCACTAAACCTAGGAGCATTTTGATGTTAACTTATTTAATTTTTGTTTTAAAACAATTTGTAATTTGCATAACCCTTTTTACATTTATTTATCTACTTTTGACCTTTATATTATTTGATTCCTTTCTCTCTATCTTTCTTTCTTTCTTTCTTTCTTTTTTCTTTCTTTCTTCCTTTCTTCCTTACTTGCTAATCTCATACCCTTTGCTTCCCCAGCCTTCCACACACACATATAACATTCTTCTCCACTTTTTTTTCTTAATAGGTCCACAATCACTCTAAGTAATTTTTAACTTCTTAGTACATTCCTAAATATTTGTGCCCTTTTCACTTTTATAATGCTGTTTGTGGGCTAGAATTAATTTTAAGCACATTCATGTATCTTATGCGGTCTGATGTGAACACCGGTGCTTTAGTTTGCTTTCTCTTTGCTAAGTCATGCTAGGAAATGAACGTTAGGAGTAGGCTTCTCAGTAAGACGTCTCCTGCAAAAACTGTAAATAAAAAAAACAAAACAGGTCTAAGACAACAGTTGAGGAATGCATACACAGAGGCACAAGAGACATACAAAACAAGCCAGGGTCTCTAAAGGAACACAATTCCTAAGTTACTTAATTCAATAACAGTAAAACATAAAAACAGCAAGATTTCAAAAGGTTTCAGCAAAAATCATCAGGGGCCAGGAAAAAAGACTCAAACAAAGCAGATGAATTCAATACGGGACTGGGCAGGACAAAATTTACACATATATATATATATGCACACACATATGTATATATGTATGTATATATATTAAATGAAAATAAATAATAAAAATATAGTTGAAAGCATCATCTATAAATTATACCAATTAGAAGTGAGGCTATCAAAGATGGAAGACTAGGCTGATGAAATATAGCATTCAAACACCATTATGGACATAAATAAATAAATAGATACATAACATAACTACAATGTCCAATAAGAGTGGGTTATCATCAACAGATGAAACCTAAATATCCTCACAACAGGAAGATCTGATATAAAGACACAGAACAGAGAATAGAGACTTTAATTACATTGTAGAAGAACATTTCCCAAATCCCAAGAAAGAAAGACTTTCAAATACACGAAGCACTTGTTACAATCCTGACCTTACTAAATCCTCCCCATGGCAAATGTACAAAAACTTGTAAAGGAAAAATGCAAAGTTACTGAGGGTTTATTTCCTCCTTTTTTTCCTACTTGATATGTCAGGGGGAAAAGAATGCTAATTGAGACAACGCTTTCATAAGATTGGGGTCTGTGGACAAGACTATGGGGATTTAAAAGATAGTGATCGATGTGTGAAGACTCAGCCCTTTGTAAGTGGTGACACTATTGGACAAATAGTCCCAGGGTTATATAGGAAAGAAGACTAAGGAAGTCAGGAGGACCTAAATAAGCTGAGTTCCTTCATGACCTCAGCTTCTGCCTTGAGTTTCTGACACAACTTCCCTGGATGATGGACTATAATCTGTAAGATAAAATAAAACTGTTCTTCCCCAAGGTGTCGATCAAAACAACAGAAAGAAAACTAGGACATAGATATAATATTGGACCAGCTACTAATGAGTTATCGCTATACTTATGGATCAACATAACTCTAAACCCTCATTAATGAAGGTTCTATCTATTGTTTAATAATAGTGACTAACAAAGAAACTGCAGTTAGCCTAGGTGCACAGAAAAGAGACTAAAGATGACTTCTTGATTGCATTCCCTTCTTCCAATTCTTCAAATGCTTTTATTTAAAATGTAGCTACAAAATATATCGACCATGTTTCAGTAAGTATGTGGATCCATACTAAAGAGTGTAAGGGAAGCAAAAGTTAGACTCAAAGTTTTATTTTTTAAAAGGCACAATATTAAGTGAGTAGGAGCATGGGGGTGGAACTGGGGGGAGTTGGGGTGGAATGAATATGATCAGACTAGATCATATCAAGCTCTCAATCAATTATTTTTAATTATAAACAAAGAAATATTAGCTTGTGTTATATCACAGAATTTCATCCAAAAGATACAGAATTAACCTTTTTCTTAGTAGCCAAAGAAACTATCCCTAAAATAGTCCATATTCTAGCTCACATATCAAGATAAAAACAAAATAATCTTTTGTTTCTCATCAAACCTTATATAGCAAAAATAGAAATCAATAGCAGATAGTAAGCAAAACTATTAAAATTTTAAAATACATTCTTGAAGGCTTCACCTGACTCAAGCAGCTGACTCAGACAGATAGAAATACCCACAGCCAAACAGTGCATGGAACTTGCAGACTCCTATAGAAGAATGGGCACTATGATTGCGGGCCCTGAAGGGGATAGGAACTCCACGGGAAGACAAACAGAGTCAACTAACCTACAACCTTGGGGCTCTCAGAGTCTGCATCACCAACCAAAGAACATATACTGGCTGTATCTAGGCATCCCCTCATATATGTACCAGATGTTCAACTTAATCTTCATGTGGGTCCCAAACAACTGGAATGGGTGCTATACCAAAAACTGTTGCCTGTAAGTGAGCTATGTTCTTCTAGCTGGGCTGCCTTGTCTAGTCTCAACGGAAGAGGAAGCACCTAACCCGGTAGAGACCTGAAGTGCCATGGTGGGACCTCATCAGCTCAGTGAAGAAGAGGAGAGGGAATGGGGGACAGATTGTGAGAGGGTGTGACTGAGAAGGGGGCAGTGAGCTGTATATAAAGTAAATAAGTTAAAACATTTAAATTAAATTAAATCTAAAAATACTTTCTTAAATAATCTTTGAATCATTAAGGACCAAAGGAAGAGATTTAAAAGTTCCTAGGTTCAATTCTAAATGAAGGTATAACTTACCAGGACTCTTGTTCTACAGCAAATGCAGTTCTAAAAGAAACATTCATAGCTATATCACCTAAATTTAAAAAAAATCTAAAAATGTCAAATTAATAACCTTACACCTCAATGTCATATAAAAAAAGAACAATCCACAGCAGAAAACAATAGATGAAAATAAATGACAAAGAACAGGATAAACGTAAATATAATGGAAACTAAAAGAATATCAGGTGTGTTTCTTAAATAAAATGTTTTGACAAGCCTTTAACCAATCTGAACATAAGATAGTGGCTATGCCATTATAGATTCCAGGTAAACCCAAGGAAATAGAGAGCACACCAGAAAGATAAAAATAGTTAAACCTAAGAATAAGTTAAAATACAAAGAGAGAATCTGGTTAGGGTCAATAGTGTAGACTCTTCAGTGTCAGCGCATAAGGAGGCAAAAATACCATTGCTCTTTGTTGTGGGAATTATGAAAAAAATGAATCCACCCTGCAAACTCGCTTTCCTGCTGGGCCAAGTTCTTGTGCGGATACTGTCAGCCTCAACGCTAGGTTCCAGCGGGTTTTTGTTATTTTCTCCTAGCACTACATCTCACTCACATGCAACTCTTTACACACCCCCACAATCTAAATCTAAATAGTGCCTAAGACCAGGTAAGTAAAGCATGACTCTTAAGGCCTTAATATCCAATCAGGTTTATATAATAATAAAATCACAATTTATGAGATGCCAATACAATAATTTCAGAACCAAATAATAAAGACAATATTCTAACTCAATTTATTTATTTTGTAAAAACCTTTGTTTGGTTGTATAACCTCGTGGGGTCTGACTCGTCCTCATCGTCTGCCTCCAAGATCAACGACCCTCCTCCTGCTCCTCTGACCATTTTCCTCCTCCAACTCTAGCTCCACCTCTCTATTCCTGTCCAATCACAGGCCTGTCACTGCCCTAATGTGATTGGACAGAGAAAATGCCTTTCTCTCGTCTTTGCGAATATTGACTTTCTGGAAGCTTTACACTGTGGTTCTGATAGGATATCTTTTTTTTTTTTTAAATATTCTTTTTATTTCTTTGATCAAGAGAATTATAGGACATTCTGGACAGGCACCACTCCATTATTCTGCTTAATAATACAGTGTTCACTTTGAGCCCTGTTTGTAAACTATGGGAGACATGTACAATTATTCACTTAAATGGAATTCCAGTGAAGAGACAGGATTCAGTCTCCCATTTCTCTCATTTCTCTCTGGTTTTCATCAAAGCTTCTTGTTTCGAATATTTTTTGAAGATTTTTTTTATTATTATTATTATTTTTATTAGATATTTTCTTTATTTACATGTAAATTTCTCCCTTCCCAGTTTCCCCTCTAAAAAACAAAGAAACAAACGAAAACAACAAAAACAAACCCCAGCTGCCTCCCCCCTCCCCATGCCTGCCACCCCACCCTCTCCTGCTTATAGGCCCTGGCATTCCCCCACACTGGGGCACAGAACCTTCACAGGGCCAAGCTCCTCTCCTCCCATTGATGATCGAATTTGCAATCCTCCACTATACACACGCTGCCAGAGCAATCAGTCCCACTGTGTGTACTCCTTGGTTGGTGGTTGAGACTCTGGGAGCTCTGAGGGTACTAGTTAGGATATCTTCTTGTATGCCAGACAATTTTGGTTGCATGTGGCTACAAATCAACTCAAAGGAGTAATATATATATATACAAGAAGAAGAGTAATTTGAGAAGAGATCTGAAGAGCAAGTGTATTGAGTTAGAATTTGTTTCAAGTGTCTGTTCTTGAACTGCTCTGTCTCTGTTCTGCTTTCCTCTGGGATCTCTTTATTTCACATACACACACTTATTGGCTTGCTTGCATGCTTGTGTGCTGGTTGTGGAAGACCACAGGTGCTCTCCTCCAAGACACATTCACAAAGGTTCTCCAAATGTCCCCTTTTTACTGTGATCTCTTGACAATGTTTACATGGTTGTTTTTTTCTATGATGTTCATTTGAACCAACCTGGCCAAATACCATATGCTTGATCACTGGGGCCACAGGTACGGTGATTTTATTGAGTAGATTCACACCATATGATTCTTACATGGAAAATGTGAGTCTCAACTGAGTAAAAGAGAGGGCTGATTTTGTAGAATATCTAAACTGATGTCAGCTACACTGTATTCAATTGTATAATTCTAACACCACCCTGGAGTCCACATGCTTGTTTCTTTCTCACAACAGACATTATATTCTCTCTTCAAAGGTCCCAAATGAAAGCCCCAGAGTACCTGTCACAGCATTACTGTCATAGCCTGGGAAATTCAAGAATATGTCAGAGAGTCCTTTCACTTACCCCACTACAGCATGTGTTTGACAACGTTCAGTGATGGGATTCATTAGTATTCTTACATGATAGTATATTGGGTAAAGGCCTTCAGGGTTCTCTGTTTTATTCTGAGCTTGAATATGACTCCTCTTGGCATTTTATCAGTTGGTTCTAATTCTTACTGTGAACTCTCTCAAATAATTTCTATTACAAGCTCTATATAATACAAATTCATGTCTTTCATGAACTCTACATTGACATAACATCGAAATTCCTACCCTGTTTCCAGCTTTTGTGGTATTCCACTCTCCTGCTCATTGTTTTTGTTGTTTAGATTGGGGGTTTTGTAGTGTCTGTCTGTTATGTTTTATTTTGATGATCCCAGAAAGTCAAAAAAGTTGAAGTGCAGCCAGAATTAAGTGAAGAGTTAGTTCTTCCTTTGCACAATCAGTCTTTACCTGTTGCTTTGAATACCAAGAACAGCAGAAGTAAACAATCTCAGCAGATGAACAAAGCTATTTAGAATTGCCATATATGCTTCCCTTCTTTATTGGATTGTGTTGTTTTACCCTAATACAAATAAACAAGCAATTTGAGTCTCATAGAGAGCTCACTCTTTATAATCTGTGAGACTACAAAAATTTTATTTATTACTGCAAATGGTTGGATTCCTGCTTGTGTGCCATGGGAACTGAATTTCTGTTCCAGTGTTTTGGCACATCCTCAGTATACTTACCTCTGTAGGAGTGGTGTGTATCCACAATTATGTTATTTGAAAAGAATCTTTGTACTGGAAAATCCCATTGAGATGTAGCATCGTGTTTCCAAGGGTGCCTTGGGACAAGAAAGAATGGGGCAGTAATATACAACCACTTGGTTACATCATTCATACCAGAGAAATTATCATCCTACTGCTGACGGGAACATTTGTACTTCTCCATTATCAAAGATTTTGCAGAACTGCTCAGCCCCCTCTATTCATTTCATTCCAGCTGTTCTAACACAAGGAAAGAAACAGATTGTTTCATTCTCTGAACATACATTAAAAAAGGACAATGCCATCATTTGGGGGGCCTTTGAAGGGATTTTTGCTCAATTTTAACTGTGCTTGGAGCAAGCTCACTGCCTTGTAACAAAAGCATGAAACTCTGTGGTGACAAGCAAGTCAAAGGCTGAAGAATCTGTTAAAAGGAAGAAGCCCTAAATGTCCAGCATAGACAAGAGGCATGAGAAAGGAAGCGGGGGAAAGGTAGGGGACCGTGAGAAGGAATGCTTGCTGGCCAGCGCTGAAGCCTTTCACAATCCTCTGGGAAAATGCACTTGAAGCTTCCAGGACTCTTTCCTGATTTTGTCCTGCATCAAAGAACCACAGGCTTGCTGTCACTGGAGCGCACATTCACTGACTCTGTGTGTACAGACTAGGGCCTTTCTTTATGCCAAAATACTAAAATTATTCTTCAACAATATACCCGTCTTTCTTGTTATATTTATTCTACAGGAGCATATATGCCTTGACTTCTTCTTGGGAATCCTTCGTTTTTTCCCACCTGTTCCCTGCCTTGTCGTACATTCTGAGTACACAGATATCTGTCACTTCTCCTGATCCTTGCCTTTCAGTACTATTATTCTTGACTCACAAATACATCAACACACATTGCCACTTACTTTTTCTACAGCAACGGCAGAAAATGAAAATTAATCACAGAAGCTGTACAATACATAACTGAACTCTCTTCAGTATGAGCTACAGGAAATCACTACCAACAAGGCAGAACTGAAAAGCGAGATGAAGTGTGTTTTCACAATCTAGACCAAGAATGTCAAAACTTACTGATCTAGATGTCTCTATAAATAGTGCCTTGATATGACTTTGGGGAAGAACATATTTTTATCCTTGCTCTGGTGGATATAATAAAATTGATTCTCAGTGCAGTATTATGCAGAAGACACTATTTTATCTGTAGATTGGCTTGCCTTTTATACCTCAAATGAATGCCAACTCGGTACTTAAGGGCTTATAAAGGTCCCAATTTTCAGACAGATAAAAATAATGTACTGCTTTACCATAGACTGAAGAAAGGAATATAGTCCACGAACATATTCCTTCCTGTCTCTATTGCCACCCAGAAATAGTATCTGCACTAGTGTTAGGTGAAGATTTTGTTTTGTTTTCCAACGTCTGAGCGATTGGTAAAAGTTTAGACTTCCTTCTAGATTCCTTTGTCCTCTGGGCAGCCTGTTGGATCGTATCTAGTCTCAGCTTCCTGAGAATCCTAATGGCTCTGGCGATTTCATTGTAGTTTAAATCACCTAAAAGCAATCCTAGTTGTCTAATTACTAGTAGAGTATTTAGTGAAATACTTTCCCTCTGAAATTAGACATGAAGATATATTTATCTAGAATGTTCTCTCTTCTACATAAAACAGAATAAGTTGATTCCTGGTATGGACAAGTATTCACAAAAATATCACAAGATTTATTAAAGTAAATGAACACAAGCTGTAATTTGGGAATTGAATTTAATCTAGTCAAAATTATCTTAATGTCAGTGAGGTAAAGCAATTTATTGTTTGAACAGGTTATTTATACACTGGGTCTGCTATTTGTTACTATTACAAAATTACTGAGATTTCTAATTTAAAGGGTGAAAAGGCTTATTTTAACTCACAGTTTAACTGAGCATCTTAGTGAAGATTTGATAGATTCGTTGCTTTGGGCCTTGGGGGATATCACCGTACACAGTGGGAGAGAGGGCAAATTGCCTGCCTTATGGCCAGAAAGCAAAAATCCAACAAATATACAAGCAAAGAAATGACTGAAAACAAAAAGTTAAAGTCACATAGTTTCCTTCAAGAGTGTATCATATCCCCAGTGTCCTCAAGGGTCACATGTCCTCAGAATATCCCAATAGCACTACATTGAGGAGCATGCCTATACCACATGGACCTTGGATGTGCACCTGTCCACAGATAAGCTCTTGAAATGCTTGCATGCATTTTTGTTTCATGGTCTAAAACATAGTATTTTTGTGTATTATCACCCCATAGGTTCTTTCTGCCTCATAAAGAACAATTGGATTCAGTCTATTCAGCCTAGGCTTCTTAGCATTTTCTTACTTCAAACTGAGCAACTAGGCCTTAGAGAATTGGTTCTTGGGGTAAAGTCCCCTGCCACCAAGCCCCATAACCGTAGATTGATTTGCACAAGACTTATATGGTAGAATGAGAGAATCGATCCTCTTAGCATGTCTGACTTCCACTGTGTGCCCTGGCACATGCACACCTATATGCACACACAATAAATACTTGGGAGACTATTTTTTATGATTATTACTTCTATTGGATAGTTTCTTTGTTTACATTTCAAATGCTGTCCCCTTCCGGGTTACCCCCTGAAACTCCCTATCCCATCCCCCTCCCCCTGCTACTATGTGAGTGTTCCCCTACCCACCCTCCCACTCTCACCTCCCTGCCCTTAAGTTACCCTACACTGGAGCATCAAACCTTCACAGAAACAAGGGCCTCTCCTCCCATTGATGCCCAACAAGGCAATCCTCTGCTACATATGCAGCTGGAGCCATGGGTCCCTCCATGTATACTCCTTTGTTGGCGGTTTAGTTCCTGGCAGCTCTAGGTGATCTGGTTGGTTGAAATGGTTGCACTTTCTATGGGGTTGCAAACCCCTTCAGCTCCTTTAGTCATTTTCCTAACTCCTCCATTAGGGACCCCATTGGAGGCCCCATGCTCAGTCCAATAGTTGGCTACGAGAGCATCCACCTCTGTATTGGTAAAGCTCTGGCAGAGCCTCTCAGTAGTCAGCTATATATCCTGAGAGCGAGCTTCCTTTCACCAAGCACTTCTTGGCATCCACAATAATCTCTGGGCTTGATGACTATATATGGGATGGGTTCCCAGGTAGGATAGTCTCTGGATGGCCTTCTCTTCAGTCTCTGCTCTACACTTTGTCTCCATATTTGCTCCTGAGTATTTTGTTCCCCTTTCTAAGAAGAATCAATACAACCACACTTTGGTCTTCTTCTTCTTGAGCTTCATATGATCTGTGGATTATATCTTGAGTTTTGGGGGCTTTGGGGCTAATATCCACTTATCAGTGGATGTATAACATGTGTGTTCTTTTGTGACTGGGATATCTCACTCAGGATGATACTTTTTAGTTCTATCCATTTGCCTAAGAATTTTATGAATTCATTGTTTTTAATAGCTGAGTAGTACTCCACTGTGTAAATGTACCACATTTTCTGTATCCAATCCTCTGTTGAAAGACATCTGAGTTTTTTTCTAGCTTCTGGCTATTATAAATATGGTTACTATGACCATAGTGGAGCATGTGTCCTTGTTCTATGTTGGAGAATATTTTGGGTATATACCCAGGAGTGGTATAACTGGGTGCTCAGGTAATACTATGTCCAATTTTCTGAGGAACCACCAAACTGATTTCCAGAGTGGTTGTACCAGCTTGAAATCCCACCAACAATGGGTGTTTGGAACTAAAATTTTGGCAATTGTTTTCTCCTAGATATTTATTTATGCTCAAGTGGCACACACAAATGAAACTAATACACACACATAAAAAATTATCTAAAAACTCACCCTGAGTTTCTCTAATTACTTGAGACATTTCTGCCTCTGATATCTGGCATCCTCTGAATTCTAGCTCACTGAGTTGCTAAAAATCCCATCATGAATGGGGGAGGGGTTCTCAAAGCCCCACCTTGATCTGAAGATCTATTGGCAATGGATGACTGCCTAGAAGAAATAGTGAGGTGTTTTTCTCAGAGGAATAGCTGATGGTAGGCTGTCTATGCTCCAGTGGACTGCCATACATATGCTGGAAACAGTATTTTGACAAACTTAGTAATTGGATGACAAAACTAGGACATGGAGATGGAGGGGAGGAGAGTGTGCCCTGGGAGAAGTTTTGCAAATATGATTAAAACCCACTACACACAGGTATGAAATTTTCAAACAGTAAAAGACAGAGGTATATGTATATCTATTTTAAGCTATCCCTTTAAACCTGTATGAACTCCTCAGAGCCTTTTCTCCTTAACCTTTTACCTTCCCAAAGCAGCCACAAACTGTTGATTTTGCTTTGTTTTGAAAGAAATGTGGCTTATGAGCCGTAAAGAAGGGATATCATGTGCAGCCAAGTTAAGTTTAATTTGCTCTTTGGACATTCCTCTCTTCATGCCATGGTGACCACGATATCCGTAGGTCCTTCTTGGGTCATGACAGAAGCTGCCGAAGACCTCGGAGTGGATTTTATTGGAAGAGGGAAAAATGAGGCAAATATTGTTAATTGGTAGGGGTCTATCAGATTAAAGTGTGCACAACCACCAAGACTTGCAACCTTCATCGCAAAGAATCAAGATGCTAATGAGCTGGGGTATCTAGGATTCCTTTTTCTAAATGGCCACAGTGTGTTTTCACTTTAGTCTCAAAAGTGTTTTCCACAATTACTGAGCAAGGAGAAAAAAATGTATTGTTGAGAAAAATAATAGAAATCCTTTTGGCTGTCTTTAGATTTTATCGCATGATTTTCAAAACTGCATGCGTATTAAAAAAAAAAAAAAACTAGGGAAAAGCCCCACATAATTACATGATGTGAAGGAGTAACTTTGTTTTTCAAATTCATATTTATTCCCCTATACCTCCCTATATTTCTCCTCATATTCCCCACATACATCTACCTCTCAAATCTACTGCAGTTGCTTTACCCTCTAAAAATGATTTTTCTTTCCCCTAGCACCTATCAGCTCCTTTCAGTAAGTCTCATATGGAACCTCGAGATCATCCACTCCATCTATGCTAGGATTTGGGACGACCTACTCTTCTGAAGGTCTTGTGCGGGTAAGCATAACCCTGAGTTCACAAGGGTTATGCTCATCACAGAATAGCGATGCTACACCTGGAATCAGCATTTCATAGCACTCTTCCTCTAACTCTAAGTCTTATGCTTTTTTTTTTCATTTTCTCTTTCTCAGTGTACCCTGAATCTCAGTGTTCAGGGGCTTAAATCAGACGTTTTACTTAGGGCCAAGTACCCCGTCTCTTCTCAGCATTTACAAAAGTTATTCATCTCTCCATTAACCCTTGTCCATTACAAAAGAAAGCTTCTCTGAGAAAGATTGAGAGCACCCTAGATCTCTGGGTATAAACATAAATATCTAGAAGGCATATTGAGAACATGCCCATACAATGAAATTACAATAGCAGGTACTACTCTGAGGCCAGTGACTTTCCCTACAGAAGGCTTTTGACAAAGATTACAATACAAAGCATGAAAGTTCCTTCTATCGAACAAGCCCAAGATTTAATCATAAAGCAGCTCATTACCACATAGAAGTCTTGCTATTATTGGGTCACTGGGTGTGTCTTACCTGCCAGGTTGGTATTGAAGCATATAGGGTCTACCTTGGTCACAACCACTGAGGTATTTTCTCCCCTAGGAATCTTAAAAGCACTTTCTGGCATTAAGAAAACTAGCCAGAAGATTTTCCTGATTGGTCAGAGAATGATTTCTCTAGGCTTTAGGTCACTACATCACAAAGAAAGGAAAATTGGGATACACATATTAGTGAAAATATGCTTGTCTTTCTGTGCCTGAATTATCCTACTCAATAGACATTTTTCAAGTTCCAACCATTTACAATGCAAATGTCATATTATATTTTTATTTATGGATGGATAACATTCCATTGTGTACTTTTACAATATTTTTCTTATCAATTTATCTCTTGATTTACATCATTTTAGGCCTTAAAAACAGTGAATAATCTCTACAGCTGAGCTTTCTGTCCATATATATATATCTGAACACCATGTCAGAAGAGCCATTACCTCTCATCCTTCCTCGTGGAATCCTCACCAAAAGTGCTACCAGTAGCTAGGTAATTACAGGGAGGTCTTTTTGTTTCATTTTTGGTTTTGCACGTGATTTGTGCTCAGTAAGCACCAATCTTGACTTACGAAATATTTCAGATATAACAGAGAAATCTCTAAGTTGAACTTCTTCCTATATTTAGTCTGGTTGAGCTAGATTTTAAGCTTAATAATTATGTGACTTATGACACTTTCTCCTTTCCTAGTTCTTGCTTAAACACTGTGGAGAGTCAGGAGCAAGACACAAGATACTGCTTTTGTTCCTGCAAGCTGCTCACCGTTGCTTACTTATATGTGGTAGTCAGTGCTTGTGAATTTGAATGGACTTACTGTTAAAGAGTGCTTTACACTCCATCCACACTGTAAGTCAGGGCTAACTGGAGTGTCCAGACTGACCTATTGCTTAACCTCAGCCTAGAGTTCTCGATCAACAGGTGTAAGTACAGATTCTATCAAATTCTGAGTGGGCCTGATACAGGACGCTGGGGAATTACACTAAGAACAGCTACTCGATGAAGCATGCTACTGTACATTCTCTCCAAACATGTAAAAGATCTAGAGGTAGAGGGGGAAGGTTACATTTTGAGTGTTTGTTTTCCTCATGACAATTCATCAGTGTTGTATCTCCAATCACTAAAGGTGAGCAGTAAAAAAATTAGAAGAACTATACAATAAATACAGAAATATTTAAATTATTTTTGCTACTCCTATGTGACAAAACAGGAACAGGTAGAAAGACAAATATAATGTTATGGAGTTAGATAGATAGATAGATAGATAGATAGATAGATAGATAGATAGATAGATAGACAGACAGATAGATAGATAGAGCTATCTTTCTTTGATAAAAACCTTTCAAAGTTATTAAAAAAATAACTTCTGACTGATGTAAAGACTAGAGGAACTTTCATTAACACCCATGATTTTCAGTTTTCACACTGTCTTCCATTTCAGCTCCTCTCATACTTTTCATATTTCCATTAGTGGAGCCCCAGAACTACCTAAAATACAAAGAGGAATATCAAGTAGTGTATCAAGAGAGAACTGGAGTAGGACAGGAGTCTGTATTCTGGGCTTGCATCTCCACTAATTAATGTGAGCCAGCCTCACTCTAGCAACAAAATTATTGCCCTTTCTTTTATTCACATCCATCACATAATAATAAAATCTGGTCAATTATCTCCAGAAAAGTTTGTGAATAAAAATACTACTCAGTGCAAATACACCAAATAACTTGTAATCTCTTCATTCAGACCTCCCTTCCCAAGGCATCAGGACAGATGTAGTTAGAGAAAACATAGCTTAGGTATTTCTAGAGGATGCTAGAGTTTTAAGTCTAAGGGATAAGCAGGATATGCTGCACCTGGTGTTACTTTAGTTCAGCACTTTCTGAATTGAGTAAGAAGATGGCTTGTTAATATTTAAGCTACTTACTGCAAGTTACAAAGAATATGAACTTACCTAGGCAGGAATATAATATGCTTATTGGAACCCACAGAGTGAAGTAAAAATTCTCCATGTGACCCTATAATTCTGAAATCAGAACACAATTCCACTTCGAGGACTGGAACAACAGTCCACAGCTGTTTCCCCGAAGGGGGAGAAACTGATTCAACCTTTGTCCTACCGACTTCCCTTCTTTTGTCCATTCATATGCTTTCCAAAATGTTTTGAAATATCTTTCCTGAAATTTTTCATCTTTGTTAATATTCTTGTTTAGCTTTTGAATCTACTTAATATGATCTAAATTTCAAACAATCCTCTTATGATATCAGTAACCCTTACTTGCTTAAGCATATATATTTCTGTCTATTTCTAGAGCCTGCTCCTCTCTAGTTATATTCTCTTCTATTTAACTCAATCGAACTACAGAATATTGGAGTCAATAGTTGGTTTAAGACAACAATAAGGGCCCAGACCATTATTTCACAGATTAGGAGGAAAAATCAGAAAACTACCTAAAACCCCATGCAAAACTTTGCAACTGGACTAAGACATCCATAAGTCTTGTGGCAAGATCCTCATACCTATACCACAGGACAGCATCTGGAGTTTCTGTCTTTCCCTAGAGAATCAGAGCATACAGAAAAAAAAAACCAACCAACCAACCAAACAAACAAACAAAAAACAAAAAACAAAAAACAAAAAACAAAAAACAATGCAGAATATGTTTAGATGGGACCAGATACTGTGCACTGGAATACTGATCTATTTATGTCATGTTGGCCTGAGTCACACAACTTTACCAGTTGGAGTTCTAGTTTCCTCTTTAAAGAATGAAAGTGTCTAACTGCAGGTTCTTTCTGCCTTTTAATCTTTTCTCACAAACTTTTCTCAGAACATCTACACTATGGCTTATTTATAATGAGATGGTGACATCATCTCTCTGCATGTCCTACTCTTTTGTTTGAGCATACTTTCAACCCTACCTTATGTCCATTTTTTGAAAGTCATAGACGTTTGTTGAGTGTTTGGAAAACTGCTAATGAATCATTCCTAACCTAGACAAGAATTACTCTATATGGGCATGGTTTGTAGTTCTTTAATCTCAGCAAGGAAGGAGGCAGAATGTTATGAGTTCAGGGAGGATGGCTTGGTTTCCATATGACTGTCAGGCCAGCCATGGCTATATAATGAGATCCTGTCTCAACAACAACAACAACAACAAAACAAAAACAAAACACAATAGCCAAAAAAAAAAAGAAAAAGAAAAGAAAACCCACCAAATGAACAACTAAAACCCTAACAGAAGTGTAAATATTAAGGGTTGGAGTTTTTGTTCAATTCTTCTTGGGCATTATGCTTTGAGCATAGATTTAAAAAGTTAATGTTTTGTACCTGTGACTTCAGCAATCTGAGAGGCTCCCTAGATTTGCACTTTGACCATCCATCAGTGGCAAAATATCAAGTTTGAAAGGGAAAAGCTAGAGTGAAGGATAGTCTTGAGACAGCCAGAGAATCATTCATTTGAAACTTTCTCCATTATTTTGCAACTCTGTGAAATCGCCAACAGCATTGCGAGACTTGGCTTGTGGACACCTGGAAAATGTGAGACTTGGATGTTTCATGTGGACACTCTGACTTCACTTCCCCTGAGAGAGGAGGAAGGGGCTGTACCGCATGTGTTAAACGTGTCCCTAAAGGGTAACATGGAGCATGCTACGGGGAGCGTCCTGGTGGCATTGTAGTTTCTTAGACATTTCCTTCCTATCTTTTCATCCAAAATGAGTTTACTTAGCTGTTCATTTATTGAAACAAAGTACTGTTCAGGGTCAGCTTTAGCCCCAGGTAGAGAAGACAGATGTTTATGGGATATGTTTTTTTTAAAAATGTTCACAAGCCTCCTACAGAAAATACTTTCCTTAACATCCTTACTAAATTTCCCATATTAGTCATTTCCTTGGAATGGAGCAATGAGAAGAAGGGAAAAAAAAAACTCTGATAAAATATACAAGCTATCTAAAAGTTACAGCACAGAAAGCCTCTTCACTTACTGTTCAAATTAGGACTTTAAGGCCCTTGGAAGCACTAAAGAGAAGAATTTTGATGAGAAACAGAACTAAAACAGGGCATGGAGCATGTGAAAATTTGGAATGGCATAGAAACCAAACAGATAAAAGAGTGTCTCTTGTGTTCTTAAAAAGAAGGTTCAGAAAAGCCCTTACTCTATGTAGCTGTATACCCATCAACACACTCTTTGTTGTCTTTTTATTCTTCTATCTATACATTCATCTACTTACTTAAGAACTGTGTATTGATTATCTTACTATACAGCCCTGGTTGCCTTAGAACTCACTTTCTAGATCAGGCTGTGATCTGCCACCCTACACACAGCTTGTATCCATATTCTTAAAAAGCTCCCAAAAGGACCAGAAAGATATCCGCCTTAGCAGTTAAGAGTTCCTGCTGCTCTTCCATGGGAACACAGTTTAGTTCCCAGCACCCAAGCAGTCAGCTCACAACCATCTGTAATTAATTATGAGAGTTCCCACTACCTCTTCTGACCTCAGGGGCACATGAATTGATAAGCACACAATCACACACATAGTTACACACACACACACACACACACACACACACACACACACACACACACACAATTAAAATGAAAAACAATTAAGAAGAGCCTACAATAGAATAAAATAGAAACACATAAGTAAAATGTATGTTTCTATAGATGAGAAAATAGTGTGGTACTTGTCCAAAATTTACAAGCAAAATTAGCTCAGATTAAAATGTGAGCTCAGCTTATGCAGCTCAAAAATGCATTTATGATTCTCTTGTAGAACTGTCAAAAACCACAGGGGTTAGAGGTGATCCGTGAGAAAACCCAAATAATCTTCTGTATGCAAATATCCAGCTGGTTCAGAGATAACTATAACTCTTCAGATGAAACTGGATTATCATGGCCATTGCTTCATTCCTAGGACACCGTATACTCTATCAGCAGCTGAAGGCTAACTCATGAAGTCGGGAACTGTGTCCTTACAGTTGAAAAGGCTAGCAGGATCAACATACATTTCCCATAATACTGAAATGCCACACCTTATTCAACCACTATGTGCAACTATTACACATCACTTGAAAATGTATGTTAAAATCAGCATAGCTGGAGAGCACAAGGATTCAGATGTTTTCATTGTGAGTTGAGAAGGCTGTTGGGTCTCCGTGGGACTCACAGAGCAGAAAGGAGCTAGGAGACTCTGTTGGGGGGCAGGGGCAGTGAAGATACCATAGAAGGTGGATTTTGTCAGGAGGACTATAGGAAACTATAGCATCTAGTTTATTTATAGGCCACAGTCATGACTGAATGACCAGGAGCGAGCCAAGGACCACAAAATAGCCAGGGTAGGGCCAGAGGCAGCTGGGGAGAGCCAGGAAAAGGGCCAAGCCGATAATGAAAGGGGGAATTAAGGTACATATTAAGCTCTCTGAAGGGAAATAAAATAAGCAAAATTTCCAAGACATTTCTAAGAAAGATTTGACATATTAACATTTTTTTTTGCTACTTTAGCAAAAAAAAAAAAAAAAAAAAAAAAAAAATGGCTAATGTACTGGTTTCTCTAAGTACATTTTATTGTCTTTTTTTCCTGAAGCCTTTCCTGAGGTGGTAAGGCCTCACTTAGCAGTAGTGAGTAAAGTCCTGAAACTTAAGTTATATATCAGCCAGTTACTCCAGGTTCTGAACCAATGGGTTATTTTTCTGGCGCTGGGAACCAGCTTATTTAGATCCAGATTCTGGGGACTGAGCCCGCTTCCCTGAGAGAGCTGGGATTCCAGTGGGCCGACAAGCTGTCTTATTTCATGAAGTGAGGCTGCCACTGGAACCCAGGGCACTTGATTGAAATTTCAGACATGTGATTTTGTCAGAGTTCGGATGCCTTTCTTTTGAAATGTCTTGCCTTAATAACCACTTTAACCCATTGCCAATCTTTGTGGCAAGCAAGGCTCCTATGATTGGGAAAATTAATGAACAGGCACCAGCTAAAGCAATTAAACCCAGACACCCCTGATTTCAGTGTTAGGCAAAAGCCCTGCTTTGAATTTCTCTTGACAATGCAGAAGTCCTGCCATCTCTGAACTGTTGAATTACTGAGATGAATCACAACAGCATAGAGGAAGGAGCAGGGTCACAGCAGCTGTGCTAGGCAGGCCAGACTAGGGACAAGCTGCCCAAGCTTGGTGCAGCCCATATGCTGTTCTCCCCAAACTGGAAAATGCTAGGTAGCTGACAGGGGCATAAATGTACTGGGTTTTCTGAGGACCGGGAATGTTAGCTTGTGTTAAGAAAAGCAAAAATCTGCTCTGGTGTTCACCACTACAGCATAGTTCCCATGCCCTGGTGCATTCCTCTTCCCAGATCCCAAGCATTTTTTTTTTCTCGAGTCTCCCTACGTGCACTCCAGGATGTAGACAAAATGAAATCCAAGTGACCTATGTGGGGGTGGATTTTTTATTTTTTTTTAAGAAACAAACAGAAAATTAAATGAAAAAAAAATCCTGTTCTCACTTTTTTTTCTTTTGGAGGGGGTATGTTTATTTTCTCAGAGACACTTTCTGGCAATGATGAGGGAATTCAGTTCTATTAAACTGTTTTCTTCAAAAAAAAAAAAAGTATTAGCCCTTGCTTTACTTTATTTTCTGTCTCTCTTGTCTAATAAAAAGCTTTGACAATTGCTTTTCTTAAGGGAAGGTGTCAAGTTTTTGATTTGAGAATACCATAGGTTTCTGAAAAAAGGAGAAAGTTTTCATAGAACATTACAATGTTTATACTATCACCCGACTTGGTAGGAGAAAAATCCTTGGAAAAGGTTTTTAGAGACATTAATATTAGATAAGTTAGAACTAAATTATGGTATTTGCTGAGTTACTTAGTAATAAAAATATTCGATGAGTTAGGAAAAAATAATTCCTAAATGTTTTAAGTTGCTCTGATTTACAAACATTTTTTTTTAAAGAAAACAGCAACTATTGGAGGTAAAATATGTTTGAGTAGCACCACAGGAAGCCTGAAGCAAGCTTGTGGAATAAAGAAAATTTGATTTTTCTTCTTAGTCTTCCTTGCTAATGCTGCTCTCATCTCTGCTCATGAGCCACACTTAGTAACAACTGTATACATTGCATTATTTCTCTCGTTCATTGTCATGATATTTATGCTGCCAAGCAGCTGTATTAAGACTTATTCTATGAGTAGGCAATGACAGAAGCTTCACTGGACTTAGAAGTTCCAATACAAAAATATCCAGCTATAGTCTTTTAAAAACTAGCAAAGGAAATAGCAAGATGAGATTTTATTCTGTGATTTTGCGTTCACTTTTGAACAACTTTTCAAATGAAAGAGAAGTGATCAGCCTGAGCAGTAACCTAGTCTGCATATGCCATGATGATCAGAGGTACAGCAGGGCCTGTACAATCCACTGGTCTAAATAACTGATAATAAGGAAACACATTTAGGTCTAGCCTTTCTGCTGACCACCTTTTCTCCTGTCTTCCACATACTTCCTTTGCCTCACCGAGGGCTCTTGCATCCACACTGCAAAATCTTATTTCAATCTTTACCATTACCATGAATTTCTAGAGTAGCCACGACCAGGTGAGGTTTGGTGGCTTCTGCAGAATCTCTAAGAGCTCTTATCCATCAGTTCCTGTGCATGACCCAGGTCTCAGGGAGACAGAATGAGGAGTTTGTGGACAACACATCATTCCATAGGCAAAACAAGAACATAAAGAAGCCATTCTTTAGTGTTACAAAAACTTAGGATTATGGGAAGAAATCCCACCATTAAAATAATAGCATTCATAGACCAAACCCATTTTAAACAATGATAAATTTAGTTCATGTCTTCAGACACAGACATCATAAGCAAAAATGTTTTTTAACAGAAAACCTCTTGCTTAATTTTATAAAAATGTGAAGATGGCTGTTGGATATTTTACACTTTAATGTATATAATGATCTCAATCTCATGGCACTGATTACCCCTTCACAAGCTCAATTAGACACCACAAAATCAATCTATTTTTAAAACCGCACTGTATGGTTTGAATATGAAGGGTTTATCCAGCCAAACATGTTAAGGCACCATCTTTGCCAGTCAATCTCTAGCCAAAACAGAGTAGGCACACCATGAGTTTTCTTCGGGATTGCTCAGAAAACTTTATCAGAGTGAGGTACACAGCTGACTGAGAAAAGAGAGTTCCCCATTCCCTGTTCAAAAAAAAAAAGACAAAGAAAGAAAGAAAGAAAGAAAGAAAGAAAGAAAGAAAGAAAGAAAGAAGAAAGAAAGAAAGAAAGAAGGAAAGAAAGAAAGAAAGAAAGAAAGAAGAAAGAAGACCTGGTGTACATTCTAGGAAAACACACCAATTTTAGCACAGACTTGAAATTAAAGGTTAAGACTAGTCCCAGAGAAATAACAACATTAAGTATTACCTAAGCCTCATTTAAGAAGAAACCATGATTCCTTTTGTGGTCCAGCCTTGGCAAGGCAAAGTTAAACTGCATTTCAGCCACCTTGGGGAGGTCTGGGAAAAAGTAGTAGTGACTGGGAGCAGGACTGGGAGCAGGAAATGCTAGAACCTCCAAACAAGGTGAATTTCCCTCCTCAGTCATCTAGCTGCCCATTAGCCTAGGAAGAAATTGGGCATCTCTAACCTGTATTTATCTATTCTTTAAGTAGTACGATATTATAGCCCTCTTCCTTTCTTCCCATATTGCATTTTGGTTGGCTTCTTTTTTTTCTTTCTTTTCTTTCTTTCTTTCTTTCTTTTTTTTTTTTTTTTTTTT
>NW_022196897.1:33105700-33151871 GCF_008632895.1 Mastomys coucha | reverse complement strand
GTCTCAGAGGCTTTAAACGCAAGATGGGGGCTTGTGCTGGGAGGCCTGCAGTTTACAAGAAATAATGACCTGTGTATATTTAGTTGTTCAAAGAAAATTAGAGTAGCCTGATTTTTATTATTCCCCATTGCTTCCGTTCTCTGGTGTAATAACTTGCCCTGTTCTCTAATTTGCTTTTACATCATCAGAAATGGATAGCATTTAGCCCACTTACTCCCATGACCAATCAGGATCTGCTGCTGCATTAGGTTAACACAACACTGCAAGGAATGGCAAACCCTCCTCATGCAACTCAGCCAGAGACAACGGTGAGCTGATGTCTTCTGAAAGTCCTGTACAGAGAAAGCCCTAATATTTTGCCCCTTGTACCCACCTGACCTCGGTGTATCCTGATCTTGCGCATGGTAGCCAACTTTTATTGTCTGGTGCTAGAAAGCAAATAATATTTGCTGGATATCGACTCAGGTCGCTGCTAAGAGTTAAATTTGTTATTATTAATTTCCAGAGCATGTTCAAGAACACTGCCTCACCCTTTCCATCTCTCTAATCCCTTACTATTTTCTCTAACACTAACATCTAAAAGTCATCTGCTTTTAATTTTCCCTCAGAAGAAGAAACAGCTGTTTTAGGTATCATGGGTGTGTGGTGATATATATATATATATATATATATATATATATATATATATATATATATATGTCTTTTTGCATTTATGTATACAGATGTAGGCAAGGATGTGTACACATATGTGCACATGCATGTAGAGTCCAATCTTCTTTCATTGCTCTCTGCCTTATTTGTAGAGTCACAGTCTCTCACTGAACTTGTAGCTCGCTGGTCAACAAGCCGCAGGGATCCTCATATCTCTGCCTCCCCAGTCCTGGGATCTCAGGCACAAGCTCTCACAGCTTCATTTTTTTTTTTTTTTTTACATGTGTGCTGGTGATCTGAACTCATGTTTGTACAGCAAGCGTTTTACTAGCAGAGTCACTCCAAGGCATGTTTTGAATGTCTGTAAGAATTATGATTAGACCTTTCGATCATAATTTTATTAGGACTTTCTGATTCTATCACACATATTACCTGGAGTTGCTAGGCAGCTAGAAAGAAGCTCGGTGGTCACTGCATCCTTACAGCAGCTAAGTATCACACCATTGCCAGTTGCAACTCAAAGGATCCCCCCTCCATACACCCAGGTACTCCTCTGAGATGAAAGTAATATTTGAAAGACAGGGAAAGTGATTTTTGTTTAATTAAGGGTGTTTTTCAAGATAGTTTGTGAGGTTGTGTGGTTTCTTAAATTCTCCTGCAGTATTTGAGGTCTGTGCACTTAAATAGGCAGGATTTGGCAAGATAAAGATAACAAGAACTATATAGTGAGCAGTTTTAATAATCACAACTTCTGAAATTTACTCCATGAGTATATTTAAGGAGCTCAATAAACTTGATCTTTATAAATGTTTCTTCTTCTCTCCTCAAACACTTCTTTGCAGTCTGGGCAACTACCCCATTATTAACTGAGCCTCTATTCCAAAACAAACTGGAGTCCCTCATATTCACCCTACTTTAATTTCCTCTAGTTTATATATTTCAAGATTAACTACTGGTTTTGTTTTGTCCTCTCCTTGCCTGCTCTGGGACTCCACAATTTACTTTATTTTTCTAATTATGATTTCTTAGAAATAACACATTCCTTTCTGTATTGCCAAAGGTAATGCTTAGAACTGTTCTTCACTTCATCACCAAATCCTCCTCCCACTCTCCATCAAATACCAGCCTACCGTGGTTCAGTGGTCTTACTTTATAGTTAACTTACTGTCCTGGGCATAGTGTTATTACTGGAGATTAGATGATTCCTCTTACTAAATTGTCCCTGTTGCCCTAAATTCCATTCCTGGGTAATATGATACTTGGCTGAGTCTGTCTCCAGAGCTTGCACAATTCTTTTGAGATTCCCCGAGATCATAACCTTACAAAGACCTTTTGCTTTTTAGAACAAGATTAGAATGGAAGTTTATACCTTTGTGTACAAGTAACTCTCCCAACAGTTATCCTTCCCAGAGAATGACCAGGTGGTTGAGTTTGGGGCCAGAATAGGGGAAGGAGTGGGAAACTAATGAAGCAGAAAAGAAAAATGCTAAGATTTTGACTGCAGTGACAAAAAATTTCAGTTTCCAAACTCTGGAAGACAGTTCATTCCATTTGATTCCATTAATTTCGAAATGAGTCCATTGGGAATCTTGAAGAACAACGTTAGAGTAGAAGAAGCAGACTCAGTATTTACTATTTCTCTCAAGATTCTGATTCGCGTTTTCCTGTCTCTCACTTCATTTTCTTCCTAGAGCTGGTAGCAGCTCTGTGATCTCAAATAATTTTTACTATAGCAACTCAACTTGCCTTATAATTATCAATATTTCTGAAGTGACTTTCAAAGGTTTTAAGTATATTCATAGTTTTGCAAGCAAACCAAAGACATTTACAAAAGCTGTTATTGACTCTTAAAACGCGTGCCTTTGATAAACAGTAGACTTAGTTATTCTCTTTACAGAGGACCTACTTCGTAAGCATACAATATGTGGCCTTTTGCTTCTGTCCTTTTGCTCTGCTCACTTTTACTCTGTACATGGCCCAGAAGGACCACACATGCTGTAACATAGATGCTGACTGAAAGGGGTCAGTATTAGTTTCCCTTTGTTACTTCCTTGTCCATACTTACTATTTACATTTTTATTGCCATACTTCTAGTGAATATCAAACAATATATTGTGTATGAATGTTGTTTTCTTGACAGGTAGTGATGAACCAGCCCATGTATTTGTGTGTGTATTATGTATCTTCTATGGAGGTGGTATCCCATGGCTTCTGTTAATTTGTACGGGACAATGTACTTCTTCTATCATGGAGCTGCACAATCTCTTCCTGTAGTGTAAACATAAGTCCTTCACCAAATACATGATCTACATAGTTCATCTTTCCTCTTGACAGACTTTCACGTTTCTTCCTTCATGCTTTGAAGCTTAAAAGATGTTCACTTGTCTGAAGCTCAGTCTCTTTACCCTTTGCCATCCAGGCTGTCAGTGTTCCATTTGACAAGTTTTTCTACTCAAGGTAATAAAGATATACATCTCTCTATTTTCTGGGACTTTTGTGATACTAGGTCTTCTGTTTAGATCTCTGGATCATTTTGAGTTAATTTTTATGTATGCTGTAAGGCAGATTCCAAGTGTTGGCACTATTGGTACAAAAAACTATTCTTTTACCACTAAACTGAACTGGAAAACTTATTGTAAATCAATTGTAAATATGAAGGCTTATTTATGAAATCTACATTGTGCATAGATATTTTTCTGTAGATTAGTTCATAAATATTCAAATATATGTACTTATTTATTTCTGAGTCAGGGACTCCTTACTCTCTTTTTTTCCTGCTTAATTGACCTTACTAGTAAAATGTTTCCTATAGCTGACTATATTATATACAATTGTCCTTATATTGTATACATATTAGTGAGGATTTTATAGTTATCCTTTATCAGGTTGATAAAATTCACTTTATTTCCTAGTTTATTGATTTCTTTTGCTATGGCAAGGTGTTGGATTTTGTCAAATGCTGTTTTTCTATCTATTGAGATAATCACATCACTTTGTCCTTTATTGACATTCTGTTGATTTCAGATAGTAAACCAACTAACTTCCAATCAATCCCACTTGGTGATGATGTAAAATTCTTTTCATATCTAAGATAAAATTTGCTGTCATTTTGCTAAGGATTTAGTAAGAAATTTTATAAGAAATTTATTCTGTAACTTTCTATACTTGTTCTGTCATTAGCTGTCAGAATTATAGTTGGCTCTGAGCTGGGAAGTATCTTTTCCAAGTCTAGGTTTGGGGAAAGCACAAGAAGAATTATTTCTATTTGTTTTTTGAGATATAACTAATCAATGAAGCAATCTTGGGCTAAAATATATTTTGGAGAAATCTTTAAATTTCTACCACAACTTGCTCTGTGTTGGTCTGAGCTACATTTCCATGTTTCTAAGATAGAGACATTACATCTTATTTGCAAAGCTGAACTCCTTGGAAGATTGTAAATAGTGCCTTTATGAGGTACAAGACAGTAGAACATTCCTCAAAATATAGCAAGAAGGAAGAAAGGGTGGCTCATTCTCTTAACTGAGAAGGTATTAGATATACCAGGTAATGTTTGTATAATTATCTGGTAGAGATAGATCATAGTATAAAAGAGTCTGAGGACAGATCACTAGATATGAAGTTTAAGTATTCAAATTATGTTTGCCATTAGGGTTCCTGTGATCTGCAAAGACTCCATTCTGAAATTAACTGTATGAGCTGACATAAAAAGTATCTCAATTATATGTAATAAAGATTTGTTCATAATGACTGGGAGAAAAGCCAATATCTAGGCTTCCCTCAAGTCTCATGATATCATTAAAGGTATTATTAACATCTGAAAAATTCTTTCCATTGCAGTTGTATTGTCTCTTAAAATAAAAATAAAGACCCACAATATTTTAAATACTTTAGTTCAATGATTAAAATGTGTTATCTGAGCTTTGGCTATCGTAGAGCTTGCTCTGTAGACCAGGCTGGCCTTGAACTCAGAGAACTGCCTACCTCTGTCTCCTGAGTGCTGGGATTAAAGGCGTGCCCACTACCAACCACCTTGATAAAAAAAGAAAAAAAAAATGTGTTATCTGCTGTATTAGGAAGTTATTGATATGTCACATCCTGAATAGATTACCACAGTAAACCAGTCAGAACCAGCCAATCTTTCAGGAAAGGTAAGCCATCAAAAAAATTCTTCTAGGCTTTTAATTCCTTTTAGTGTAACACAAAGATTAAGCTACTAATTATGGATCAAGTCTGGCTTAGTACGATGTAGTTTTTAAACCTTAATTTTTTTTTCTCTTACTGGGTCAATTTCTTAAGTTTTAAAAATAGGAAATATATATTCAATATAGTATATTCTTAGATACTTATATGTGGGTTAAGTGTCATTTACTCTGTGGCTACTATTGTCATTGATATTTCTGCAAACAATCAGCTATGGGGCCACATTCTATGGGATGTACCAAATAATGGACCTAAACGTACTCTTCCTGAAATGGCATCACCATCCTTCACATGACACATTTTCTGGTTTTTACTTTGATGTTCTTCCAAGTTCTAAAGAATCTTCTTATAGATTTCTCTTCACGCCCCTTCTGTTTTGTCTAGCAGAAGAGCTTCTCCTGATACAGACGAGCAGAGCTCTTTGGTCTTTGTTTCCAATGTTTGAACATTTATTGAGTTGGTCATTCTCAGCACTGATCCCTAAGCTCCTTCTTTAAATCCATGTCAAAACCAGCAGGTCATGAAGCAGTGTTCCCATTTCATAGATGAGAAAAATGGGTAAAACACTTAGTGACCTATTTAAGTTTACTCAGCTTATGATGGTCCCCCTACAAGATAGATTTGTTGTCAGTGTGAAATCCATGCAGCTTCTTATCCTTCAAGCTGCTACCAAGGCGATTTTATTATAGTATAGTTTTGATTATAACACACTCAACTAAATGGATCCTTATTGCCTATAAAATAAACCCTAAACTCTTAGTTTGAGAACCCAAAGCTTGTGATAATCTGGTTTAAACCTGCTTTTCTAGACTCTACTACTGCTCCTTCTCACACCCACCACACTCCAACCAAAACATATGACTTTTCATTGCAAGTATGCCCTGTACTTCCTTCTATAGCTGCCTCTGACTGCCACCACACTTTCTTCCAGTGCCCTCTACCCAGTGTCACCTCTACCACGAATGCTTTCAGTCTCAGATGGACATGAAATCCTTTCATCTGTGTGCCCAGTGGTTTAGATCATGCCAGCCTATGATTTACAACATTCTTAACATAGGAAAAATATCAGAGAAATGTGAGATTAAAAGGATTTCTAGAAAAAAAATGGGTTGAAGGAAAAGCTACGAACTAAGCTAGCTTAGTCAAAGATCAGTCAAAGAAAAACCCAGAGTAAAAGAGAAGAACATGATAATGGAGGGTAAAAGTACATGGAGCTGAGAAAGAAAGCGACTTGTTTCATTTTCCCACTCATTAGAACATATAAATTATTAGGTGAAGTGAAGGGTATCAACAGATAAGAATTTTGGCAGTACCAGGAGTTTGGCTTCCATCTGAAATTACTGGCTTGGCATATTTTATATGTTATTTCTGGCTGTTAATTCTGTTTGACTCAGACTTTTCTGTGTGGAGTGCTCTCCAAAATTGAAGATATTCTTGAGAGTTAGAAGGATGGGAAGAAGCCAGGAGTAGCCATATTCCATGAAATTAATTACTTGGACAGATGCTTGTCAAAGTACACCAATATGGGTGGATGTTCAGTACTCATATGCGAACATATTTTGATTTTCCTATAAACCTGAAAGTTGTGGAGCATGGAGGCTGTGCCTTATTTATAGAGCCTTCATTCTTATTTATAGTACCTTTCATGTAATGATGCATAATTATAGTTTTTTGGTAAGACCTGATATTTTGTTTTCAATCAGTCATTGTATCTACACACTAATGACGAGTTAGGCAGGCAAAATGAGGAATGAAGAGAGAAGGGAGAAGCACCTGTCCTGAGCACAGGTTTGATTCAATGACAAGGCTTCCTGAACATTGGTGTATACAACTTAAGGTGTCATTTCTCAACTAATTGAAGGCTACTTAATTGTTTGTCATATGGAATTGTATAATGTGCATCAGTGTCACTGGGTACTATTCACTGTAGTACTTCCCAGTAGTGACATCCAACAGATGTCTCCTGGCTCCAGTGAGCCATAAAGTTTTGAAGGAATGGTAAACAGTGAAACCTATAAGAGTTACTTCAACCAACTCACTTATAACTTCTGAAACCTTCTTGTATCTATTTTGGTAAGAATTCAGATCTGCCACTGATCAACGGCATGACAACAGAAATAACTATGAAAAAAGAGAATGTTCAGTGAGGCCAACAACATACATTCCTGGTGCAGGCTTATTACCAGGGTACTGGTCCCAGTAGAACTTCTTAAGAGGTTGCTGAAATGTAGTGTCAGAAGGAAATGAGTTGGGATTTTAAGGAATGATATAAAAGTAGTAAATAATCTCTTTTTAGGATCTAGAAGGGCAAGTATGGAGAAAGAAGTATACAGAGATACCAAACAAGGCAAGGGAAACAAGACCTGATCCACCTTACTGGACAATGCCTAGCTGAGGGAAAGACTGAGTCCTACAATCCGGGATACTAGAACTGGACCTGAGACCTTTTTAATCAGAACTCTTATAGAGTATGAGAACAAGCCAGATTTTTATCTCAACCTTGATGTCCAAAAAAGGAGTAGGAGATAAGCATCCTTGGTAAGGATGGTGAAGAATAGTAGTTGCTGTACAGGAGAGCCTTGAATGGTGCAATAGCAGACCCTCAACATCTCACTTGCATTAGTTGCTCTTTTCTTCGCTGTGACAAACCATCTGACAAGAGCATCTTTAAGCAAGAAGGTTTTGCTTTGGTATACAGTTGTAAGGTAACAACTGTAGGGTATGCTCTACCATTATAGGACAATGTATAGCTGCAGGACTAGAAGCAAACAGTCACATTACATCTACAGTCAGAATGAAACAGAAATACATTCTGGGATCAGCTGGCTCCCTCCATTTTGTTTTGTTTTGTTTTCAATCTGAGACTTAATCAAATGGAATGGTACTGTACTCATTTAGAGTAAGTCCTCCCAAGTCAACTGAAGAGAGATAGTCCTTCACAAATATGCCTAGAGTTCTCTTTCCACGCTGACTCCAAATCCCATCAACTTAACTATCGAGAGTAACCATCACCCTACTTAACCCAACAGAATGAGTCAAAAGATGCTAACATATTGCTAGTTTGATACAAGAAACATGTGATGATACTGTAACTACTTTGCTAAAGCACTCTGGATTTCAGACTACAAGAAGGGAGTAAACCAAAGTACAGATGCCATATGATCCTACTTTTATATTTAATGAGTAAAACATGTAAGATAGCTACCTAGCTACAAATATCAACACATAGGAAACATCATGAATAAAAAAGTGAAGGGACGCTTTAGGATGTGCGCACTTTAAACAAAAGGAATCCTGTATGGATTTTATTTCCTCCTTTACATTATATCTTCCAAGCTTTGATGGGATGTACTTTAATAACCAGTTCTTTAAACATCATCAAAAACCACTCTGCAGTTTCAACCCAGGGTTGGAATTGGAGTTAGGCACAGCTGATTACATAAGAAGGGAAAATATTAGAATTTATGAGAAAGCTCAGGGATGGTACCATCTGAGAAAAGTGTGAAAAATCTGGAAAATATGGATTGCTTGGTGGAAATGAACACACTCCTACACAAAGTTAACAAGGAGTTAGCATGTGTCAGCCGAGTACTCTGTTCCTAACAGACAACTATTTTGTACTTTTGTAAAAAGGAGCATGTTCTCCCTCCCCACGGACCTAATCATCAACATCTCTCATGGAAAGGAAAGGAAAATCCTAAACTCTGCAGCTGTAACTGTAGATTATGGCTATGGGGTGGAGAGTTTGTTTGGGATGATGGATGGTTTGACAATATAGCACAGTCAGACAAGACCAGCCATCAATCATGTTAAATCAATGATAGACCTTGGGTGTGTTTTGTGCCACTTTCATTCATTCTAGTGCCCAGAGAGTTGTACAGAACAACCTCATGACCCCTTATGAGCAAAGAAAATGGCTTTTAAAGTTGTTTCCAGCCTCTATTCATCACTCATTCTTGCCAGGAAAGATGCCAGGAAATAACTTTGAAGTATTTTTTTCAACTCATCTTTCTCACCTAAAATAAAAATTAGTTAAAAGCTAGCAGACAGACAAATGAGGGAAAGCAGGTCCACATGAGTGTGCTAGGCTTTGGGTCACGCAAATGACTTAGCACCCAAGCATTGCTTCTAAGCTTGTCTTACTCTTCAAAGATCTGTTCACTTTTCCCACATTTCTGGTAGGGAGATATGATGTCCCCATGATTTGTTCTTGGGCCATTCCCAAAGAGTTTAAGGAGGGAAATCTGCGATCGGTGTCATCAGTGTATAAATGACATTGCTATTTCTCAGTGAGTATCATGAGAGGCCTTCTCTGGAAGGCACAGGTAATTTTCACTACTACTCTAATCACTATAGTTATTGAAAGTTATTATCCAACTTCAGAAACCTCACATAACTTCATCACTGATAAGGGTTCAGAATATGAACCAATGGAAGACTGAGTGGAACACAGGGGATTTTCTAACTGGAGGAAGACCCCACAATACCACTCTTTTCCAAATACCATGTAAAACTCTTTAAGTCAAAGCACTGGCTCTGCTCTGCCTCCTTCACTCACCTTCCTCATCTTCTAAAGCCTCAAAGGTCTTTCTGTGTCCTCCCTGTGATTCCTTTCCTAGCCCAGGAGTGAGACAGCAAAGTAACAAATCAGCCCTTCAGAAATGCAGAAGTTTGCTCAAGAACATTACCCCAGGGAAAAGGTGAGCACACTTACATTTTGGTCTCCTCTTGTTATAAGTACTTTAAACATAAAGTTTATCTGGAATTATGTGTGTTTGGTTTCCTATAATATATGAATTTACTAACCATTGTTCAAGTTTTCCAACTGTCCTATCATGAGATGACGTTTTATCAGGATGCCAAACTATTCTATGGATATAGAAATAGCTCTGCATAGTTTTAGCATGATGAGGTTCTGTTGATGTACATATACCATTTGACTTAAAAAGTCAAGGGAAATGACCACTAGAATAACAAAAAAGTAAAGCTAAGAATATAAACACTTCAAATATGAGACAACACGGAAGGATGACATTTACTGACCCAGGAGGGAAAATCTTGGCTAGATTCTAGATCATAAAGTAAGTGAAAGATTATTAGTAGCAGATCAAACAATCCACAGGAGTTTCAATTTCTTTGCCATTTTCATGAAATGATTTATGTTTTGGTGACTTCCAAGGGTTAAAATCAGACCTTCAGTGACAATTAAAAAGGGAGAGTATGAGCATAACTGTGTCAGAGACTAAAGCAAATATGAGGATTTCCATATTTGTTTTGTGTCTTTCAACTTGATACAAGCTAGAATTATCTTGGAAGAAAAAACTTAATTGAGAAAGTACATTTATTAGACTGCTAATAAGCATGTCTGTAGGGTATTTTCTCTGTTAAAGATTGATGCACGAGGGCACAGCCATACCCAGGCAAGTGGTTCTGAATTGTGTAAGAAAGCAAGCTGAGCAAATTATGTGGAGCAAGCTAATAAACAACACTCCTTCATGGCTTCTGCTTCAGTTCCTGCCTCCAGGTTCCTGTCTTAAGTCTTGCTTTGACCTGCCTCTGTGATGGACTGATGCCTAGAAAGTGTAACCTGAAATAAACTCTCTCTTCTCTAGGTTGCTTTTGGGCATGCTCTTTGTCTTAGCAACAGAGACCTCAACTCTGTGTGTGTGTATGTGTGTGTGTGTGTGTGTGTGTGTGTGTGTGTGTATGTGTGTATGTGTGTGTGCATGTGTGCATGTGTATGTGTGTGTGTTTATGTGTTATGTATATATAAGTATGAGTGCACACCTCCTCATATGTGTGTGGATTGTATCTAAATATGATTTTCATCTTTCAGAAAAGATCATCTTATGTTAGTATTGGTACACAAAGTATGTTGTTAATCTCCTTGTCCTTCATTGAAGGCTAAAGAGACTTTCTGTTCCAGGCAGACTGGATATCAATCATAGACCTGAGTAACTGTGAGGATTCTCATAGTGTGTTCACTAGTAGGTTCCTTATTTGAGGGGAAACAAAGAAACAGCCTAAACATTTAAATCCTCAAATTTATAAATCCATTCATGAAACTTGCTCTCTGTCTTTCTCTATCTATGTCTGTCTTGGTCTCTCTGTCTCTGTCTCTCTCTCTCTTTCTCCCTCTCTCAGTGTGTGTGTGTGTGTGTGTGTGTGTAGGAAGTACTTAATGTATACTAGAAGGAAAGCCGTGTATTCCTACGCAATCCTTAGAAGGATGCCAGAAGAGTTCCCCATGTGTGTATCTGCTCCAGTAGGAATCTTGTGGCACAGAAGATTGCCTGGAAGTGAGAAAAGCCAGCAATGCTTCCCTCCTGCTGGGTATCCAGTCCACAGATCCCAAAGTAGAGCTATATTTTGATTTTTCCTGTAACAGCTGAGATCTGTTGTTTGGCTACCAAATTACAGGTTGTGTCTGGTTCTCACATACTTCTGCTTTTCATGTGCTGAACAAGAAGAGTAATAACGGGCTACTTCTTTCACTTGTGGGATTTAGGTACTCTTTATCATAGAATGGGTCATTTTTCTAAGAAAACCTGCCAGTTTAAAACCTGGAGGTGTATGCCATTCATGTGGGGATGGAAAACCCATAAAAATGAGAGGTTTTTGGCTAGAAAGATGGGTTCTAGTTACTTGTTCCCAGATCTAAATGACATGTTTATGAGTCATACCCTTATTATCTAATCCTAACAGCACCATCCAAAGATCACTATCATTAAATGACTGCTCAGGGAAGGCTCTATGGGAAATTTTAGCCCAGAGAAAATTATACACATCCATTCAGTTATGGAACACTGCTCAGAATACATTCTATATTCACTTTTAAAAAGTGCTCTATTGGTAATCTATAAATGATAATTAAATAAAGTATGATAAATATTGTCCAAATGTATAATATTTGATATTCTGAACAGGAGACTGGTTAGCTTAAATACACCACATAGTGAGGGAAACTGCTATACATATATTAACAATTAGTATTTGAATCAGTCAACCATCTCACAAATATTCCCTTCCTTGTCTAATATGTATCTATGCTAAAGCATCACTGAGAAGTGAAAAATGACCAAATGGAGGAAGTATAAAGAAATGATGTAACCATGGAGCCCACTGACAACTGAGAAGATTGTAGGAACAGTTTACAGAGAGATGCTGGTATGCCCTAACCCAGAGCAGTATTGGGGAACTGCACTGGCCAATTCGGGAAAGAATCTTGGAATTTTGACTCATCCCAGAATTTCTAAAGGCTCTTTTTGGCAGACAGAAACTTTGAGGACATCTGGGTTTCTTCAAATGAAATTAATTTATTCTTATTTTCTTGAAATATAAAAAGAAAGAAGTAGACATTTCCTTGCCCTTAAATCATTTGCTTTTCCAAAGATTAAAAAATAATAATAAAACAAATTCATTTGCACCATCCTTCATAATTTTGGAATAAGAAGTTATTATATTTTATTAGAAAAGGAAATGAAAGAACACAGAGTTCAATTTATATCAGGTCATGACAGTAGAAGGACTGGTGCTGAGGGCTTCTCCTTGGGCCCACATCTCCATTATGATAGGCAGTGGGCTGCATTAAAAGAACTCTTGGGTTCTGCTGTTGTTGTTTTGGTTTTCTGTTTATTGGGAGGTCTGTTTTGTTTTGTCTTGTTTTGTTTTGATTTGGTTTTGGTTTGGTTTTAGTTTGGTTTTTTGAGGCAGGGTGTCTTGTATTCTGAAATCCTGGAACTCACTTAGTAGACCAGGCTAGCCTCAAACCAACAGGCATTCTGGTCAAGACAGTAATTGTCTCAAAAGTTCTCTTCCCTTTATACGCCCTCACCAGAACCACCCTACTGTTTGCTTGCAGCAGATTTGTTCATTTATTTGCTGTTTATTTGTTTCCCTTGAATATTCTTCCAAACTCATCTAGCCTCGAGGAATTACTCAGTTGCAACCCAATTTCACATTCCAGACCTTTTTGCAATAGTATCATCTCTCTCTCTCTCTCTCTCTCTCTCTCTCTCTCTCTCTCTCTCTCTCTCTCTCTCTTTCTCTCTCTCTCTCTCTCTCTCTCTCTCTCTTTTAACAATTTCCTGATTTAGTTTATGTGGTCAGTGTGCTGGCTAGTTTTATGTTAACTTAACACTGACAAAAGTCATCCGAGAGGAAGGAACCTCAATTAAGAAAATACTTCCTCAGTAAGATTAGGGTGTAGGCAGATCTGTAAGGCATTTTCTTAATTAGTGATTCACATTTGTGGGTGGTGCCACCCATGGCCCTGGTTTCTTTAAGAAAGCAGGCTGAGCAAGCCATGAGGAGCAAGTCTATAAGCAGCACCCCCTCATGGCCTCTATATAAGCTCCTGCCTCCAGAATACTACCCTTTCAGAATTCCTGTCTTGACATCCTTTGTTGATGAACAACAATATCTAAATGTAAGCCAAATAAACCCTCTCCTCCCCAGTTTCTGTTGGCCACGTTATTTCATCATAACAACTGTAACCCTAACTAAGATAGGCAGTTAAAGCAAAATAACATTATCCATGTATAGTATGAATAGATACTGTATATCTCACAGTTCTGGGAAATCCAATTAACAAACAGTGCCAGATTCAAGGTTTAGTGAGGGTCTGTTCTCAGTCCTCTGGTGGGGAATCCTTTTGCTGAGTGCTATTAGTGGAGGGAGGCTGCCTTGCTTTCTTGGAGTCTCATAAAATGTAGTCACTAATGCTAATTTTGAAAGCTCAGCTCAACTCCTGAGCTCATCTACTTACCCACCAAAGGTATTATTTCCTGATACCATCACCTTGTTAGATAAAATATCATTATGGGAACATCAACACTCATCCTGTAGAATTAAGACTATACATGCTTTTAAATTAATTTATTCCTCTTTTGTACATTGGTATGTTTTCTATCCTGACCAAAAATACTAAGCTCTTTCTTGTCTCTGTCACTTCTGCTGCTAAATATCTTGGGGTTAATGTTTAAAATAAGACAGTGAATGTTCATTATGCCCAGGAAAAAACAGTCCATATTATCTGTGTTATTAGGTATGTAAATCACTATACCTTGAACACTGAATGCTTTACAAAAACTACAAACAGGAATTCCTTTGTATAAGCAAAGACCCAAGATGTTGAAAACCAAGTGTCAGCTAAACTTATTTTTTAATAATGAAATTACTACTAGAATTAAAGATTTCATATTAAAATCTGGAAATGATTATTTGGGTGACATAACTAAACTCTGAAGGAAAGCAATACCTAGAGTTGGGACATTTATTGCTAATGTCCCATTATTATTGGATATTTAATCTTTAAAAATGTTCCAAGTATGCATTTATCACTAATTATAAAACTCCTTCCAGCACAAAAGCAGAAGAGCCAGAAACTGAAACAAAGAAGCATAGACGCTTCAGGTTGCACCAGATAAAGCTTGTGCACCTACAGTTTCAGATTGTTTTCATCAATAATCTAACTCCCACATTTATAGCCAATCCATGATAATTGGTCAAAGTTAATAAAACCATCCATGGTACCTCATTTAAACTCCTTATAATAGAGTCAATCTGAAGGTAGGAGCTGACACATTCACTCACCAGCTTCCAAATGCTCCATTTGGTTTTGTTTGTTTTTAAATTTTCTGTTATATATCTTCAGGAATCCATAAATGGACACCCATAAGAACATGTTGCTATGCCTGGGATGGGAAATAAGCAGGTTAGGTTCCGTGATCTTCTGTTTACTGAAAGGACTTTGGAAGTGGAGCCTTTTTTAAGCAACTGATATGAAAGCTGAAGCTGAGGCAGCGAACACCAGCAAGAGCCCCAGGTGTGGGCTCTAAATCAACAAGCTTTTATATTCTTAGGACCACCTCAGAGAGCACTCAGCTCACCATACATCTGGCTTCTATTAATTGCATGCCGGAAAGAGCATGTGAAGATGATGCATATGTAATTATAAATTTTACCAAAATATCACAGGATTGGCTGGAAGGCTGTGGCCATATCTCTGATAAGGGAAGTTTGAAGAATAAGGTCATATTTGGAGCTTCTGGCATCTTTTCCATGCTCAATGACAAAGTTCTCTGTGAAAGCAATGGACTAAAGTTCTCAACTATAGTCAATAGAAAACATTAAATACATTTATATTGTCCCTTTCTGCCTAGATGAGTGCACTAGCCTTATAAGTAATTCTTTAGTTTACATCTTTGCCTTCTCCCACTTTATTCAGTACTGAACAAAATGTTTTGTCAAGTACTAAATGGGATCCTACTACTCAATTCTAACGTCTCCTTTCAAGGCCTGTCGAGTGAAATCTAAAATCCTCCCGAGAGTCCAGCTATAGATTGCCTGTACTTCCTCTAGCCCTACCACTGTGAGCACATTTTGTAGAGTAAGTTTAATTCAGTAACATGGCTGTTCTGCCAAGGAATCAGATCTAAAGACATTCTAGGTCTGTGTGATCTAGCCAGAATACAGACATGCCTTGGATTACAGTATAATCTGGCTGGAATACAGAAATACCCTTAGTACACACCTTTAACCTTTCACAATGAAGGTAAGGTTAGTTTGTAGAAGGAAGCAGCTATGTTTGAAAGTGACTTCTAATTGAGGGGCAGAAAAAGTGATGAATCAGAAATATTTGAGAGAATAAGTCAGAGATAGGATAAGCCCAACTCTCACAAGAACTACACAGGAAAGAGAGGTTACTTGAGAGATGGGGAGGGAGGGAGAATGGAAGGGAGGGAAGGAGGGAAAAGAGACTGAGAATTTAGTGTTTTAGCAGGACAGTTTTACAAAGACAGGTGGCAGAGAGAACAAGCTAGACACAGGCCAAGACAGAATGAGCCAGAAAAGGAGAAGGGGCCAGAAGCCAAAGTCAGTATGAGGGCAAGCAGAGCAATTTAGTGAGAAGTCAAGAGAAGCTGTATTGAATCAGTCAGTTGGGAAGGTTAGATTATATGGAGGTTGGAAGCTTCCAGGCCTAGGCTTAGGGATAGATAGAACAGAGGAAAAAAAGCACTTTGGGCTCAGCCCAAGCTGTGAATTCACATAGCTAGGGCATGGTTCTCATCTTATCCCTCCATCTGAGGATATAAAAGTGACTATTAAAAGGCTTTTTGATTTTCTTTCCTGGGTTCATTTATTTCAAACCACAGTTAGCTGTCTTTTCTATAAATGTTAACCCTTATAATATGTCATTCTTGAACATTTGGATGCTCAGGGATCTTTATCTGCTGTCCTCTCTTTTCGTCACATTGGCACACTGCCTTCAACTACTTGTTCATAAGCCATCAACTTAATGAAGCCATTTTTTGCCTTTCTCACTTCCACTCCTATACCCTCTCTTCACTTTAAATATTATTACATCATTCACTTACCTATCCATTATTGTTATTAGATATTTATTACTCATCTTATGTTTTCTCTCTTTCAAATGAAGACTCTTATGGATACTAGATTTTCTTTGTTTGTTTGTTTGTCATTTACACATAATGGGTGATTAAAGAATTATTTCTTGGAGCAGAGACTGAATGAATGGCTCAACTTGAAACTCATCCCATGGACAAGCACCTGTCCCTTCCATTGTTAATGATGCTCTGTTATGCTTGCAGACAGGAGCATAACTGTCCTCTGAGAGGCTCTACCCAGGAACTGAGTTAAATATATGCAGAGACCCACAGTCAAACATTGGATGGAGGTCAAGGACTCTTATGGAAGAGTTGGGGGAAGAACTAAAGTCTCTGAAGGGGATGGGAACCCAAGAGAAGGAACAGAGAGTCAACTAACTTGGACCTCTGGGAGTCAGAGACTGAGTCACCAATCAAAGAACATATACAGGCTCGAACAAATATGTTTCCCCAAATATGTAGCAGACATATGTTCAGTTTCTATGTGGGGCCCCCAGTAACTGGAATAGAGGCACTCTTTAAAGCTGTAGCTGGACTGTGCTATCTATTCTTCAACAGGGCTGCCTTGTCTGGCCTCAGTGGGAGAGGATGTGCCTACTTTCTCAGACACTTGAAGCTCCAGGGTGGGAAGATTCCCAGAGCAACCACACCTTCTCAGAAGAAAAGGGGAGGATGAAGGATGGGGCTGTGAGGGCAGGACCTGAAGGGGGCATCTTTGGTGATGGGAAGAAAGACAAACAATTACAGCTTAAAAAAATGCTGGTAGAAATTTGCTGGAGAAGAGTCAGAGCATTGGTTCATTCACCTTGATCTACCATGAATTAATGAATTGATTAATTAATGAATTAATGAACCAGTAATCTCTTTAGAAAATAAACAGGGAGAAGAAAGAGGAACATGATTAGGTATTGGAGGGAGGAAAGCCCTGAAGGCCAGCAGAAAGAACGGAAATAGGCATCCACAGGAGGTAGGAGGTAGGAGGTAGAGGGGCCCTCTAGAATGTACCAGAGACTTGGGAGGTGAGAGATGCTCAGGACTCAGAGGAAGGGACCTTTGATGAAGTGCCCTACAGTGGAGAGAGGAAAGTCCACCTCCAATATAAAGACAAGGCATCAAGTCAAGGGATAGGGCTGCCATCCCACAGTCAAAAATTTAGACCCAGAATTGTTCCTGTCTAAAAGAACTGCAGAGACAAAAATGGAGAAGAGACTGAGGGAAAGGAGATTCAGTGACAGGCCCAAATTTGGATCCAGCTCGAGGGAAGGCTCCAAGGCCTGACACTATTACTGAGGCTTTGGTTTGCTGACACACAGGAGCCTAGAACTGCTGCCCTCTGAGAGGCCCAACAAGCAGCTGAAAGAGCCAGCTGTAGATACTTACACCCAATCGATGGACAGACGCTTGGGACCTCTGTGGTTGAATTAGTGAAAAGCTGGAAGAAGCTAAGAAGGAGGATGACCCCATAGAAAGACCAACAGTCTCACCTAACCTGGACCCCTGAGACCTCTCAGACACTGAGCCACCAACCATTCAGCATACACCAGCTGATATGAGGCCCCAAACACATAAACAGCAGAGGACTGTCTCGTCTGGTCTCAGTGAGAAAAGATGCACCTAACCCTTGAGAGACTTGAGGTCCCAGGGAGTAGGGAGGTCTAGTGGGGTCAAGATGGGCAGGTGGGGACATCCTCTGGGAGATGGGGAAGGAGGAATGGGATGAGAAATGGTCAGAGGGCAGACCAGGAGGGGGATAATGACCGGACTGTAACAAAAGATTAAAGAATAATAAACTATTATTAATAATAAAAATTGACATTGTAAAAAAGAAAATAAATATCTGTCCCATGTCATGGACTTAATCCTATTGCTAGTCTGCTCTCTAAACATGGTGTGGAACAACTTTTCAAGAAATTTGGAGGCTGTAACATGATTCTCAATATGAGTTGAAGGACAAACAGAACCTGTGGCCTGAACCTACCTGTAGGGGTGGCATACAGCCAGTTGTCCCAGAAGTCCTTGTAGTTATGGAATGACAGAATACCTTTAAATCCAAGTAGAATGGCAAATGTTTCTTTGCAAATGATTAAATCTGTTAGCAGTGATCTTTCCCTAAATAGTACATTATTTCATTGTTATTAACAAGTATATGCCTTTCTATTTCAAAAACATATACTTTATTGTTTAAAAAATCCAAATGAGTTGTAGTTCTGTTAAAATAGTTAGTTTATTTATTCTTAATAAATAAAACTGTAGCCTTCTTGTCATTATTAACTATGGTTTGCAATGACCTCTTTCCAGTCTCTCACTAAGAGCCCTCCCCACAGTGCATCTTCATGTGCTTCCTCCTGCCTGCCAGGCTCTGTTGACTTATTCCCTGAAGTCAGCTGAATTTAGGACTATGTAAGGATACATCTGTACAAGTTCTATTTAGAAACTTACTAATGCGTATGTTAACTAATATTCAGATATCCATGTTTTGAGACCCTGGCCATTCACAAACCTTGAATATAAGTCAAAGGAATTTCTAGGAATAATAATATATGTTATAAACAAACTGCAGTAAGTCTGTTATAAAACAGCATAAATGACCAAAACAAAAATGTAATCAGATAAAAACTAACCACATTGAATATTCCCATGTAAAACTGAAGAAATTTTATTAAGAATAAAAAAATCTCAGAAGTTCAAATAGAAAGATTGCAGCTGGACATATGTTGTGCATACATCTTCTCTACTTATTTATTGTACTATCTCATCTTATTTCTTTTTTTATATTTCCTCAGATTTGTTCCCTTGTTTCTGAAAGCTTTCATCTTCTTTGTTTTTCACTGTCATTATTCTTATGCTACGTGTCTGCACACATGCACGTGTACACACAGACACACACACACACATGCACACAGGCTCAACTCCATATGCACACACATCACATCAAAGTAGATGGTATAACTGGATGAGGCCGGGTATGCTCTCAAAGTCAGTTTGATTTTATTTATATAAGGCTGCTCAGGATTATCAGACAAGCCTAGATTTCTAGAAAATGCCAAAGGAAAGACAATAAAAGAGACAGGACTGAATTTCTTCTTACACTCCTAATCCACAAGCTCTTGCAGAGACCATGGTAGAAGTAAGTAGCAGGATCTGACTACTAGGGCGTATGCCAATGCCAGAACTACTGATATGTCAGGCAATTCTAGATGACTGTATTTTGCTGAATGATGAAGTAGCAACTGCTGGAAATAATAATAGGCCTTAAAATAGCAAAAATTCCTGAATGACTATATCAGGGAGTGACCAATTTCTATCATGTGTTGATGTCAATTTAGTACAAGGATATTCCCTAGAGAAAAAAGAAATGAGATTCCAGGCTTGCTGTTTTGTTTTTTGCTTCAAGTGAATTAAACTATATAAAATTCCCTTCCAGGCTCAGCTATGGAGCATACTGGGAATGTCAAAAGGCCAAATGACAGGAAATGCCTTGTATATAATAAGGAATCAGGTTACTTTCCACACTTACTGTGTGTATGTGTGTCTGTCTGTCTGCCTCCATGTGTGTCTCTATGAGCCTCTCTGTATGTGTATATACACCCACATACACAACTTAATTGTATGAGTGCATAAAATGGAAGACAATAACTTATTTAGTACCATGAAAATAAATGGAAAATTCATATTCCTAAAATTCAACACTGGAAGGCAAAAGGATTAAAGAATGGAGAATTCAAGGCCATCGTTGTTACTTAGATGCAGCCAAAGACACTCGACTCCTTGTCAAATATTAAAAATCAAATTGAAACATATCTAAGATCATGAATCCTGTACTTTTACCAGCCACTAATTCTCAGTCCCTTTGTCGATTTCCTTGTAAAGAAATATGTAGGTATAATAGATATGGATATGTAGGTGTAATAGATATGTAATAGCTAACATGTTCTTCACTCCTGTGATTCAATAGACAAAATCCATGAATTCAGGCTAAATCAGCAGAAAAAAGACAGTTATCTTTAAAAAACAGGTAGTCAACAATCCCATTAGTACCTGATAAACATAAGCTAGAACAGGCACACAAGTTACACATGTTTTGGATTTTCATGTGTTCTTGAAAATATTGAATCATTTTATAGGTCTCATTGATTTTTTTCTATGAAAAGAAATAATCTACACCACTATATGCCTACTTGGGAACATTTGTCTGACACTGTACAATGGACAGAACAAGCCATCTAGTCTTTTCCTTCTCAATTGCCTTACACCAAGTCTCCTTTAATATTCCCAACACCATGAACAATGGAGTCGAGAAGCTGGAGCTGAGAACATCAATTGCAAAAGTTCAGAAATAAATAAAAGAGAAAATAAGAGTTTCTTACCCAGTCAAAACAATATTTTATGGTCTCAATTGCTGTGATAAAATATCAATACCAACAAAACCTGAAAGGAAAAGGGTTTATTTCATCTTAAACTTCCCAAGGTAGTAGTCAATCACAGAGTGAAAACAGGGCAGGAACTCAAGCAAGGTAGGACACTAGAGGCAGAAGGTTAAGCAGAAGCCATGAAGGAACACTGGTTACTGGGTGTTTTTCTCATGGCTTGCTCAGGGTGCATGCCTTCTTCCTCTTTCTATTAAAATCATTTTTAAGATTATGTCATTTCTTCCTTCCCTTTCCTCCCCACTAGCCCTGCCATACATATCTTCTTTCTTACTCTTTTAAATTATTAAATATTATTCCAAATACATATGTATTCCTACGTACATAGATACAAGTTTCTCAGTCTATATAATATTACTTGTATGTATTTATATTTTCAGAGGTTGCCATTTGGAAGTAGATAACCAATTGGTATGCTCTTCTTGTGGGGAACAATTCCTTAGTTGCATGCAGATTTTTTCATGTCGGTTGTCGCTTAGTGAGCTTTTCCCAGGCTAGCTGTCAGCTGTCCACATTAGAAAGTCTACCATTGTCATCCTGTTGATCTCATGGTTAGAAAACCATGTTGGAGAGACTTTAGGAGTGCAGATCCTAACATTCCAATGTTCCTCATTGCTCTAGCATTTACAATCTTTCTGTGCTGGCTTCTGCAGTGATTCCTGAGCCTTGGTTACATCAGCTTGCTTTCTAATACAATCCAGGACTACCTTTCTAGGTGTAGTACAGAACACATACTGTGGCTGCCCTCTCTCCATCAATCACTCATCAAGAAAATGTGCTATAGAGTTACCTACAGGCTATCTGATGGAGTGATTTTTTTCTAATTGAGGTGTCTATTCCCTGACAGATCTCTAACTTGTGTTCAGTTGACAACAAACTAGCCAGGATAATTGTCTTTTGCCAATTGTCTCAAGACATATATCAACCTAATGGTAATAGGTGAAGTGGTGATTTGTTTTCAAAAGCAATGGAACCGAGGGTAGAAGGAGATAACCAACTCCAAAAGTTGTCCTCTGACTCCCACATAATTGCTGTATTCATGGAAAAGATATGCCTGAACTTACACACACACACACACACACACACACACACACACACTAACAACAGCAATAATAAATCAGTAAGTAAATAAATAAGTAACAATTTCAAAAGTAAAGAGTTACCCCTGAGGTAAGGAAGAGAGAGAGAGTGTAAGAACTTGTAAGGGAATGAGGTAAATAGGAAAAACAAAGTTGGGAGACAGAAAGGGGGGCAGGCGAGCAAACAGAACAGAAAACCTAGTACATTAACTAATAGCTGTAAAATTGTCTTTGATCATTACCATTGGTAATCTCCTTGGAACTAAAGTTCACAGCAGAACAGGAAAATATTTAAGACCTTGAATCTTCAAAAACCGATTCTCTCTGAATTCTCACACTGATTGCTCAGTTTCTGAACAACCAATATAGCTGAAGCTTCCTGACAACACACTCGTAAAAGTAGCTCCCAAAGTCTTTTACTTATTCTTAAAGCTTCATGTCTACCTCTGACTATAGCCTGCTTTAGGCAGAACTCAGGAAATCCTGAAGAGGAAGGGGAGAAAGTATTGGCAGCATCAGAGGGATCAAGGACACCATGAGAACGGGCCACAGAGTCAACTGATTGGGTCTCAAATGGGCTCCTGGAGGTCTGGGAGCCTTTATGGATCTAATGTAGCTTTTCTGCATTTATGTGATGTGTATGGTTTGCTGTTCTTGTGGGATTCCAGCGTCAGACGCCAGAACTCTCTCTGACCATTGCCTGTCGTTGAGAGCCTTTTCTTCCTATTGGGTTGCCTCATCCAGTCTTGATGTGAGAGTGTGTGCCTGGTCGTAGTGCAGCTGTTAGTGTCATATTTCGATGTTGTCTCTGGAAGAGCTTCTCTTATGAAGGAGGTGAGGGGGAGTATATCCAAGCCGAAGGGGAAGAGAAAGGGAAGAGTCTGAGGGGAGAAGGATGGAAAACTGCAGTCAGGAGTAATACATGAGAGGAGAATAAATAAAAGGGAAATTTTTAAAAGACACCCTTTTAGTATTAACAAATTGCAACAAGCACTCAAGCTCAATAAGTCCTTTAATACCATCATTTATTCTTTTTTTCTTTACTACAATTGTCTAGAGGAAAGCTTATTTAAAAGGTTGGAATCATAAGAGTGAAAACATTTATTTTTAGATAATAATGTCTAAAATTACTATTCTGTCTCAAATTCAGAACCTTCCATATATATATGTATATATGTATACACATACATATATACACAAATATGTTTATGCATACACTGAACATAATCTACTAGTTTTAAATTATATTCAAGTTTACACTGACAACTCTGTCCTAGGAGTTTTCAATGCTTCCAGTTTCTGAGGGCTCATTCTACTTCATCTAGAAGCACTTATTTTGGACAGGGATGCAGAAATTCATGTTATTTAAACACAGAATATTAAGATGAGACAGAGAGCAACAGGGTGGCATATAAAGGGGATTCCATCTGTCAGTAGGAAATTAAAATATAATTAAATAATAATATATTGGAACTCGACAATATGCTTCCTTTACACTTATGTTAATAGTTTATCAGATGCTTGACATAGATTAGAGTCAAGGACATTCTGAAACTGTCTATAATTAAGACCTTTGAACTGCATCCAAAAGAGGGACCACTAAATCCAGTGCCTGCCATTATATACATTATGTACATTCTTTTAATCAGAATCATTTGGCAAAGTACACTTCTCTTTGAATTTTTCATTTAAAAGTCACATTTTACCAGTTTGTTGCTAAATATCCTAAGGCTTGAGAGGTAGGTTAAATATATATATGCTGCTAGATTATGCTTAGCTGAAAAGGATTTGTATGCTTCTTGTCCCATACATAAGACATCCCATCCTATTTTTAAATTTCAAAATCAGATCTACTTAGAGTTGTAAAGATTTCTAGTGAGTTCAATGATTAATCTCTTCTACTTTCTAATCTTACTACAACTAGTATAGCTTCTAGAAAAGTCTTTTAGTTTTGGACACATGACAAGTTCTTTCTCTGATTATTGACATGTCAAGAGCTTTTCATTAGATATATGCAAAAGAAAACTGGTGAAAGTTTAAAGACCAGTGAAAACATTTGTACACCTATGCTTTCTTTCTTCTAGAGATACATTTAGATTATTATTTTGTCCCTTTTAATTATATTTTGCATGTTATATGTTTTAATCTTGGTTTTGTTTTTATAGGAGAAATAGATACTTGTTGATGGTAAATATTTTCTGCTTAGAAATCTTATCTTCAGGCATGACCATTTGAATTAATTTAGTACTATGGTCATCAGAACTTCTCAAAAGGGTTTTTAAACTTTGTAGTATTGTTTTAAGGAAAGAGAAAAAAGTAGCTTTCACAAAGATTGGGGATTTGTCTTTGTCTGAATGTTTTAGGGACATTCTCTTTCTCACTTTTCTTTATTTTGTGAGGTAATGAAATATTTAAATAACTGATACTTGGCATAGACACTTATTCCCACAGTATTTCTTGCCAAAACTAAAGAAGAGAGCTCCAAATATCAAGCAGGGGTGCTGTATTTGTGAGATTATAAACCCGGTTCCCTCCATGGCATTCTTCCTGAAATCAAATAAATAAAATAAAATAAAGTAAAACCATGCAAAACAATATAATTACTGAAACCCTACAGGGCTGCTTGTGAAGTGATGCAAATGTCCTCAGCTGATGACAACTGAAAATTGACAGAGAGCAGCATCAAACTCTGACAGGAAACTAATCGGCTAAGTTATTTTTCTAGTTTCAATATTCGTTCTGTTTTTCAAAGAAACATAAAAGTTAGGACAACATGACCCAAAACTTTTGATTATCTAAATAATACTAAATACCTTTAAGATACTTTCTGCTAAAGTGTAGGGCATGGAGACCAGGTCACAAACAACATGAGTTCACTTATGTCCTCAGTTATGAAGGGACATGTTAGACTGAGAAAATTATTAATTAAAATCTGGGCACTTCACATGTGAAAACAACAAATTGTCAAATAGGCATTACTTTCTTACTTGAGATTTCCCTCACAAGACTTAAGGAAGAACTTTGGCCAGGCTCCCCCACCTAATTGTTGCATCCAAGATTTATTAAGGAAAGAAAACAAAAACATTTGTGAGGCATCAGGACTGATGGCAATTCAGGTACTGTGAGAGGAGGACGAGCTGCCGCTGCCAGATGGAGTGGATGTATTCCCATGGCACCTATTACTTGCCAAATGTTTCATAAAGCAAACACATGACCTAAAAGATCTTTGCAAGTGTGGGGTCTCAATAGAAAAATAAATGAAAAAAAAAAAAGAAAAAAATACACACTTGCAAAAAAAATAAATTCTGTTCTTATTTAAAAGTCATTTCTTAATTCCTAACCATAAGTTGTTTTTAAAAACACACACACTTTTAATATTTTTCAGCTGTCATGCCCACTTTAGTGAGTCTACATGTGTGGGTACTCCATAAAATCTCAGTGGTGGTGGCAGATGTCCCCTTTGAAATATTTCATCTGTGGCTGGGGGTGGGGGCGTGTGGCTCTGGTGCCATGGACACCATTCCTTCTGAGGGCTCCTATTTGGGACAGCCTCTCTGGGGCAAAAGCACCATTTCTACATGTCACTCAAGCCAGGGGGACTAAAAGTAGAGAAACAGATGACTATTTTTAAGATGAAAAAGGGGAATTTTAAATAATAACACACGTACAGTGTGAGGGTCTTTACCACAGAAAAATACTGCAGCAGGAAAGTAAGCCATTATTCATTGTTGTAACAAATACCTGCCTATGGATTAGTGAAAATGTGTAGGTGTTGTCTGAAGTAACCAAATTATCTGGTATGGATGTTGTATCCATTAGAGACCTGGAATAGTCTTTCTCTTCTGAAAATTTCATTTTCTCACACATGTCAGCATTTGATTGCACATCACCTTCTTTCACCTTCCAGTTATTTAGAGATTTATTTGTTTAAGACTTTTAACCTGTTTTCCATCAACCTGTAGTCTTCTTCCTTCAAGGTGAATTTTCAACTCCAGGAAGGAATATACATATATAAGTGAATATTCAGTCACAGTAAATTTTAGTAATTACCTGGATGAGAATGCCTTTTTAAAGCAACCAACTTTGTTGTCATTAAGTAACAAACATATGTTATGAAGAGAAAGAGAAATTGAGCCAATGGTCACTGAATCACCAATACTTACGAGGAACTACTTAGGGCTCTAGGAGATGCCTGTGGTGCTTTAAATAGGTTTGCCACATAGATTTGTTGTCTGAAGACATGGCCATAGGGAATGGCATAATTAGGAGGTGTCTCCATTTTGGTGAAGGTATGGCTTTATGAGAGGAAATGTGACACTGTGAGATGGGTTTTGAGGTCTTAAATGTTCAAGCTACACAATGTAGCATGTATCCAGTCTCCTTGTTACCTGTGGATCAAAATCTAGAACACACAGCTCCTTCTTTAACACCATGTCTGCCTAGAGACTGCTATGCTTCCCACCATAATGGTAATAGACTAAACCCCTGAAACTAAGCCAGCCACAAATTAAATGTTTTCTTTCAAAAGTTTCCTTGGTCATGGTATCTCTTCACAGCAATAAACCCTAAGAAGTTGGAAACAAAAACTGGGGTATTGCTGTGATAGGACTGATCACGCTTTTGTTTGGAGAAATGTGAATTTTGTGACTTGGTTTAGAAAAACTATGAAATGCTTTAATTGAGGCTTAATGGGCCATATAATAGAAGAAACAGAGAAGACTGGGTGCTGAGGATGATTTGAACTGTGAGGCTTCACTCAAGAGCTTTCAGAGGAGAACAGTTTTATTATGTGGCCAAGAGGGTGTTCTTGTGACACTTTGGTGAAGAATGTGGCCACTTTTTGCTCTTGTCTGATGAGTCTGCCTGAGGTTAGAAGGAAGAGCTTTAAATTAGCTGCACTGACAGAGGAAATCTCAAAACAGCCTAGAATTGACTCTGCCCTGTGGGTCACTCTTATGAAGTGGGTTTTGATCAAATGTAGCAATCTGAGAAAAGAAAAATACAAAATATATGATTCAGGGGTTAAAGAGTCATCAGGAACTGATATGGAGCTAAATCCTGTATTTAAGAAGATAAACAAATTAATGATGTTAAATGGAATTAAAGGAGTGGTGACATCAGGGGTACATCTCATACATCTCATACATCTAAGCTTCTATCTTGTATAAAGAATGTTCCTGAAGATACATTGACACCTATTTGAATTTACAATGTGCTTGTACAAAGGATAGTTATATCCTTGTACAAAGGATAGTAGGTGTTATTATGACTTGGTTGTTTGTATTTGGACATGAGGGGATATGATTGTGTGTCAAATTGTCAAGGGGGAAATTGTGATGACTATACTTGGTTGCCAATTTAACTATATCTGGAATGAACTACAATCCAGAAATGGGAGGCATAAATGATCCAAATAATGATGCAGGGATACAACATGCCTTTGATACAAATCCTGAGGTTGAAAGACATAGGCTTTTGATCTGGATATTAAGATGGGATGACATGTTCTTTTGACCTAGATAAAAACAAACCTTTAATCTAGATCCTGAGGCTTAGTGGCCATGTTTATAAGGATCTATAATGAAAAGTAATTAAATGAAAGCATAGGTCCAGGCTTGGTGGTATACACCTTTAATAACAGCACTTAAGAAAGAGAGGCACATACATCTCTAAGTTCAATGCCAATCTGGTCTATAGAGCAATTTCTATGACAGCCAAGCATAGAGATTTAAGGAAATCATCAAAATCAGAAACCTGGTGAAGATGTAATTTAACAAGGGGGCTGTGTTCCAGCTATATCAAGTAGCAGAACTTAGACCAGATATGTGGCAGGAGTGTCCCTGCATGGAGGCTCAGAAAGGCCATTGCATGAAGCTGTGAAATTAAAGTTCAGATTGCCTTGGAGACCACAAGATGATCACATATGAGAGATGCTAAGGAAAGCTACTAGCTGGGAGTAGAAACAGCCCAAGAGAAAGAAGTATGTTGCAGTCAACAAAGCTGAACAGAGTTGAAGATCTGAAGAACATTTTGACATCAATCATTGAGATAGAGTTTGGTGTTTGCCAAGCTGATTTTTTGACTTGCTTTGGTCTAGTATTTTCTCACTATGCTCCTTTACCTATGTTTTGGAGCAATAGTGTATATCCTGTTCCACGGTATGTGAAAAGTATGTGATCTGATTTTATATTTTGATTTAATAGGGGATTACAGTAAGAGAATACATGAATCTCAGAAGATACTCTGAACTTTGGACTTTTAAACATTGTTCAGACTATGATAGACTATGGGGACTTTTGCAGTTGGACTAGATGTATTTTGTATTACTTTATGGCGGTAAGCATATGAAGGCCAGGAAGTGGAATGTGGTGGTTTGAATTCATGTATTTGAATGCTTGGCCATAGGGAGTGACACTATTAGGCAGAGTCGCCTTATTGGCAGAAGTACGGCCTTGTTAGAGGAAGTGTGTCACTATAGAGGAGGGGCATTGAGGTCATAAATGCTCAAGTTATGTGCAGTGTAAAGCACATTCAATTGCCTCCTTGATTCCTGTGAATCAAGATGTAGAATTTCTCAGTGCCTTCTCCAGCACCATGTCTGCCGGATGGTCACACACTTCCCACCATGTTGGTAATGGACTAAACCTGTGAAACTGTAAGCCAGCCACAAATTAAATGTTTTCCTTTGTAAGATCTGCCTTGGTCATGGTATCTCTTCAAAGCAAGAAATCCCTAATTAAGACAAGGTTCTGTTGGACATAGAGTATAGATGGGGAGTAGAAAAACTGAATGAATACATTTACTGAGCAAGTGACTTTCATTGGGGACCAGCAGAAAAGTGGGCAATAACTAAGATAGAAGTAGCGACATCTTAGGAAAATGAAGGTGCTAGGAAAATAAGACAATGGAAGAAGATTCTGAAGGTATAATAGCAAAGGCCTGATCATGAAGACTTATGGTTTGTGAGGCATATATTGAAATCTATGCTGCACAAGAATAAAGATATTCCGGATCTTAATCCAGGGAACAGCATGAACAAACTTGCCTCTTGATAAAGCTTTACTGGTTGTAGTCAATAATGGATTAGAGAACACTTACTCAAATAAGGAGACCAAGGAAAATCAAAATGAAAATGTTACATTAGTCTAGGTGGGAAAAGGCTTATCTGTGAAACAGGAGAAATGTCAGTGCTAGGCAGGAAAGAACTGGACAGTTTGTAGTATTAGGTCTTTGGGATGTGATGATGGCTTTAAGAAAGAAGAGAATTTTAAGCAATATAGATGCTTCAGGCTTAAACGACTCCATATGTCACTGTATGATTTTCAAATCAAGAAAACCAAGGGAGAGTGAGACTGCATTGTGGAAGTTGAGGAGCAAGCAGTTGGTTTCAGATATTAGGCTACATACAACTGTCCCAAAGGTGATGAAAACTTAGGATAGCAGCTGGGAAAAGTCTGATATCAGAATAGAGATTTGCTTGGAGGAGGCAGCTTGAAAGGTTCAGCACATTGAAAGCATTTGCAAAGGAGAACACAAGAGCTCTCTTAAGGGGAGAGGGGTGTGGTTAGGTTGGTAGAGTACTTCCTCACATTGATGAATTCCTGGATTAAATTCGCAGGACTGCGTAAACCGGACCTGGTAATAAGCACCTGCCTGGAATCCACCCACTCAGAAAGAAGAGTCAAAAGCATCACAATTGATGGTCTTCCTCAGTTAAATAGTGAGTTTGAGGTGAACCTGAACTACAGGAAACTCTGCCTAAACTAAGAGCATCAACAACCAAAAGAGTTCTCGTAAGCAGGAAAAAGTATGGTGGAAGAAATGTATTCAAGAACAGATCAGGAAGAATTCCAAAAAAGATGACATGAGAAGGAAGCCGAAAGGCAAAGGAAGAAAGCTAGAGAAGGAGGAAAGCAGGGCAGTATGAAGATACTCCAGGGAATGAAATGAAAACAACAGCCTATTGCAGGTGTTCCCACAAGAAAATCGCACAGTCAACAGCCCAGACTTTCAATGTGTGCCTAACGCATTAGTAGTTTTCTCTGTTGCAACAACTGTATTATTGTTATAGGCAATAGTTTTTTTTTTTTTCATTACCATCATATGAGCTGATCTTGGAAATAATTACATATCTCTTAGTGAAGCTATGGAATACTAGGAGGCATTTCCTCACATGCCAAGCAAACTACATTTTAGAGTCAGTCCATCTTAAACACAGACTCCAAGTTTGGTGAAGAATAATCTATCCATAGTTATGTGATATGGCTGAGTCAGTTTTACTTATTATTCTGCTACCTATTGACCATTGGACACATCTGTTCAACTAGCTAGCTATAGCTTTGTCTGGACAGCTATTATTCGATTTCTTCCTCTTTTTCTCAAAAAATAAAATAAAATCCTGACTTTCACATTGCCAAAAATAGTAAGGGATACAGGATATTTTTTAAAATATGTATTTTGTAATTACTAATATTATGTAATTACTAATAATATTTTATTCTATTGCAATGTCCTTGACAAACATTGCTAAGTACACTGATAATAGGACCTTAAATCAGTACAATCATTTTTTGGGGGAAAATGATATCATCATCTAAACTACATACTGATGATGGAACTCTAAATTGCATGTAATAGTCTAGCCCTCCAAGTTTTTAAATTTAACCCCTGTCTACAATTTGCACCCAGATCAAGAAACAAACCTATGTGCCGGTTCTCCATAATTTCTCTTGGGACTGCTTTTTTTTTGTTTTTTGTTTTTTTTTAAATTGAGTGTTCACTGACTATATGTGCGTGCAAACATATGCACATGCACACACACACACATACACACACATACACACAGATACACACACACACACACACACACACACACACACACACACACCTCCAACTGAAATGAGGCTTTAATAACCATACTAGAATACCCTCAGAGAAAAACTAGTTATACTAGTCTAAATTTTGAACAATCCACATACAATATTTACCTGGAAATAAGAAATTGCCCAGAATCGGATTTACTTGTAGCAGAGAAAAATTTAAATGAGGGGAATTAGCTCCAAAAACATAAGCATGAACAAACCCTTGAGATATATATATATATATATATATATATATATATGAAGTTAAAGTTTCAAGACAATAGAATTATTTGATACAATATTTGTAAAATTAATAATAGTATAATATTAAGGCATATGCATTATGTGGCAAGAATGAACAAGTAAGTGGATGGTAAACAGGAAGTACAGCATTAAAGATTAGATTGCTCTAAAGTAAACCGAGGGAGAGCACAGGTAAAACAAGGTATACTATAATGCAGAATGATGCCTAAACCAGGCCAATATCCAGGGTGAAGGGGCTACGGTAACTGTGGAGGAAGAATGACTCTCATAAACAGGAGCTCTCAAGGAACGCCAGCACATGGGGCTTACTTAGATATTGGTTGCACTCCCACTCTTAATTAAAGTGGTGGTTCATAGGTTTTGATCTCTATTAATTAACTGATTGGAAAGAATTAACTAGCTAACTATACGAGAGGGTCATTACTGAGTTGTGGACTGAGAATTTATGATTGATCACTTGGGAATCTATCTGAGCTCCAAGTACAAGTTATGGTGCACTAAATTGAAATGGTTGCTTCTTTAGTTGTGCAGCTTTTAAAATTAATGCTTTGTCTTCTGGTTGAGTAGAATGGAGGAGAACAATCATTTCCTAACAAATATTCTAGTTCAAGAAAAGTGATTAAGGGAAGATAGGTCCACTCTCTAAACTCACCCCTCTATCTTCCCCAGGAGTCTCAAACTTGGGGACTATCTGGTGAGGACTGTCATGAATGAAAGGATAACTTGATTTGCATACCTGATTCAGGCTGGCCTAGTTGCTCTGAATATTCTGAACATTTCCATAGACCAGTTATTAAGTTCAGATAATTGAACCTTGGCAAAATAGTGATTGTTTTAAAATAGTAGTGATTGTTCCAAAGGTTTTATTTGTTGATTGGATCATTTCATGGGATGATATTCAGAACAATTTACCACTGATATAGCACAGAAAACCAATGGACTGTTTTTAAAAAATAATTCACATGATTGAGTGTCATATTTTGTTTCTATCGTTCCTTTCTTCTAAAGAAAGTGATTTTCAACTGTGTGGATCGTGACAACTCTTGGGTCACATTTCAGATATGTTGAATAACAGATAATTATGTTACTATTTGTAGCAGTAGCAAAACTAGAGTTATGAAGTAGAAGCAAAATAATTTTATGATCGGAGGTCACCATAGCATGAGGAACTATCTCAAAGGGTGGCAAAATTAGGAAGGTTGAGAATCAGTGCTAAGATTTAAGAACAAAGACATATCTACTTAAACCAGTTTTGACAAGATGAGTAACTCTATGTCAATGTGACTCAAGATCAAACTAAGTGAGTGTTACTGAGGACTAATTTTGTGGAGACAATGAAATAAGCATACAAGGTACATGCTCTATTTCTGTTGTATGACTGAAGGAGAAGAAGGAGATGAAGCAATTCTCCTGATTCATTGAAAGAAAGAAATCAACAAGGTTAGTTAGTGCAATATTCAAATTACAGGACATCCTGAGATAACCAGTGCAAAATCCAAGTTATCATTTATGTAATTGAAAGGAAAACCCCTTCTCTCCTAAACTTCTAATCACATCTTGAATATTTCAGAGATTATGAGAGCCAAGATAACTGGAAAAAAATAAATAGAAAAGATAATCAAGCCTATCTTGTGGTCGGTCACTATTGTCGCTGTTGTCTTTGATGGACTGTTACGCTCACCAACCATGAATGATGTGTGTCGTATGCCAAATGAATATGTGAATAATGTTCAACACCTGACATCAATAAATGATAGCCTTCTTTCTAGGAAAAAGTGCATGGGAGTCCAAAGTTTTGTATTTCACAGTTTAATCATTGCTGTTTAGATTTAAGTAGTATTGTAATTTACAGCTTACTCATCTGGTAAAGAAATTTTACTTATATGATTAAGATTTTTCTTTTCCACTGTATTTCATACTCTTCTGAACTCCACTTTTTTTATACTTGTAATTATGAACAAGATTCTGAGACGTAAATCCATTTCCACTCCTAGCTGTACTCAAAAATATGGAATATGAAGCCTCCGTGGAGTGCTCAGCATCAGAAAGATTTTTCCCCTGGGCCTCACAGGATGCATTTTACAGCACTTTAGGAAAGGAACCGATAGGCTTTATGGTCCTCAGGAGCTTTGGATGGGGATGAGACCACCAAGAAATGGGATAAGTTTTCAGTGCTGAGCTGTTTCTAAAAGGGATTTGCTAAACCTCTGAATTTCCTCTCAGGTTACTATAAGTCAAGGTGACATGTCTGAAACATATATGTGTTGATGATGTCATTGTTACAAATTGTTTCTGTCACGCTGGATTTAAAATATTTCTTAACCTAAATACTTCTAAGTATATTAATGAAAGAAATATTTTAGAATATATGAGATCACATTAGGTTACTTTCAAGAGAGACTTTAAATATAGATAAGATCAAACAGGTACAGAAAATTTTGATTTTTCTATCTATAATTGCTTCACTTTAAGGACATAATTTTGAATTGGCAGTCCAGGTCTCAAAGAGAAAGTTTCCTATATACATAGTATGAATATCATTAGTTATTGGAAAATAATTTAAAACACTATAAAGATTAAAGTTGACCACTTAGGATGGGAAAAGTGAAAAATTTGTTAATATTTATTAGATCATAGACATACTCTCTATCTTCAAGATAAATTTTAGGATTACAAATTGGGTGTGTCAGTCAGAAGCCTTAAAAACTGTTGTGAACTATCAACTCAATTGCTACGAAGTCTGTTTCTGGATCCTTCCTTGATACTTCCATGTCCAGTAATAATAACCACAATGGCTTTCTAGCAAGGTCCAAATACTCAGGTCCCAGTCCCCTCAGTTAAGAAGTCCAGTTCAACCACATACATTTTCTTCCACGAACAGAAATCTGCATTGAGGGAAACAGGGCCATAACAAGGAAGCAGGTTTTAATTGCAGACACAGATAAAGACATTCTCAACCTTGGCTGTTTTTACCGTATATGTATAAACAATATCTATTAAGAAGCTGCTTTTGTTTTTTCTTCTGTTTTTTCCCTACTGTGTGTTTGTGTATATGTGTGTGTTGATGATTATAAAACAGGAATCAAGAAAGGTGCTTGGTATTCTATTTGAAGAACTGCCTCCACCTAAGGCTTAGTAGATGAGGGAAGGAACACTTTGGGATTAAGATTTGAAATCTGGGGGACATGGGATTCTGAGGTGGGGTGATGGCTGTGTGCTCCAGGCAAGTCTGTCCTTCATAGTGAAAACCAATGGAAAGACATTGATCAAAATAAAAGCAAACAAATAAACAACAAAAAAAGGAAAACTCTAAAACTTACTTGGTTACAGGTGGATAGGTTAACAAGCTATGAGCTTATGTGCTCTTCGCACACAAGGTAGTGAGGACCACAAAGACACATGTGAGTCACAAGAAAGTATTTGAAACTCTCAAGATAAATAAATAAATAAGTAAGTTCGAGTTGATAAATTTGTTGAATTTAACTTAAAACATTGTGCAATGTATTTGTGTATAGACTCAACAATTGTGAATGTGTATATAAAATCAAACATTTAATTTTAATTGATTACAATTTTCTCATTAGACATGTTCATTGTGAAGCCTGGAGGCTGCTGGGACCATCCAGCTTCCTCATATTCTCTCCCTGCTTCTCCTTTTCATTTGCTGTGAACTTAGGAGCAGTTAGTTACTAGATCCTTTGGCTGTTTAAGTCCTACAGGGAAAGTGGGATTCCTGGGAACACTTTCATTTTCAACTACATTCCAGCAAAGTAAAATGAGGTGCTGACAGCTGAAATTCACCACCAAGAACTTTACCTGATCCCAGGATTGTAAGCTAGGCAACAGTTTGAGAATCTGCCCCTGGGCATCCTTCCCTTTTTAGAAATAATCAACCTGCTGCCTTATTTCAGGTACATTTTCTCAAATTAAAAGTATGAGGAAGATAACTACTGACCTACATAGATAGCTAGGACCTGAATTAAGATTTTATAAATGCTGTGGTTTCTGGTAGAAGGCTGAGAAAGAAACACTAGATGGCTTTACATTTTGTGAATTTGGCCATATTTTTATGCTTCTGTTCCCGAATGGTTAACAATCATTGCCATATGTAAATGCTATCAGGAATAGAAGCTATTCATAAACAAAAAGTGTAAAAAAACATGGAAACATCACTACTTCTGAAAACAAAATGAGAATGAGGTGTCAAATTATTTTTCCTAAAGTTCATATATTAAAGACTAGCTTTTTAATATTCTTAAAACATTTATGTGGTTCACGAATGTATTGTCTTCCAAAAACTCTGAAATCTAATATATCTTGGAAATTTGATTATATGGCAAATTTCTTTATACTTTGTTTCATACATTAACTTTGTATGTTGAAGGGTAGGGAACAGAATTATTTACCAGGTGTACTACTAATGTCTGGATACTCACAAGGTGAAGGGGAATTAGAAAGCAATAGAGAGAGATGAAGAATGGTGATTGCCATTCTTAGGAAGCCTTAGGAAACTTAAGCCTCCCATTTTCAATTGCCCATGGCCAATGGAAAATTATAAAACAGTCCCAAAAGTGAGACAGTCTCCCTAATCCATAACCTGAGAAAAGCTCACAATGAGGTATATATGATATGGGAAACTATGAAAGACAAATGCTTAGTTAGGCTGCCACACCAGAAAAAAAGTGAGGAAGGGAGGACCATCCAACAGGCCCAGCTACTGTCACCTTTATTCTGTCCCATGAGTGCAGGTTAAGACAAGCATTCACTAAATTTCACCCAAGCATCCACAAGCTACACTGTAGCACCAGCAGACTATAAACCACACTCAGGGAAATGTTGCCTTATTTGAAGACCATCAATAGATAGAAATGATACTCACCAATAATGCAGATGTCATTCATACACACACACATACACACACGCACACACACACACACACACACACACACACACATAACAATTGCTTAGCATTTGTTTAAAAATGGCAGTACCAGGAGCTGGCCTGACAGAATGTCTGAAGTCTCTGATTTCACATTTGTCTTTTGTAAACTGGCATTCTGGTTTGGGAGGTAGAACCACAGTGCTCGAGGACTGGAAGAAAAGAATCTTTCATGGGTTTCTAAAACAACTGTGTAACATGCATAAGTCCCTATGAAAATTTTCTGTTCTTTGAAACTTGAAGGATAGCTGAATGTTGAAGATAGAAACCTCATGAATCTGAACAAAAGTGAGTTTTTAGGGAGGGCCTGAGGGTCTGGAACTCTGGCTTTGATATGCCAACTATTAGCCAAGTATGAGGATGACCCCTCACTGGCCAGACTCACAACTCAAGGTCTGCTTGAGAAGGACTTGTAAACAAAGAAAGTAATCATTTGTTGCAACTATAGCAAAATTCCCTAAACCTGAAGATGGATGTTTAACCATGGTGATCCCTCAAACTAGCCACAATGCCGGAGATGAAAGAGAGAGTACCACCCCCTGGAAGAGGCAGGAGTAGACAGGAGCTCCTTTAAACCCAGTTAAGAAATGTCTTTATGACTTTGTTCTCTTTTTTTTAAATTTTTTTTATTAGATATTTTCTTTGTTTACATGTCATATGATTTTTCTTTTCCCACTTTCCCCTCCCAGGAACAAACAAACGAACAAAAACAAGAACAAACCCCCTTTGCCTCTCCCCTCCCCATGCTTGCTACCCCACCCTTTCCCACTTATTGGCCCTGGCATTCCTCTTCACTGAGGCACAGAACCTTCACAGGACCAAGGACCTCGCCTCCCATCTCCTTTTGCTTTGTGACTTGAAGTTTATCATTGTTCGTTTGGTCGTATTATTATTTTTAGAGTTAATTTCTCAGTTTTTTCTCTCAGACCAGTGAAATATTTATCACACATAGAAATAGAAGATTGGCTCATAAATGGACACATTTAGCCAGGAATCAAGGGATAACTAACAGAACAAATGCAGACCATCATGGGAAGTCAAGTTGTACCCGGTCTATCTATTCTGTATCTATGTCTCAATGAACACAAAGGCAGAGTGTGCAGGGAAGTTGTATTAGTTACTCAGTGGAAATCCAGTGAGACATGAAAAATGAATTACTTCTTAAAATTTTATGCTTTCTCTGTTCTTGTCACTCCTTCCTTTTGTATTCATTTGCAATCCCTGTTTTCTTGGTCATAGCCTTAGTGTGGAAATCATCAGAAAACTGGGTGAGTTGGTTTAAACAATGAGACCCTGACAGAATCTGGTCTTACTGTCCCAGAGGCTGAAAGTGCTGCTGATTGCTTCAAGTCCTCTATTTCCTGGGCTTAGCAGGGACACTGAACTCAAGAATGAAAAGACGATGAGAAAAAATCTCTCTTCTACGACATTCACACCACAGCAGGAAAGTACCCTACCAGAAATTTCACAAGAAAATCTGCTCTCATGAGAATGTCAGGCAGACTCTTAACTGTTTTTGATAAGTTCAGAAGAGCTTCAATCAAAAGGCTTTCAAATTCCCATCCCATATGACCCCATTGGGCCCTCTGAGAGTCACCCAACACCACTTCATAGTTCCCATAAACACTTGGACCCTTCCCTGTGAAAGCCAACAAGTTTTCCCAAAAGTCCTTTACATACCACATCTTGCCAAATGAGCTATCTTAGTGGGAACTGTTGGAACTTTCCAGACAATTTTATACTAAAAGCAAAATGTTCCTCAGTCATCAGCATGCCCACACAGTTTTCTGGGACTGACAATGTCTTTATATTTTATGTGCTATGTACAAAGTAAGTTACCCTCCTCCTTAGCCAAGTATGGCTCTCAGAATACTTTATAAACAATGTCTCATAGCTGAAATAATTATTGATGTCAACACTCTCCTTAATATTCTGGAATTGCAAACATCTTATATCAGATCTCCATATGAAAATGGAACTGTTCACCTCTACTTTGTAAATTAGCTATATGATTTATCTGTGGGAAACATTTCTAAAATATAGATTCAGAAAGACATCCACCACATGATGGCTTTTCCATATGGCATCTCATAATTATTTTGCTGTGTGTGAACATGGTGAAAACATTTTCATAATTCTCCAAGGGTCAGAGTAAATTATTTCAATTAGGCATATTTCAGAGCAAACATTACCTTAGGGTTCATTAATAATATTACCTGAGAAGGAACAGCTGCCTTTTATGCATAAAAAGCTGTCAGCTTCTTACTGCTTCTTACCGTAGAAACCTTTTTGTGACTCTAAAAAAAAAAATGGCAGATTTTCTCATGCTTTACCTAAGCATAGCAGTAGGCAGCAGGGACCTGGTTGTAATCCTTTGCATGGAGCTAGTGGGTGGACTTTTTTCTCTATAAACTCTTGTATAAATCACACCAGTCTCCTGGTATTTATTCTAGGTAATGCTGGAAATTATACACAGATCCAGCCGGCCATGTAAAGGAGTTTTGTAACTTCCTGGAGTTCTTTCATACACCATTCCTACTCCAAATGTAATTTCATAAATGTAGAACATTACAACAGCTTCAGAGGAAAGCACTATTCAGTTTCCTCTTCTTTGAATCCTTTGTAGTATGGAATAGGTCAATTAGGGCAACACAATAGCATCAATTAATAAGACATTCATTGACCTGCATTGAAAATCCAATGCCCATTGAAAAAGCCTGAGACAGAGTCACAGGGATACCCTAATAAAAAGTAAGACTGAAACATTGCTCAATAAGCAGTTGTTACTCTGGTAAGAATTAGGTGGACTATACATTACTGTAACCCATCAGCCTAGCTTGACTTACTAGAATCTGGTCATGCATATTCCTAGATGAGATGGGAGGGGTAAGACATACCTAATATTTTCTATGTCCAATAAATATATAATCTTATTATGATTTACAGTCTTTCTTGTGTTCTCTCTACGTACTGCTATAGATGAGAATGGCCATGGTGATTTGAAAAAGGTCTCTACACCAACTTTTATTGCTTTTGGCAAAATCCTGCCAACAGAATTCACATTTAACTTTGTAACAAAGTATTTATTTGTCTTGTCATTTGTGTATAGTTGGATGACTCATGGTATGGAAGATAGTAGCATCAATCAACATTAATTCATTAAATATTACCTTCTTGGCATTGAAACTAAGTATAACCTCAAATGATCGAAAGATCCTGGCTGAGGATCATGGCTGTGATTCTCTTGGTATTTTTTGAAGTAAAGTGCACTTAGAAATTATGACAGAATTTTTTATAAAGCTGAAATGAAAAGACAAATTTTAAACTCTATTTTTTCTCACAAGTATATAAAAGATGCCATAATTAAACCAAGCCTTCATGAGAGCAAGAAAATTTGTGAAGAAAGGTTATCAGAAAATTTACTAGCATTTATCTACATTTTCTCTAAATATACGTAGCTGGAGGGGAAGAAAGGAAGCAGTGCATTGGGGAATAAAATAAAAATTGTAGTAAAAGATCATTTGCATAATTTGTTTTAATTATTTACTTTATTGGAAAAATTATTACATAGAAACATAAAATTTATACATATTGACATGGTAACAGGATATTATGGATGAATTCACATATGTGTATATTGTATAATGTTTAAATTACTTCAGATATATTCATCTATAAATTATCATTTCTTCACTTAAAGTATTCTTTTCCTAGGGTGACTGCTCTATTTTGTTATTCAATACCAAGTGGTCAGCCTAAAATCATATACATACAAGCAACACTGAACAGACTCACCAGGTTGGATTAACATGCACAAGCACATGTGCGCACTTGTGTGTGTGTGTTTGTAACAATTAAAGAAGAATAAGAGCAGACAAGGAATTATCAAGAGGTGGGGGGAGTTGGAGGAAGGAAAACATAGAAGGAAATGATATAACTATATATCATTTATAACTATATAAATGATATAACATATATAACTATATATAACATATATAACTATATTTATTTTTAAAACTTTACTTTTCTAAACTTCTTGAAATCTACAGTGTACAATTGGTGTCAGAGTCATCTTACTTTATAGTAGCACATTCTTGCACCTGTCTGGCTGTATCTTAGTTCCCACTGCACCTTTTCATGTTCCCCTTTCTACTCTGCCCTGCATTCAGTATCCATTCTCATTTTCAGCTACATCAACTTTTATAGGTTTACATATGAGTAGAGAATGAAATACTTCTTTCTTCATCTGATTTATCTCACTTAACACAGTGATCTCTAGATCAACATGTCTCATCCCAAAGACAAGATTTCATTTTTATGGATGAATAGTGTTGTGCTGTGTATATGCAGCACATTTTCTTCATCAATTCATCAACTGATTGACAAATACACGAATACACTGAAGGACACCATGACACTTTAAATACTTATATTAATTTTGTTTTAATGATTATCGTTCTATTTGGAGAGTCAAAGATCCATTTGGTTTAGCACGTTGTAATCGCTGTAGAACTAAAAATTTTATCTGACACAAACTTTGCTTCTCCACTATCTTTCAATCTTATCCACTGTAGTTTTTTTTTTAAAATATGTATTTCTTATGTTAGCCAAACTAATTTCCAAAAGACTAAGCACTAACAACAAAGGCAAGCCTGCACTATGTTATCTATGACTCACTGACATTAGTTCAATGTTTATTTATTACATCATTTCTTCTTTCCCTTATGGCTTCCATCTAAAGAAGTGGACCATCATCTATCTAATTGCTCAGAACAAAACTCCAAGTTGTTGACTGCTTTCTTTCACTCATGTTACAAGTCCAAATCATTGTCAAACTGTATCTAATATTCACTACCAGCTGCTTTGTGTGATTTTCACTAACATCATCATAAACTGATTTTCGTGTCACTAATAGTTTAAAACCATCCTCAATACTCCTCAAACTAGTTATTTACACCTTTAACCTACATACAGTTTGGCATCCACCTAATTGTCAATGATCATTTCTTTCAGTGTCTGTGTGTATGTGTATATACACGTGTGTGCATGTGCTCAAGTACATACCAGTGTACTGCTGTGCCAGTGCATACATACACCCATGTGTTCACATGAGTGTGAAGCCAGAAGATGACCTCTGGTGATTGCATGGCTCAATCTCTTCCTCGGCTGACTCTGTTCTTATAAATACCTTGCTCCTCCCCTCAGTGTTCACTTTTCTTGATTCTACCTACAGTTGTGTGCACTGCCACTAATTATGGTAATTAGTTTTGTGTGTTGACTCGATTGGACTCTAGGATAATTGAGCAGCAGGAAACTGTTATTTTGGGTATGTCTGGGAGGCTTTTCTGCGAGGAGATTATCATTTGATCTGATGAACTGGAAAAAAAAAAAAGATTCCTTCAACAGTAAGTGTCAGAGCCACTGGATAGGAAGTATCCTCAAATGCAGCTAAAGAATGAAGGACAACAAATGTGCCCTCCCTGCTTGAACAGCAAAATCTACTTTCAAGCTTTGATCCTTGTTAGATCTGAAAATTAGAGCAGAAGTGATACTATTGGCTGCCCCAGAGTCCAAGTTCTTGGATTTGGAAGAGGTCTTACACCACTGTGCCCTGGGTTTATCCTGTCTTATGACTTGGGCTATCTATCTGACAGTTTTGGATCTCTAGCTTGCAGAAAGTATATCAGAGGATTGCAGCCTTCAGAACTTCATAACTCCATCAATGATCAATGCCAGATCTCTCTCTCTCTCTCTCTCTCTCTCTCTCCCTCTCTCCTTACCCTCTCCCCCTTCCCCTCCCCCCATCTCCTCTCTGTGTGTGTCTGTCTGTCTCCTTATGTTTCTAAACAATCCTGGCAAACATGTTATTCTTTTACCTTGCTCCCTTTTTATTCTGAAATGTTTTGGCATATTTATGAGTTATTTGTATTTAATTCTATAAACTGAAATTTCAATTAGTTATTGGCATTTTTCTACTACAAAAATAATCGATGTAAGATTATAGGCTTTCTATGTTCACATAGCACTGCCGTCTGAGTTCATAGGAACATTGTTTATCATAAAGGACATGAAAGAAATATTAATTACTGGATTTTACTTAAAACTTTGAAATACATAAAAATAAGCCACTAAACTGGGCACTGCTAGCATATGCCTTTAATCCTAGCACTCAGGAGGCAGAGGCAGGTGGATCTTGAAGTTTGAGGTTAGCCTGTTCCAGGATAGCTAGGGCTACACTAGAAACCCTGTCTCAAAAAACAATTACAACAAAATTAAGCATCAAGGTATACCATATAGTTGAATATGGATATGTCCCATGTTAAAGGAAGCAAACACATCTCATGACACATAAACCTTGACTAACTGGCCTAAAAATAATAAGGCCTTCTTACCCAAACTTTTAAAGTTCATAACTACTCCCAATATCATGTAATATATTAACTGTTAGATTTGTGTGTTTGAGGCTCTTTAATCTTTGTGTCCACTTTTTCTATTTTACTGTAAGTCTTTAGGTCCTGTTTATATGCCATTGAAAAGTTTAGAGTATAGCTCAGTCAATTTACTGAAGAGATAACTATTATTATATACTGATTAATTTATAAGAAAAAAGTTTATTTGGCTCATATTCTAAAACTGGAAAGTTCAATGTTTGGTGACTCATCAGGTGAGTTTCTTCCTGGGGGGAATTGTAAGAGTCCAGAGTCCTGACAGATTTCATATAACATGTCAGATTGAATGTCTTATCTCATATCTCTTCAAGCTCTCAGCTGTATCATATCAGACTCCACCCAATTCCTGATTCATCTCAAAGTTCCTACCTTCAATATCATAGTTAAGTTTTGAGGTGAATGCTTTGCACTGAAAACGAAATTTCAACATGACTGTCTGCAGGGCATTCAAATCAGAGCAGTCTGTATAATCTACAAGATCCCTTCCCTATAATGTAATTCTATTAAAAATAGAAAAGTGGAAAGAGAAAAGTGGAAAAGACAATTTTCAGTTATAATCTTCCTGGATTTCAATTCTTCAGCTTCTTTATATGTAAATATAGCATGAATGAAGTCACTTGAGAGCCTAAATTTTTACTTGCCTAAAGAATAAAGTTTTAGTGCTCTGTTCTTTAGTGTATGTCCCTAGCAAGTCTCACAATTAGAATGAGTGACCAATCTGTGATCCAAGTAGTCAACAACAGTGAACAACTCTTCCTTTTGAAGTTTAATTGTTCAATTTATAAAACAAACAAACAAACAAACAAACAAACAAACAAAAAACCCCCCAAAAAAACAAAAAAAACCCAGAAGCTTGTTAATATATTCCTAGTCTTAGGCAGGTTTCACTGTGAGCTGGCACTTGAAGTATATGTTTGGATATGTCAAAGTAAGGCCATAGTATTGGACAGCTATGGATACCAGTCAAACTTTGACCAAATACTCAGGATTTCTCTGGAGTCTGCATTAAATTCTTGCTTCCATTACTACATATGGTTAAATAGTTTACATCTGCTTCCTTATGACATGGAATGGAAAGGAGTTAATCAAGAACATAGGGAAAAAAGATGCATTTGACAGATACTACCTAACCATGAAGAAGTGGCCAAAACTTTGGCAATACATTCTTTTTTTTTTGAGGGGTATCCAGATTATTCCTTCCAGCCTTAGAACCATATATAAAATTCCCCTGTATCTCTTATGCTAGCAAAGAAAAATAAGATGTATCTCCTGAAGGTATGTTTCCCATATATATTAACTTAATGTGTGTGAACTGACATACATTCTGGCTCCAACCTACAGTGGATAATGATCATATGTCTATATGATCCGCAACCAAAGAATATATGTATGTCTCACTACCTATAGGCTTGTGTGCATAGGAGAGTAAAAGCACCAGTTAAAGTCTAATATTCACAATAGAAAGTACAGCATCAGTGGCAGCTTCTCCTCCTTGTGTTTAACAGAGCATAGGCTTGATTCAGGATGTGGCTGCATGCCTGTAATGAGTACTAGGGAGGTTGAGGCATGAGACCCAGTATGAGCTACAGAGAAAGATCTTGAGTTACACTCTGCTTCTTTACCCTTACTCCATCCCAAGATATAAAAACTAGCTTTAACTGTGTGCCTACTTAATTGTCTATGTTTGAATTGCACACACCTCAGATCTTATACCACTTTAAGCAATTCATCGACGTATATGAGACTGTGATATGCATAGATGTGTATGTAAGACTGCAATAAAAGCAGAGACTTTTATAAGCATTGTATAATTCTTGTTTTTCTAAATGTGTTTTACTGTCACTATGCTTTGACCTAGAACTACTCGTGGGATATTACATAATGATCCTTGCCTGTCTCCCTTTCCCACTTAGTTTTAAACTATGTTGCTTTTTTCTGCTTTTTAAAGTAGTCCACCAATAGTCTTTGCCCTTTTTATCCTGCTGTGTCACTTTTTAATACAAGTTTTCATCACCTTAGCAAAGGGGATTTCTTTTTTCTCCCCAGTGAAAAAGATGGATTGGTAAGCGGCCCCGTGGCCTATAAACCGTTTCCTTTTAATTCAGGGCCTAGCAGTTTGGCCTGGCTCATGTTCAGGTACTACTATAACTTGTCTGAACCCCTGCTAAAGGGTCTCCTGCTTGTGTATTTATGCCAGAGCACTTGGGTGAGCCTTGAAATGGCCTCTCTGAAGAGTGATTGGCTCTTTGCTCACTTGCAGCACATGCTGTAATGAACCATGCCCCTCGCTCTTCAAATCTACAGGCTCTGACCTCACCAGGTGAGGTTTTCTCAGGAAATAGCCTCCTGGGGCAATTCCCAATTGCACAGTTTCTGTGCTGGACACCAATATCTGTGTGCAGTCTGTCAGTGGTTTTCATGTTCCAACACAAAATCCCACATAGGAAGTATTAGGCGATTTCTAAACCTCCTAAGACTATCCCTGGTTAAACTACTCTTTCGTATTCTAGTCGAGGTCTCTGTAGAGATGACAAATTCTACAAGAGCTTGTTCATTTTAAGGAGGGTGATATAATATGCAAAAGAACAAAGAATCTTTTCATCGTTGGTGTTGTTGCCAAGAACAGGAACTGATGTTATGTGAGCTTTGATCTTGGCTTTCTCCCCTTCCCCCACTGTGTAATTCAATTATGTATCTCCTCTTTACATAAGGCAAGAGCCACTCCCCCCACCTCCTCCTTAATTGCAGACTGTTTGAGATCCTAGATGTCTTGAGATAGAAGCTGGATACTTTGGCATTATATTAGTCAAGCCTCTTCCAGGTACCCTATGCTCAGGACAATTTTCTTGTTAAGGGTCCCAAACAGCAGAATATACATAATAGCTCATTCAGTAATCAGTAGATTATGAAGTGGCTGAAATGTAGATGAAAATTAGTGGATATCTTGAGACAAAGAGGCTACTTAGAGTTCTTTGATGAAATGACACAGCAACTTATATCTAGCCTAACTGTCTGCCATTTCCCTTCACCCTATTAGCCATGCAACTGCAAATTTTATAAAAGCATTTTGAGCTGTAGTTACCTTACATGCCTTGAAGGATTTCTTTTTGTTCAAAATTAGAAATTTAAAGAAAGATTAAATCTTCTTTCCCCTTTAAGCTCGCATTCTATATCATAGTTGGACAAGTATCAATTATTCAGCTCCTTTTGAAAAATAAGATAAAATTGAAGCAAACTATCACTTGATCATGTCAATAAGAGAGATAACCTGGCTGTGTGACAGAATGGTAGCTTTTTGGCTAAGCCTGTCCTGTGCGTGTTTTCATATGTATAACTGTAAGAGACATGAATAAATGAAAGGGCAGTAAACAAGGATCTGCAGTAATAATAATAATAATAATAATAATAATAATAATAATACAGAGATAAACAAACAATTCTCAATTGATGAACACCGAATGGCTGAGAAGCACCTAAAGGAATGTTCAACAGCCTTAGTGATCAGGAAAATGCAAATCAAAACAACTCTGAGCTTCCACCTCACACCAGTCAGATTGGCTAGGATAAAAGACTCAGGGGAAAGCAGATGCTGGAGAGGTTGTGGAGAAAGAGGAACACTCCTTCATTGCTGGTGGGATTGCAAACTGGTACAACCACTCTGAAAATCAGTTTGTCGGTTCCTCCGGAAATTGGACATAGTTCTACTGGAGGACCCAGCTATACCACTCCTGGGCATATACCCAAAAGATGCTTCAACATGTAATATGGACACAGGCTCCACCATGTTCATAGCAGCCTTATTTATAAGAGCCAGAAACTGGGAACAACCCAGATGTGCCTCAACAGAGGAATGGATACAGAAATTGTGGTACATCTACACAATGGAGTAC
>NW_022196897.1:33092053-33105001 GCF_008632895.1 Mastomys coucha | reverse complement strand
TTCTTTGTTTGTTTTTTGGAGGGGAAATTGGGAAAGGAGAAATTTACATGTAAATAAAGAAAATATCTGATTAAAAAATTAAAAAAAAATAATATTAACCGCTGTGTGAATTGGCTTATACATTCTTTTAAAATGTCATATTATGGGCATTTTAACTGCAATGATAAGGGTGAATCAGCGGATCAAGGTGCCGCTTCCTTCTCATGTAGCACTGGCTTCATGATCACTATCCTCAAACCAGTGTTGATTTTGTTTTCTTCCCTTTATTCATAAGATTTCCACTAAAAACAATTATTTGCCACAGTATCAAGTTCAGTTTGTTTGACAAAGGTGACTGGTTATTATCAAACTCTAATCATATCAGGCATTTGCAGAGCTTCCAAGGCTGCTTCCTATTCAGGCCATAGTGAAGCCTTCCGACTCAGAACCATTGATGTGGCTGTTAATGCTGTCATCCATATGTGAGAACATTCCTCAGGCACAGCTTCTCTACAGAAAAGAAAGGACAGGTCCCCTATTCTAAACTTGTGCTGAGGTTTGACTTTTTTTCAATTTTAACCAGAAAGTTGTTTAAAATTTCAATCATAGAGATGGAATATTAATTTAAAACACAATATACATGAAAGGAAAACAATTTAATTATACAAGGTTCTTTAGATAGAAATTTGGTCTTTATATCAAGTTTTTAAAAGGCTATAAATATTTATAGTAAATAGCAGCAAAAGTGCATTTGTGCACTGATTTTTATTATTAAAGAGGAAAAAACCCTGACTTTACTTGGATTCCTAAATTATCTCAAAGCAGGAATAAAGACTGACAAGTTTGTCATCATATATGGGTCCCTCTCCTTTACTTTTGTTGAAAGCAATAACATAAGGCATTCTTTTAATTATACACACTTGGGGCTCTAGAAGGAGCAAGTACTGTTACAAGTAATAATATTCCTCCTCAATCCAAAGTAAATATTCTTAACAATACAAACAAAATCATTTGATAAATGACCATAAGGTACTAAAATACATAGGGTTTTGGGGGTAACTTGTATGAGCTCTATGATGTTGGATAACATGTGTGTTTCTCAAACAGGCAACTATGTAACTAGGTAAACCATGAACATAGTAAAAAATGAGAACGAGGCAAAAATTATTCCTGAATATACCTCAACATGCTATTTAGTATAACGAAATAGCCACCAAAAATTCTAAAGTATCAGCAGTGACTAGCTCTGCTAATTATTATGAAACCCAAAGTAGATGAAAGGCAGTGCTTTGAAATCAAATAACTGATATGAAAACTTATAAAGGAAAAACAATATATGTCTTTATTTATATGCAAACACAAAATGCAAGCACCATCAGCAAGTTAAGGATTACGAAGTCTTTAGTGAGGGAGAATGAGACCGCGCTGCTCACTAACCATGCATGGATAGAAGAACCATACCATCCATCAGTTTCAGTTTACTCTTCAATGCTTGTTAAATTGAGGAATGGTGGGAGAATCTGCACCATTGCTGTTGTAAGTCAGGAAGGCCCTGGGAAGTAAACAGTGGTATCATTTATAAGAAACAAAAGGAAACCTTGTGGAAAGGAGGAAACAAAGTGTAGCTAGACTACACTGGAAATCAAACATAAAACATGCAGGCACCTCTCCGGGGTAGGGGTAGCATGGTACAGCTCACCCTGATGGCATGCAGGCAGAACTGATGACCTGACCAATTTAGCTACCACCCAGACAAAGATCCAGGATTTGAGTTGTCCCATTCCAACATTTCCCCCATCTATGAACTCCTAGAGTGCATGAAAGGCCAGTCCTGCAGAACCAGAATGACTCAGGGCAACAATAGGATATCCAGGAGGAATCTCAGCAAGGAAACAGAATTGATAGTGTAACAAAAGCCATAGGATTCCAATTACACCAATGACTCATAGCACTGAACATTTGCAAGTTAGGATGTATTGACAAAAGGGTATATTATGGGACACATTGTGACAGGGTGAGATTTTTTTGTTTGTTGGTTGGTTTTGTTTTCTTTGAGGTTGGAGGGGTGGTGCTTACAAGAGTGGAGTGCAGTGGGATGCTCCAAGGAGTGCCCCTGGAGGGGCAGTGGGATGAATGGGATTGGATGCATGATGTGAAATTCACAAAGAATCAATAAAAAGTTAAAATAAAATAAAATAAAATAAAATGAAATAAAATAAAATATTTGGCCTCCTAGTGTTGCCCTGAGTTATTTTGGTTCTTCAGGACTGGCCCTTCAAGCACTCTAGCAGTTCATAGATGGGGGAGATGTTGGAGTGGGACAGCTCAAAGCCCTGGATCTGGGTTTAGGTTTGGGATTCACAGAGGAACTTACACTACAAGTGACATTTAACTTGAGCATGAAAGATGAGAGCCAGATATGCAAACCTCAGATTGAAGACAGTCTAGTTAGAATCTCCAGACTTATCTTTATAACATTTTTAACTTTTATTTTGGGCTCTGTAACATGTACATATTTCTTTTGGTGTAAACATATTATGGGCTTTCCTCAGCACTAATGTACTAGTTACTGAAATGTCCATTTGGTTCCTAACCTGCTCTATGTGGTTTCTTTGACCTCATATACTGACTTTGCTAGGAACCTTTATTTTCTTCCTAATATGTGATATGATGTGACCTGTGCTTTTCTTTCCCCTTTACTCATTAATTATGAAACATACTTTCTTATCTTATCCCTGACTTTCACCCCCTTCTGAACTCATTTGTAAAATGAATGGTGATATATTAATGAAAACCATGGTCCCAGGTGGCCTTAATAAATTGTATCTATAGAAATTCAGGTGATATCAAATTAGCTGTTTCAAGATGTTTTTATTTTATTCTTTATCACACTGACATGGTTCCCAAGGGTGACAATTTTTTGAAATACATGAGAATATTAAAAATAATTTAGCTCTTATTTTGGAAGTGATTTGGTAGCAGGTGAGAACTGACTCTTTCTTCATATGAAATAGTCACAACTACCAATAACAAAGCCCATGGAAATGTCCAAGGAATTTTAAGAAAAGAAATTTCAAATCATATCAAGTGATGATTAAAGCTCCTAGACTGACTAGCTTGTCAGAAGTCCTTCTAGAAGGAGGTGATAAGAACGCAGAAAAAAATAATTTTTCCAAAATATTTTATTAGTTATTTGAAAATTTCACATGATTAATTCTGAACACACTCACTTCTCTCACTTCTTAGCCCTCCCAGGACTGCCCCCACCCTTATCCTTGTGACTCATCCTAAAGAAGAAGAAGAAGAAGAAGAAGAAGAAGGAGGAGGAGGAGGAGGAGGAGGAGGAAGAGGAGGAGGAGGAGGAGGAGGAGGAGGAGAAGAAGAAGAAGGAGGAGAAGAAGAAGGAGGAGGAGGAGGAAGAGGAAGGGGAAGAAGAAGGTCAATTTACGTTGCCTACTAGAACATGTTGAAAATCGCAGTGGACGGTCTCTTGAAAAAAACTGAATCCTTCTCACATTCTCCCTAAGCAGAAGCCATCAATTGTAAAGAGTTGTACTTAAGCAACTTTATTGCCATTTATTTATTTATTTATTTATTTATTTATTTATTTATTTATATTTATTTTTGTTTTTTCAAGACAGGGTTTCTCTGTGTAGCCCTGGCTGTCCTGGAACTCACTCTGTAGATCAGGCTGGACTCAAACTCAGAAATCCGCCTGCCTCTGCCTCCCAAGTGCTGGGATTAAAGGCATGTGCCACCACTGCCCGGCCTTTATTGCAATTTTTAAGAGTTCTCTTCAATGGCTTTCTATTCAGGCTGTTATTGTGCAGGGTTGGGGGGTGGATAAGGGTTGTCATATAAGCCTTTTATGTCCCTCTTTGTCAAATGTGAGTCTGCCAATATCAATACCATGATGAAAGGCACTTGCTTACCATTTATAGTCAGTATGAGCTAGAATCATGGACTTTCACATGGTCTCCAGAGGCACACAGACCACAGACATGGAAACAGCTCCTACCTCTGTATAGACCATAAATAACATGCCCTTGTGGCAGCACAGGCCAAGGACATCAACGTGGACCTTGGTGGCAGCACAGCCAACAGGAATCAACATGGATTCAGGTGGCAGCAACACAGACTATGAACATCCACACAACCTTCTTTGGGAACACAAGACATGGACATCAAGATAGCCTCTGGCTAGATTAAGACGATGGACCCAGGCATCACCGTGGCTTCAGATGTCAGCACAAGCCACTGATATCAATATGAACTGCAGCAGAAAACAGTATTTTAATTAACGGTGTTTAGAATGATATGGTAAGATCCACTGCTAAAAATATTGTACAGTTTTGGACACAAAATGTAGAGCTGACCTCAAACTTTTGTCCCTATTGGCTATGTTTCACACTTCCAGAGGTGCTATGAAGAATACTAGAAGGCAAAAATCATCAACAGGGTTATCTAAATGTGAGTCCTGGAAGCTACAATAGCTACCTGCCAAGAGAGACATGTGCTGTAGTGCCATAGAAGTAACCACAGGCAGTGCTTAATGAAAAAAAAAAATCTATAATTAGTAAAAGTTGTGAGAATGTGTCCTAGTAGAATTATTGGCCTTAAATCAGAGAGAATGTGTTTTATACATTGGGAAAAAAAGAAAGAGATGGTGATAGAATTATATATGGCCACAAATTATTTTCTATTCTTTTTGTTAAATCAGGGCTAACCTGGGTGTTTTTTTTTTTTCAAGACAGAGTTTCTCTGTGTAGCCCTGGCTGTCCTGGAACTCACTCTGTAGACCAGGCTGGCCTCGAACTCAGAAATCCGCCTACCTCTGCCTCCCAAGTGCTGGGATTAAAGGCATGTGCCACCACCGCCCAGCCAACCTGGGTGGTTTTATCATTCAATAGAATAGAGTGAAGTCATAGTTCAACACCTTCTGAGGAGAGGTCATAATAATGTTTTTGACTTTTGTAATACTCAATGTATTACATGAGCTGTCATATAGTAAGTTTGACTGCCCTGTTGTAAACAGCACATGAAAAGTCCCTGAAACTATGATAATGGATAGGGACCCAGCTGCGGAAACAACTTCAAACACTTTACCAAGCTACCAGTACATAAATTAAACTATGTTTGAATTTTCAGATGCCCAAATTGGTAGTCAAATACTACAAGGACACATAGATGGACTATATTTCTTAAGTCTTAATGTATTCTATATATTTCCAGAATATCTGTTATACCAGAGGGGCCTAAAGATTTTTGCTCAAAGAACAATTATCTACTTTCCTATTATTATGGATGTCTCTTGACTTCCTCACATTCTATAAGCAAATATTTTGTGCGTGGACAATCAAGTAGCTGGATGAAATATCCTATGGGATTCCAAATTTTGAGCATACTTCATTTAATTTCATACCAAGTGGTGATATCTTACTTCAAATAACAGATCATGTGTAGTGAGTCTTTACTTAGTTAATGATCCCTACTAAAACTCTCATAGCCACGTATAATACCAGGAGTCTTCAACAGTGAAGGAAACAAAAGAAAAACACATTTTGAAGTCACTGCTGATGCTTGTTTCTCTGGTATAGATAATTTAGTTCCTGTATGTACACTGAGGCAATATGCAAGCTACATTGTTCTAAGATGCTAGGTCACTCTTCATCTTTTCCTATTCATTTTTTTTTCAGGCTGTGAAAGAGTTCAGTTAACTCCTAAGTTACGGCCTAAGAGCAATTTGTACAGCAAGAACATATGCCATTGCCAGATCACACACCCACTAACTATGAGTCAGTGCAGAACCCTGGGCAGATCAAGACACAGCACTGGAACAGTTGTGGGAAAGCAACATGTGATCAGCATCCAGGGTACAGAATGACCCTTTAGTCGTAGAACATGAATGAGATCCCTGTTTATTTGTTTTTGTTGTGTTTCCTTTGCTACACTTCCAATTTTACTTCTAGAATAAAAACTCATTTATGTTATTTTAAATCAATGACCTAAAAATATGGAAAGATTACTTTCTAGGCATATTCTTGTTCACCCTTATGTTGTTGTATCCTAATTTTTTAGCTAAGAAGAAGTAAGTTAAATACTTGGTATTAACAGGACCGAAACTCAGAGGAGTTAGAGTACCAACAACAAAACAAAATAAAACAAACACACAAAACACTACCACCACCAAAAAAAAAAAAAAAAAAAAAAAAAAAAAAAAAAAAAAAGAAAGAAAGAAAGAAAAAAGAAAAAATGGCTTCATGGATGTTTTTGGCAAGGGAATTAACTTGTAAAGTTTTGAACATTTGGAAAGACATGGAAAAGCAACTCAGCACCGGAGATTTATTTAGCTAGACCACATATTATGATAATGTCTCCTTATGCAGAATCATGCTCAACTCTATGTGTTTTCCCCCATTCCATCCTAGCTGAGAACTGAAAACAATCTAAGGGCCTATGTTAGCAGCCACAGGCTTCTAGGAAACTTCAGCCGATGCCTTTTTGCAGGCTTTGTCCCCAGTTCTCAACCAGCCAATGCCAGTTTTTCACACTGGCCTACTTCTTGATAAGGTGAACAAAGAGGCAGAGACCCCTGGGGAGTTTCAGAGGGCTATGATTTCAGAAAGAAAACTGTTTTTGGAGAGCAAATGTTTTCCTGAATTCATTCAAAGTCAGGGCAGAACCATAGAAAGTCATTGTTTATGTCTGAAGCAAACCTTTATTGTGCAGTTGAAAATGTTCTCAGTTGCTCTAACGTACTTTTCATAAAAAGTGTAACATGTTTTTATTTCTTCCAGGCAGCAGATAAAATCATGTTACGCAATATTGATTTAAAATCCAAGCAAGTTTGCCCTACTTTTTAAAAACTATATCCTTTCCCAGACTCTCTTTCTCATTCTCCTTCCCTCCTGCTCTTCATGTCCATCTCCCTCTTTCTCTTCTTCTCCCTCCCTCTCCACTCCCCCCTCTCTATGTGAGTGTGTGCATGTGTGTGTGTTTTTGTTCAGGTCCTTAATGTCTAGAGACATCTGCCTACTCTTCTTAGTTTTAGGAGAATATATTGTTCTGTCTTACACTGACAATGAGAAGTAATGCAATATATTATAGAACTTTTGAAATTAATGTTCATGTCTGTGCATTATATAAAACTCAGGAGCCCAACTATCCTTTGGGCAATTTTGCTAAGTATATGAAATTGTATACTTAGAAAATATAACCAAAATTAAAATTAAGATTATTAAAGTATACCAGGTAAGCCTAATATTAAGTTCATTTTCTAGGTAAAATAAAATCACACAGTGTATAAAACCTAAAATAAAATGTAAAAAAAAAAAAAACCTGCAGATCTACTAAAACTTACAAGTACACTACAATTTTTAATTAAAAATTTCATGTTTTGCATACTCCAAATAATAATTCACACTCTAAAGTTAATAGTTATAATTTAAAGTGCTAACTAAGACTGTTTGTGATAAATAATGGACCCCATTAGTGCTAACATAGTGGTGCTAACATTAACCACTGCACTAAAATGCCTACCTTGTCTTGGTTTTGCATAGCTTTCAGACAGTTGGTTTTCCAATCATACGTACTTTTCACTTATTGTTACCATTTGTCTCTATGATTCAGTCTATATACTCTTCGTACTTTAGCCTGTCAGGCATGTTCTGGTCCCCTAGAATTGTCCCAACCGCAGTTGCTTCTGGAGTTCTAACAAGGTCTCATCTCAACTCTAGGAAACTGATTTCACTTCTCAACTTACCAATAGTAAATAACCCACAATTTTTAAGCCTGCTATATGTAGGCACCCATAGTCTCCAGAGAGGTTTCCCTCCTTTTGCTATATTACACTAAAGTTTTAAAGTAAATAAGTACTGTATGGTAAGTATATTATATGCGATTACAAATGGTAACTAATTGCTTTGACTACAAGTCCTTCAACATCAATCCGATTATCAGCTCTAATTTTCCAAATATCTAAGCCTCCCAGGAACAGACTAACTTGGCTTCCTACTGAGAATATAGCCAAATAAGACTGAGGATCCCAGAAATATATTGAGTCGGCTTTCCTGCTGAGGCTATAAGTCCAGGATCCCCATCAACTAAATGCTGGTGCCTTACCGTGATTGAGTAACTGATTGAATAATAGTTATTGACTGGTTCTATTTATGTTTTTGCAGCTTTCAAAAAGCAAGTCTAAGGCCTCATGTACACTAAGCAGACAAGTACTTTATCCCTGATCTATTCTGCTAGACTCATTTCATCTATTATATGTCTTTTTCCTATTTAATTGTGAGATTTCATGTTCAATGCTTTATTAGTGGTAATCCTCATAATCCCAGTGTTGAGCATAGTTCATGGGTCATAGTTGCTTGCTAAAGTAAATAAGAGAGAGAAAAGAGTGAGAGTGAAGAAAGGAGAGTGGTTTGGAGGGAAGGAATGAGAGAAGGAAGTCAGAAAGGGAAGAAGTAAACAGATTGTGATTTTTAAAAAAATGAGGTGATATTTAAATTGCCAGTAATCTCTGAAACTATCCACTCATTCCAACAAAGACAACAACTAAGGCAAACAAAAAACAAATCAGAGAAAAAGTTCTTTCCCATCTAAAACCAATCCTTAACTTAGTTTTTATTTAAATATAACTCATTTCTTCAATTGAACTGAACCAAGATAAACTGGAGTTTAGAGCACTCATTCAAATAATTATTCAATATATGCTTATTAATGAGTATTGGATTGCCTTTCAAAGTATTAATTCTCTAAATAATGAAAGTATACACATAATTTATGTATGTATGTGGTCATTATATTAGGTACTACTTATTTATCTTACCTTTCTGCAATGCAGTTCTTATAAATGGACAGTTAAAAACTTTTTTATTCTTAGAGTGTCCTGAACACTAAGAAACATGCATACCATAGATTATATATTTAATAAACATTTAATAAATCAGTATGAAGAGTCTTGGAAGCTAAGCAAATGACCATATATTTAGTAAGGGGAAAAATGTAGTAAATATGGTGCCCACTGAGAGACACATGGTGAAGGGTAAATGGTAACAATGATAAATAATTAATAAATTACCTATCAAGAAGACATAAGAACAAAGGGAGTTTAAATTAAAATATGGATAGTTTAGAGTTTCAAGATGATCCAGGTAAGTTCCAGACATTAATTAAAATTTCTCAGTGACCTATGAATTAGAAATGTTCAAAGGTCAAAAGGGGGAAGTATTTAAAACCTAGGTGAAACATGTCTATTAAAGTATTCTTTAAGTAATTGAATCAAACATAGAAACTGATGAGTTTGGAAGCCATGGGGAAGACCAGCATCTGGAGATAAACAAGAATGGATAGCAAAGTCCAGAGGCAGAGTGGATCCAGAAAAAACAGATTTCAAGCCTAGAGCTGATTGGATGAGAGAGACTCCAGGGCATTCGATATTAACCACAGCATAGGAGTAGCACATAAGTTATTAGCTCCATAAGCTAACTATCACAGCAAGATCAGAAGTAATTTTCAATGTGAATAAAATAATGAAGAACACAGTCTTTCCAAGGATCTCATCATATATATTTTGCTTTTAGTTGAAAGTGGTGAAAAAGTGAATAATGAACTAGCTGAGGAGGAGACACAGGAGGGAACAGTCAATACTGGCTATGTGCTGCCAGGATCAGAACTTCTGCTTCTGTTCTATTTTCTCATCCTTTCCCCTTGGATAATTAACATAATTTCTCAGAGATTAAATGGAGATACTTCTTACTCCTTAACATGTATGAAAAGATAATATTTTTAAAGTCAAATACAATTATCTGGGTGAATATTTATTTTCAATATACATCTTTGTAATTCTTCATCTATTACCCTATCAAAATTCATAAGTAGAAGTTATCCCAATGGAAATAGAGATGACTGAGCATGTGAATACAAGGTATGTGTCACAGGGTTGTAGCTCAGTTGGTAAGTACCTACCTAGCACACACATGCAGTCCAAACATTCTCACTACCAACAAAAAGTTATATTCAACATAGAGAAGATACTACTACCAGAAATCAGTGTCTACTTGGTTGATATTGACACTTCTATCACTGGCCTTACCTATTGGAGTTTCCCAACTAGAAATCACTCCTGCCAACACAAACACCAATGTCAACTTTAAATTCTAACTATGAGCCAAGTGAACGTGGATGTTCTCCCAGTTATATTGATTCATCCGAAGTTAGCATCTACAAGTTGAAATAAGACTTACAGTCATTCTGTGAGAGAAGCTTTAACAACAAATATAACTGATCATTTAATCAAAAGGTTATCCATAGCTTTAGTCTTAACATTACTATTCCTTCTCCAAGCTTTACAGCTATTTCAGTAATCAAAATGTCTACATGAACGACAACTAATTTGAAATATGAGCTACTGGAGATTCAAAAATCATAAATTCAAAAATATATAGAGAATTATGATTAATAGTCTGAAGGTAGAGCAAATATAAACGTTTCTAAAATATTTTCTATTTCTTTAATAGAAACAGAAACATCTATGCATATATACTGTTAGCATTAATATCTTTTTAGATAATAAATAAATATTAACATTACTATAAAAAGAGCAAATAAATGTTTCTAAGTAAAAGGCTCCAGCAGTAAAGAAGATTAAAACTATATACAACTCCTATATAACAACAATGTAGTTCAAGTTAAAAAAAATTATGAAGGTATTCTGGATCATACAGTCTTTCTCCTCCAACTTCTGCAATGTTCCCTGCCCCAAAGACACAAGAGCCATGGTATAGCTGTGTCCATCGGGATCCCATGAGATGATGATGGTCTTTCTATTGTGTCCTGCTGTGGTTTTCTGTGATGATCTCCATTTGCTATAAAGAGAAACTTACTTCATGATAGCTGATAGCTACACATATCTGTAGGTATAAGAATATGATTTAGAGCACAGCAAAGAATTATACTAATCTAACAAAGTGGCAGTAATATGTTTCTTTCTAAGATATGTGACCTCACTAGCTCTGGGATGATGGCTAGGTTTCTAGTACTCTGCATGCTTTCCTTCCTGTTGAGTGGCCCTATGTCTAGTTAGACAGCTGTTAGTAGCCAGAAACATATATGTGGAACTTATTGTACCTTTATTTATTTCTCATCTTGCTGGTCACTGCTGTGGGTTACAGGTGTTGAAGTTGGATGAGACTATTACCCGCTTCTCTCACTTAGAAGCTAACATAGTATTCTCCGGTCCCATGCAGGATAGATTACATTGAAGTTAGACCCAGGTAAAGTCATCTGAACCGTATGTTCTAAGAGTGCAGTGTATCCAGCAATAGGGGATTACCTTCAATATCTGAGAGGCATACAATGAAGTCTGCTATAAAACAGTACATTTCAGAAGTGGCTGCCAATGTGAAAGGTAGAAAATTTTTATAGGGTCTCACTACTACTCAAAGAACTATAGGCAATTAAAGGCCACTGTAAGACTGAGCAATAGCCTCTCCCACAGACAAGCCCCTTATTAGTTATCCAGTATAACATGGTCAGGCCTGAAATTATATACAACAAAATAAGTACTACAGGTTGTATTTGCATGCCTGTACATATACCCACATTTAACAAAAATAATAATCATGATAGTAAGAAGGAGGAGGCTATCAATTTGAGAGTAGGGATGCATGGAGGGATCTGAGAAAGGTTACCTGGGAGGAAAGAATGGGAATATGGAAAGATTTCCATTTCTATTTTATTTAAAGTATGAAAAAAAATCACATAACCAAAATAAAAATAAATAAAAACATGTATTTCAGCAAGTGATTTTGTTTTTAATATTAGTAGAATTATTTCTCCAAAAACACTTCATTTAAGTAACTAAGTTTCTAATACACTTAAGGATTTATTTATAACTGAAATCTGACATTGGATAATAACAAGCCACACTATAACAAAAACTTCTGTGAAGGCTTAAGGAGGATAAATTTTATTTTAGCTCAGGGTTTCACTTTATCATGTTGCCGACCATGGTGACAAGCTCGCATACTGATGCTATGAAGCAGAGAGAAAATACTTGCATCCTCAGAACTTCCTTCTTTTTCTCCCTTTATCCAATCAGGCCCGTGGCCTATGGGAGAGTGCCAAACATACTGGGGATGGATCTTTCTCCCTTAGCAATCCTGCCCAAGCCCTTACAGACACAACAAGAGGGTTGTGTTAGCATCTTTCAGGAACTTCTCAATTTAATACTACCATTGAAATTGCAATCTTAATTTGAGAAGCTTACTTCATTGAGTGAAATAAGATCCATGGACATACATTAATCCAACAGAAATTTCTCTTAAATTGGGTTCTCAGAAAGACAATGCCACAGCAGAAGAAAAATGCATCTAAAGAAAACAAAAACAGGGATGGAGGAAATGAGCCTACTGTGGCCGTGAAAATTGAAGCTCCCTGTTGTTGAGGTCTCTAAGAAAGAAGGAGGAAAAATCTGCAAACTTACAGTTGCAGCAAACTATGGAAAATTCTTTAAAGATAAAACCTGTGATGTTAATCTGTAGCACTAGGAGCTCATGATCACCATTAGTCTTGTTATTTCACAGACTACATAATACTTTCTATCGACATGCCGCAAGTTAGATTGATGCCGTTGAGATTTTACTGTACACAAACACTACTAATAAAGCCAAAAGAGAAGTAAGAAAACATTTATTTTTCCCTAGAGATAGACATGAGAGTATGTCGTGAAGTTTTATTTTCTCTCTTTCATCTTGATGCACTCTTTCCCCTTAACTTTACTGACAGAAGACTCTCTCCTCCTACCACCATAAGCATTGGCTTGGTTTCATCTGTAATCTCCTCCTCCCCAATATTTTACTGCTGTCGTTTTCTGGGCATTGTCTTCTATTGTTTCCATAGGTTTCCTGTTCATATCTTTCTAGATCAAATACATTCAAAGACTACACCTTTGTATTCTTTTTT
>NW_022196897.1:33090932-33092043 GCF_008632895.1 Mastomys coucha | reverse complement strand
TTTTTTTTCAGGTTTCTCCTATAGCATCAGCCTTGTACTACACTGCTTTCTGGGTCCTTAACTCTCAGTTATTTAAAAGTAAATAAGCAAAGGAACCATAATGTCCCTTCTGCCTGGGCCTTCTTTCTCAGATCTTAACTCTCTACTGAAGGGCACCATAGAACAAACACCAATGAAAAGGGGACTTTTTAAAAATAACTTCTCTTTAATTTCTTTAATCTCTCCAAGTCTATTTCATGACAAATAAACATTTACTGACAACTTTCTCCCACTTCTTTTCCTCTATCAACCCAAACCATCACACAATCTCTTTTTCTTGTGCTATGGCAACAACTTCTGGTCAAAAGCACCAATTTATACTCAACGCCATTTTCTGTATTTTCCTGCCAAACATGATTTTCAGATACAAATTCTAGCTCGGCTTAATCTCCTTGACACCATCCTCTTTCTGTTGAAAATACAAAGTGACCCAGTGCATGGAATGGGTTAGGATGTAGTAACTAGTCTGACTGCATTGTTTAAGAAGATGTGGTTATGTTCCAGCATGCACGCCATAGAGCATTGATAATAATAGATTTGCCACCACAAGTATAAATATAAGTGATTAAACTTTTTATCTTCAGAAAAAGATCAAGTCTCTCCAGTAGCTTCTGGTTTCAGATAGACCTATTTATCCTTTTAATAATGTAAAGCAATCAAACAAACAATACCAAAACAAATCTATAGGTAGCCACATGTGGACAATGCTCAATTAGTTATAGTGCATTAAATATGTGGCAGATCTTTGTGGGTATGATAACTGAAGACTGGAGTTCTGAGCATTCTAGACTTTTAAAACTAGGTCAGGAAGTTGGGAATAGGAAGTAGAAGGGAGAGAAGAGAAGAGAAGAGAAGAGAAGAGGAGAGGAGAGGAGAGGAGAGGAGAGGAGAGGAGAGGAGAGGAGAGGAGAGAAGAGAAGAGAAGAAAAGAGCTGGGTGGTGGTGGCACATGCCTTTAATCAATCCCAGCACTTGGGAGGCAAAGGCAGGTGGATTTCTGAGTTGGAGGTAGCCTGGTCTACAGAGTGAGTTTCAGGACAGCCAGGGCCACTCAGAGAAACCCTGTCTTGAA
>NW_022196897.1:33083023-33090771 GCF_008632895.1 Mastomys coucha | reverse complement strand
GAAGAGAAGAGAAGAGAAGAGAAGAGAAGAGAAGAGAAGAGAAGAGAAGAGAAGAGAAGAGGAGAAGAAACTTTAAAGGAAAAATAAAGTAGTGAAGACACTGGTGGCGATTTCAACCTATTAACACATTGGGCCAGATCCTTATGACAACTCTCAGCACAGACTCCAGGGCTTGCTGCCTATCTAATGGGAACATGCCTACCTCCTGAGAAACCTTTTACTAATCCTTACAGAGCCAGACTACAGAGTGACATTTTGAGGTCATGAAGAAAATTGTAGTTATTCTCCTAAAATGTAATATACACATAGATTCAACTGGAAGCAAAGGAATACAAGACGAGAACACATCTTACCAAAACAACTACAGAACTCACAAAGCACATGTCTCTAACAAAGATAACATTATTTCTAGGGTTTCTCTTCCAGAATTTCAAAAGAAGGACAAGTGCCCATCACAGTTTAGAACAGCTATGAAACTAGCATATGAATATGTAGTTTGTGGTCTTTGCTCAAACCTTGAGCTATGCTTCATTGGTAACTGCTTTAGAAATATTAATGCCACTACAGAATCTAACTGGGTGGTAATTTGATCTACTTCTTGAGAGTTACATGGCATCCATATATCTGCTTTTGTTTCTTTTAATCAACTACTGCCTTCAAGAATTCCAAATATGAATGAAAACATAGCATATTTTTTCCTTTGAAAGTTATGCAGATGGAAAGATGCAAAATGGTCTTCAAAGTCTTAGGAGTCACTCAGCATTTAAACATCAATAATGGCATCAACTAAATGTTTATTTAAGGGAAAAACTGAAGGAGCTGAAGGGGATTGCAACTCCATAGCAAGAACAGCAATATCAACCAACCGAAACCCCCAGAGCTCACAGGGATTAAACCACCAACCAAAAAGTATACATGGATGGGTCAATGGCTCCAGCTAGGTATGTAGTAGAGGATTGCCTTATCTGGCATCAATGGAAGGGGAGGCTCTTGGTCCTGTGGAGGCTTGATGCTCCAGTGTAGGGGGATGCTAGAGTGGTGAGGTGGGAATGGGTGGGTGGGTGGAGAAGAACCCTTTTAGAGGCAAAGGGGAGGGGGAGAGGATAGGGGATTTGTGGAGGGGAGACAGCGAGAGGGACAACATTTGAAATGTAAATAAATAAAACCAATTAAAAGAAGTTTCTTCTCTTTATTTACTTAAGATGAAATGCAGAAAATAAGAAATTTTAGAAAAGACAAGTCATTATAGTGGACTATCTCTATTGATTAAATTTACTAGCCAAATTCTCAAAATCCCAACTGATCCTCTAACACATTATTTTTTCAATTACATTAAGGAAAGGTCATACAGGAAAGTGTGAGTTTGGTGTTTCATCTCTGTACTAAGTATTGAAGGTAGTGCCTAGCACATGTGAGACAAGTGTTCTACCATGGGGCTGCATCTCCAATCTTCCTCTATATTTTTACTGAGACATTAACTTTCACAGAATGTCCTGGAACTAATTCTGTGATGTCATACTGGCCTTGGACTTGGACTGTTCCTATCTGTCTCCTAACTAGCTTGGATTATAGTCCTGTACCAACTTGCCCAGCCTATTCACTGGTTTTCAAAAGTTGAACTTTATATTGTTCAATCTATGCTTGAGAGATAATGACATTTACCTAAATTAAATTAGGGTCCAAATTAGCCCCAGCCTGACCACCAAGCAGCCAATCACCAAAATTGTGTGACCCATTTGAAAGGTACATTCCCCTTGTTGATGCTGTCTAAATTACATTCATTGATCCTAAACATGTATATTGTTCACACACACACACACACACACACACACACACACACACACACACACACACACGCATGCATGTGATTCTACCTTTGAAGCCTATAGTTTATCTCTGTTGAATTACTGATAGGAAGAATATTTTCTATTGGTCTATGTGTCCAATAGGGTAGGAATTAGCAGCGAAGTCTAGTTTTCACAACTGACTTGCTCTTTTTCCAAGAGTGAAAGGACATGGTTTAGTGACTTCTGTCACATATGGATATGGTGTTTATTTAGTACCAAGTTTACCTCCATCATGTCAAAGGGGACTGTAGTCAGCGTGTTCTGGAAGTTTTAGCAGGTAGCTGTTATTAACACAAAGAGAATATCATCTTGAAGAATCAAAAGTTACTTCACCTTCAATATTTACTTCAAGCCAAGAATAAAGAGAAAGCCTTTAAACATATTTTTAAAACTTAAGACTCAGAACTAGGAAAAAATTAATTTCTGTGCATAGTCTGCTTGCCGGTATAGCTGTGTGACTTGATTGTACATCTGAAAAACAAAACTAGAAAACAAATTAATAAAATAAAAAGCAAAAAGCAGCCAGGCGGTGGTGACACATGCCTTTAATCCCAGCACTTGGGAGGCAGAGGCAGGCAGATTTCTGAGTTCAAGGCCAGCCTGGTCTACAGAGTGAGTTCCAGGACAGCCAGGGCTACACAGAGAAACCCTGTTTCAGAAAAAAAAAAAAAGAGCAAAACAAATAATAAATTTCAAACATCTACAATCAATTGTCATAAATTTTCTTTCAATAGACTATTCACATCTCATTCTGATAGGTAGGCTTTTAAAAATATAAGGTGTAATATCTAGATCTTACCTAATTTTGCCTTAAGTATGGATTAAATTTGTAAACACAGGTGAAGAGAATGTTGCAAAAAATTAGTTGTAATCAGGAGTAACAGTGGATAAAATTATCTAAGACCATTGTCAGGACAGAGTAGGGGTGCAAAAAGCAGGAAAATAAGAACAGTTTTAAGCTTTTTGTTTATTCCACTTAAAATAATGTATTCAGCAATGAATGAGCATACTACTTATTTATTGATTACTTACTATATTAATGTTCAATAAGCTAGGCACCAAGCAAAACCCACAAAGATGACTTTGCCTTCCAAGAGGACATCCTTTTAACATGTGAGTCAAGTATTCAAAACAGAGATGCACTTAAGATTATAGCAGATTACTATTTAAACACATGAATCTACATACTGTCTTTATACTCCCTCGGAGCTCATTGACTTTCTATACTTAACCAATCAATATCTCCTGTATTTTTATCTCAGAAAGACATGTCATAAGTTCAAAAATACATCATCCTACTGAACATTACTATTCGTTCTTGAGACTTGAGCTAAGGAAGCAAGAAAAGAAACCTCCCACAATATGCATTTCTCAATGAGTTTGAATTAAAGTATCATACGTATAAACCTGAAAGGTAAATGCCCTCGGGGGTCACACAGTAGTACACTTTAACACTAACTAGAAGAGACTCTCACACAGAGAATTCCAGCTTCCCCCTTACCTAGTTCCATTCCAGGTAGAGGCAAAACAGAAATCCTAGAGTAGATTAGATGAAAATCTGAGAATTGAAAGACAAGTCCCCTTTCCTAAATAGAACCCAAGTTCTAATAAGCTTTCGTTTTCAAGCTGTGGAAAGAAAGACTTAGATCTATGTGGGCTCAGAGAGTGTTTAAAATCTTATAGTAGCCCATTTTCTGTATGCTTAAAACATGGTATAGAGGGGGAAGGGAATAAGTTTCTTTTTTTTTCCAGAGGGGAAACTAGGAAAGGGGAGAACATTTGAAATGTAAATAAAGAAAATATCTAATAAAAATTTAAATATTAAGAAAAAGAAAGAAAATATATGTGGGGAGAAAGGCTTTTCAAAGGTTCCAAGACCCCACTGGGCCTACCTGAATTGTACTCAGGGATGTGAGTCAAGGATGAAGGAAACGTAAGCTATCTGTCCTGGATGGATTCAGACAACAGAACTGTGAAGCACCTGTGTGGATACATGTTTGAAGGCCAGGACACTTCATGTCGCAAAGACTTCATTCAAGTCAGCACCCTATACTCGGCCATTGTTAAAGGCTCCGTGGTAAGCAAAAGCCTCTTTGGAGATGCCCTAAATCACCTTGTTTGTACACAGTCCTCTTCACATCAATTTATAATTAACTGGGGGGCACAGGATTTGTTCTAAATTGTCTGTGTTTATGTTTTCAGTTTCCTTTTACATTCCAACCTAAGAAGAGTTTACTTCATAGTAATAGGGAAAGATAGCTAATTTTAATGAAGATTTTCCAAATATTTTGTGTATGCTTTGATTTTTTTTCTTTCTGTCTCCCCAGAGGAACCAGCTTTTGAGAACTCAAATCCTAAGGTTATAGTCGTTTTCTCTCACATTTAGATACCTTGTTCTTTTTCTGGTGCTCTAGGAAAGACCAAGAAATGTAAGGCAATAAAATGAAAATGAACTCAATGCTTCAAAAACAGCCTACCACATAATTATTTATGTATAGTTATGGCATGTCATTAAAAAGTTACAGAATAAATGGACAGTACAAAATAAAATGAAGCAAGTTTGTGCATGGATTAATATAAAGAACTAATGAATGAGAAAACATAAATACAAGAGTAAATGAGATAGAAGATGTTTCTGATAGTAAATAAAGAACAGAATGAGTAATAAATATCTTACAGTAACCCCGAGCTGGTCTAAGTACTTAAAGAAAAAGAAAACAGTCTGATGTGTGTCCTGAGTTATTGACAGCATTTATTTGATTCAAGGTACCAAAGTTTTAGGAAGTGTTTAATTATTCACACCAGTATGCAAAAACAACATTTTAATTGCAGTTACTAAAATTGCTATACCCCAGAATAGACATCACTTCTAAAACCCTCCCACAAAGAAATTAACCTTCTCTACCTCAGCTACAATCTCTTTCCACAGTACTTTTTCAGAGTTTGTGTGTGGCCTTGGTGAAAGGGCATCTGCAAATAGGTGGCAAAGCCGAGCTAATGATATATCTGTCAATTTCATGTTACCAAGATCAGCAGCTAAAAAGGCAGCCAAAGGATCAGAACACTCACAAGGAAATACCAGATAGCCCTGCCAAGTGCCACTTGATCACCATGACTTGCTGGAAATATGTGCAAATAGATGACGTCTTTCTTAAAAGAAAAACTCTAAACTTTTAGCTAACAAATTCCCCAGAAGCATACACAGAAAGTATCTAGCAATGCTTGAGTAATACAATTTTGGGAAGAAAGAAATCTCTACATTTTCTATGGCAATAGACTTCATTAAGTTCAAGTAATTAATAAAATATATTAAAATACACACATATGCTTATCTAAATACTGTATATAATACATACAGGCACACACATACACATATATATACATACCTCTTTTGCCCACTGTCTCATTAATATTTATCATTTGAATTATTCTATATGTTATATTGATTGAGTTTAATTCTATGTAATTTAGATTCCATCCTCTCATGACAGAGAGAGAGAACTGAGAGAGAGAGAGAGAGAGAGAGAGAGAGAGAGAGAGAGAGAGAAAGAGAAAGAGAGAGAGATTCTTGTGGCTTAAAGTGGGAAACTGGAGCAACTATGAACTAGGGCATAGTTAAACACAACTCTAAGTATTTCAAGCTTTTGTTTTGCTTTATTTTGTTTTGTTTCTTCTGTGATCCCATGAGCTTTTCTGATAGTTTGTTTCACTCCCCTCCTTGCACACTGTGGTTGGTGTCCCATGCCCAAAGTCCATGATACTGCACAGTATAATCCAGAGGCTCATTTCCTGCACTTTTTCTTCTTTTAAAATTTCAGTTAGGTTTTAAAGCAAGCCCAATGACTTTGTTGTTGTTGGGATTTTCAGTTTATTAAAGATACTTGGGGTGCTGGCCTGTGATGCTTAACTGGATATAATTACTAGATCATACACCCATGTTCCTTGCTGTGTCAGGAGACAACATCTCAAAATGTAACTATTAGTTGGCTTTGTGGTGTTGGGTTTGTAAGCCAGTCTGAGGTTAGAGCAGAGATGGGATCCCAAGCCCTTGGCTTTGTATTACATAGTATTGTATTTTTGAAGTTGTACTAAAGGGTCAATTACTGTTTCCATTATAAACTCTGTTTTTCAAGGGTTTGCAGCTCACCAATTTTCATTTTGGTATGCAAGCTGCATAAATATTCAGGTTTTAAAAAATAGTTTGGTCAGTGCCATTTTTAACTATAAAGCAGCAAAATACACTTACTATTGGCTTCAGTTTTTTCAGTGTTTTAGTATGAAAGTTCATTCTATTTAGAAATGTGAAAAACCCAGTTAGTTATATTTTTTTGGTAACTGAATCATATCATAATAGTTCTAGAATGGATAAAAGAATGTCTCACATCACTCAAAATAAGTCCTACTCAACCCCAAACAAAGCCTTCAAGAAGGTAGCAAGAAATTGTCAAGATTTGTAAGGTCCATGTCTTTAAAATAAATAACTTTATTTCTGGTATCACAAGTACACAGACATTTTTAATGCTAGGGTCATGGTAGAAACTGTGAGGAAGAAAAGCCTCTCTGCCTCTGAGCACTTAAAATCCATTCAAGGGATCCTTGTGAAGAAAAGCGTTATGTGTGGACCCAAGACTCTAGGGTTTTCTATGTCTTCAGTAAGCCTCTGTAGCATGTCTAAGTGGAATCAAGTCATCCATTGAGTCATGATTTAAGAAGAAAAGATGAAGCTGCTTACAGACTTGTATAACTTTTTTGTGTCTTCCAACAGAATACAGATTCTAATGTCTGGAGACATGTCCCTAAATGGTTAGTGACCCATAGAAGGTGTTACAGGAGTTTAACTTCTTTCTCTTACCATCACAACCAGAAAATCAGAGCTAAGAGCCAATATTGTATTCCTAGATTCTAAATATTTCCAAATCATAGAGTGGATTTGTCCTCATCCCATGGTGAAACACACTTACATGACACAGTTGTACATACTGGCTATTTCCACTGATCATCACATGGACACTCAGTCCTCCCCGTTTGAATTCCATGGCTACCATCATTCTCTTCACACTGGTTTTCTCCAAATTATAATGGAAATATGTTCAAATGATCTAAATTTAGTAGATTTGTTTTTTTCTTGTCTCATTAAGACATTCACCATCATTTTATCTGTTCTTATCTCTACCCCTCTCTGCTTCTGTTTTTGAGAATTGTGCATTGGAATAAAGGTTTATCACATGGTAGTTGACTCTATTTACAGAAACTGATGGGTTAAAAGAGATTCTTTTCTTCCAGAACACAAAACAGTGCTTTAAACCTAGGTTTAACCAAATGTTTTTTTTTCCTTGAGCATTAAAGTTTAAATAGTCAGTATATAAGAGTAACTGAGGATTGTGGTCATGCACTGGCTGTGACAGTAGACCCCTCAAATCCTTCAGCAACACAAGAGCCATCCTATGTGTCACCTAGCAATCTAGAATTCTTGTTGCTCACACCCATTTTCCAAATGTCTTTTTTCAATATCTGTTCTGTTTCTTTTACCTATAGAATCCTCAGGAATTTCAAATTTGCTTAATGTAATATAGCTTCTGTTTATAGAAACCAATGTGGATTTCTGTAACTTGTTATTCTTTGTCTCCGTTTTTCTACAGTATTCCTGGGATCATTTTCCTCTAAGAACATTTAAATTACTTTTAAGCTTTCATTATCTTCTCTTTCAATAAATTGTAATTGCTCTAAATGCTTTCTGATGTTCTTTCTCACTTCATTCTCCATTGTCTACCTTCTTTCTCTGTCCATCACAATGGCTGCCACCTAAAGGTATGGCCGAAATTTAAGCTGGATTTTCTGATTTCAAATGATATGAATAAAAATTGGGCCTTCACAGTTTTTTTTTTTTTTTTTTTTTTTTTT
>NW_022196897.1:33035604-33065703 GCF_008632895.1 Mastomys coucha | reverse complement strand
TGCTGCCCTGCGGCTTCCCTGGGAGTCGTGGGGCCTGTGGCTCCCGGCTGGCTGTTCAGGTCTCAGCGGGCCTTCACAGTTTTAAAGATTTAATTAAGAAAAAAATATCCCCCACAGGTGTATCTAGCCATTTGGGTTTTAGTTAATTCTAGATGTACTCAAGTTGATGATCATAAGTGTCCATGACAATATTCCATTTTTTAAAAATTTGCAGACTTTTTAAAACCAGTCTATGCTCCTCTCTATAAATTGAAGTCTCTGTCATAATCTCAAAGTCATTTGCAAACTCCTCAAATCTCTTTCAGCTTTTTTGCCCAATTTCTAAGACTTGGAAACTCCTGACTGAGACAACAGAAATTTCCTCAGATTTTCAAATGAATCATACACTACTTTAGCTCACATACTAGTTAAGCATATTTTCCTAATTCCACAAGAATTCCAAATGGGACAATTCCATTCATTGTTAAGGGGGGTTTATTTTCCCAAGAAAGCTTCACATCCAAACTAACAGTGTGTAATCCAGTTGGACTACTGTCTCCAGTTGTAAATTAACTCCATGAAATCTCATGGGGGCTTAGTTTTCCATATAGATTTTTCCTAAGGCCACATGGCTTATTTTAACTTATCTTTCTATAGCTGACCTCAATTTAATCCAACTACACATGTCATGGTACCCCCACAAAATATAATAAAATAAAATAAAATAAACAAGTAAAGGGAATTGGCTATCCTTTATGAGATGTTGATTAATGAAGCAATATAGATCTCCATGTATTACAGGCAACTGCCAATACCTTGACTACCCCCAAGAACATGATATTAATACCTCATTGCTAATGATACCACATACTTGAATCACAGAACATGAAGAAATTGAACTGGAACTCAAGTGGACTCTACATTCCTTTGGCTAGCTCTCAGGATGCTAGAAGGTGCAATGAATGCTGCTGAAGAAGAAAAGAAATATACAATCTCACCCAGTATAAACTCTATGAGTCGGTGTAATGTCAGATCTGATAATATATACCAACTGATACAATAGTGTTACAATGTTATTGTAAGAGACTAACAATCCACTTTTTGGCCCAGTCTATGAGATAGACTGGGGCATGTATGTAGCATTGTAAAGGGGGCCAAGAACCTATGAATAGACTAAATACTACCATATTGCTAGGTAAACATGTACTCAAATAACTTCTAATCACATATTGCTGTACCCATAATCCAAAGCATCTCTCAACTCTGATCACAGAGACATAGGACAAGTAACTATGTTCCCAGAGCCACTGAGCTATCTACAAAGCTTTGCGAATGCTTTTTGTATATGACATCTCCTCCCTTTCAGGGACTTTTTAATCTTACCTCTTATTTTCACAGAAAGCCATTTCATTGCAGGAATTGAGTGTGGTAAACTTCAGCTGAATTATAAATAGTCTTAGGGTTCTTTACTTTCTCAGTTCTTTTACAGATACCTTTCATGCACTCACTCATTATCACCTGTGTGTCATGGCAAGAAGGTATGGGATCTATGTTTGCTAAGCAATTGACTGCTTGATTAATGCTTGCTTATAGTCCAATAGGAAGCAAAGCTTCATTTTTGTAGAAAAGCCTATTAACTGGGTTAGAAAATATTCCTCTGAACAGAAGTACTCTTTCTTACTCTGTGTAAGCAGGTCATCTTCTGAAAGTGTGAACACACCGTCAGTGTCAAGGAAGATTGCAGAAGGGTCTTTTTAGTAATATGTTTATTGACTGTAGCAGAGACTCCATAAAAAATAGCAGTTAATCAAACTTGTTTAGTTTTCCAATACCAAACCATAGAAATACTTTGACATTCATGATGATTTTTTAAAAAAAATTATTAAATATTTGTTGATGAAATTTGTGTGGGGGGGTAACGTCAGAGTAGAATAAGAAAGTAAATAATGTTAATAATGCCAACTAGTAAAAACAATAATTTCTCCTCCAAATATAACAATAAAATGAAAATCTTGAATTAACTCTTAATTTAACTTCCATTTTAAACTTGCAACAAAGGAGAAAAATACATAAATCAAAGGTGTCTTTAGACCTTGGCTTAATGAGATCTCAGTATTTTTTTTTTTTTTTTACTCTGGCATTCTTCTCCTTCACGTTTTCATTCTTTTCTCATGAAATTAACAAAGTAACTGCCATACCTAGCTAATATTTTCCACTTTTTGTTGAAGAGTCTCCCAGAATTTGCCCCTAACACTCTAATCACATTTCTGTGAGAGGCCACAAAGCGCTTTTCTTGAAAGCTATCAGAGCTTTCCTCATTATCCTTTATGGACTGTTCATAAACCACCTCACCTATTAGACTTTTAACTAGAGTGCAGTCTAATGGTTTTGCTGTCCCCCTCCAGTTTCTGGGGTAAAATCTCTGTTCATAATCAGTTTCTGGTTTTAACTGACCCACAGGAGGTTCCCTCTGGTCCTTCAGTTGCCTTTTTAGGGTCTTGTTGATTTTCCAGACTTTGGGAACATGCCCTGACTGCTGCGTTCCCACTGGTGCTCTCCACTGCATCCTAAAGGAACATGTTGTTACTTTGTACAGTGTGACAAGACTATCTTGAGGACTCACACACCATTTATAATAGTACAGTTTATAATAGCATTTCCTGCAGAAAGAAGGTGTCTTTCTCAGAAAGAGAAGGATGGGTTCTACACCCAATTTACTGCTACAACTCTAAGCAACACTCTTGTCTCTTGTCAGAAAAAAGAAGATAAAATAGAGCAGGAATCACAGTATAGAAATGATGCTATTCCTCCCCCCTCCCGAGTATATAACAAGAAATAACTCACTCAAAAAGCTTGTATAAATTACAAATGGCAGAAAGGTACAGGGAGATTTAATATACACTCACACACAACTGTGTTTCAGATTTGGTCAAGAGAAGCCACTTGTACTGTGATGAAACAGAAAAGCAAATTTTTTTCTTTTTCTACTATAAATCACACTTTAAGTGACACTAGGAGATTATAAAATGTATTAATCATAAAAAAGTATAACATTGGTGAAATTTTAATATCAAATGGGACAATCAATATAAAATCTGAAAAATATCATGGATATGTTGAAATTTTCATAGAAATCTCCCTTTGAGGATAAACTACCCCAATATTAACAACAACATGAAAGAAAGAGAAAGAATAGCAGAAAACTTTGAGTTCTGAGCTCTATCCAATATAGAAGCAGAACTCTAAGGAAGTAGGAAAAGTAAGTATTTACAGAGAATTTAATGAGATGGGTGTAATGGATGTAGGTTATATTCTGACACAAAACTTGACAAAACTATTACTGCTTTTGTCCTCAAGGGGAAGGTTCTGTGTTATAATGGTACATGGTGTTATACTCTCCAATTCTTTCTGTAGTTTCTATTTAAGATATGTGTAGTCATTTCTAAAGAAAAGTCACACAATCATCAGATGGTAAGCTCCATAATTTTTTTAAAAAAATTACTGGAAATATACAGTGTGCATGGCTTCTGTTTTCTTATCTTCCATCCCGTCTTCCTGGAAACTCCTTTGAATTAAACTGTGATGGAGAATTCAGAGGATAAAGGGATCTGTTCTTTTAGGGGGAAAATGTTATAGTGTAGTTTTCACACACACACACATACAGGGGGGGGGATGAGGAGGAGAAGGAGAAGGAGAAGGAGAAGGAGGAGGAGAAGGAGAAGGAGGAGGAGAAGTAGAAGGAGAAGGAGAAGGAGGAGGAGAAGGAGAAGGAGGAGGAGAAGGAGAAGGAGGAGGAGAAGGAGAAGGAGGAGGAGAAGTAGAAGGAGAAGGAGAAGGAGGAGGAGAAGTAGAAGGAGTTCCAGCGAGAGAGAGAGAGAGAGAGGGAGGGGTGGAGGAGGAGGGGGGAGAGGGAGAGAACAGAGACTGAGGGCGAGGACAGTTGACTTGAAACCAAATTCTTCTTAAGAGGTATGTATTAAGAAAAAGGAGGACATAGAAAGGCAAAGCCTCATCTGCATGATCCCAGTTAAGGACCTTACCGAGGAGACAGCTTAACTTATCTCAGAAAACTGGTGGGTTGCCCTGCTTGGCTGGGTTTGAATTGAATGTTCCCAAAGTAACATTTCACAAATAGGATTGCCCTTCCATTTCACACTGCTCGTTCTTGAAATAGCAACACCATTTAGCAATATTTCATATCAAGACAATTACATTGTAGAAATATTGTAGTCTTAGTGCTTCATTAAAATTAAAAAAAGTTAAATCCCTGTTTTGTTGAGCACAAGAAATGAATAGTAAATATTGATTTAGAACGAATGCAAACATTTCTCTAGGAGTGGATAATTACTGCCTTTCTATGCAAAACACTTAGATTTGAAGAAGCACTTCACTTACTTTGCCATGCGGTATACATTCTTTAGTACATTTTAAATTATACGTTGTCCTGGACAGTGTCTGCTCTATAATTTCTTGTGTCTCTACACCAGAGTCAGTATGTAATTTTAAACTACAAAGTTTGTGCCAACTAGGAGAATAGGCTTAACTCTTTCTCTTTGCTGGGCTCACAAATCCTTACATGAAGAGAGCTGGAAATCCAGATGAATGATCTCAAGCCCTGAGCATTTCATTCTTTTCTTTTGGGTTAACACAAATGCCACTGGTAACTGGTCACAGACGTATAAACTACAGCCCAAATACAGAATAAAACTTATAAAATAAGACTCAGACTATACAAAAGACACAAAATAAATCATTAATATTAGGAATTTAGAATAACTTAAAATCTGTTTGTCTTTATTGCATTATAGTCTCTTTTTAATTTTTGAGATACTATAGTTATGTCATTTTACCTCCCCTTTCCTCCCTTCAAACCCTCCCATGCATGCCTCCTTGATCTTTCTCAAATTCATGCCCCCTTCTCACTACTTTTTATTATATGCATATATAAAAATTATATATATGTATATGTATATACATATATATGTGGTTAGCAATATATATTGCTAACTGTAACCCACTCCATCTGTGTATGTAACACTAAATAAGGGATTAACACACTTAAAAGGTTTTTTGTTTAAACTTTTCATTATTATTCTCCTGATGGTCAGAGAAAAGGCACTGATAAAAATCACAGAAAGGAATAGATGATAATTACCTCAATAGCATGTAGGTAAACAGTGAACTAATTGCTAAATTAATGTTAAAGTAAATTCTGAGTTAATGAATATAGAAATAATAAATATTACAGTTATTAAAACCATTTTTAAAACTCTCCGGTAGTTGTTTAAAGTTCATGAAGTAACCTTAAAATAGAAAAAGCAATGTAAATAAAATAAAAGCCAAGTGCTAGATATGGAGTTCATAATGATGCAGAGGAGGAAGGCTGGAGGATAGCATGGACTTTAGGATGAAGCAGAATGACTCCTTCACAGCATCCGGACTTTCTGACTGTGCAATTAAGTCTCATTTATTCTCTCTGATTTCAATCTAAATGTAGCTTTCTATCTCTCTGGTGTGTTAAAGTTGTACAACATATAAAAAATAAGATCAAAGACAAGCAACAATATTTCAATGAGACTGTAAACTGTATATGTCCTTGAAAAAGACAACTGAATGCTTGGCAAGCTCTTGTGTCATCAAGCCATGTCACACTACATCCCCTACACTCTTATGCTTATAACCAGTCCCTTCCTGATCTAGTCTAGAAGGATGTGCCTACTCCTGAACTGGTAATGAGTGGGGTCATTAAAATACCATTTGCAGGACGGACCTTATCCAGAGGATCTGTTTGATCCAATGAGGCTCACATGGAACCAAGTAAACCATCTTCTTAATGTCCTACATAATGATTGTGGTTCAGTTAACATGATTCACAATCTTTGTCACATCATTTTTCTAAGCTCAACTTTATTTTTACAGTGTGAACGGTATTTTTACTAGACATAGTTCATGGCAGAAGGCTGAAGTCTACTCCAGCCTGCTGAGAAATGTTCTCACTACATGCATCAGTGTAATAACAAAAGCACAACTACTAATGACCTTTATTTATGCTGAAGTAAAAACCACTTAAGAACAAAGTCTTCAATAATACTCTTGACAGAGCTGTGTTTTAAGGAACGAGGTTCTGAGTTGCTCAAGTACTGACTTAAAGGGAAACAGGCACAGAAATGATGGAAAAGACCAGGATAGTCTATTGGAGAGAAGGCTAGAAGGATGCTGCCTGTGTCAAAATGGACCTCAGCTCTCACCTTGGAAATATACTAATGCTAGTACTTGATGGAAAAGAGACTTAATCTGTAAAGTACTATGAGGGGTTTGCTAAGGAGAGGGAAGGGGAGGACAGGAGAGTGGAGGGAAAGAGAGAGGGAGGAGAAGACAATAAAGAGAAGGGGAAGGTAGAGGAGGGGAGGAAAGAGGGGAGATGGAGAGGGACAGGGTGGTGAGAGAAAGGGGAGAAGGACAGAAGAAGGGAGATGGGGACAGCAAATGAGGGGGGGGGAGAAGAGAGGTTGATGTTAAATATCAATCTCTAGGTCAGTTGACAAAGTTACCAGAGAATCAGAGAAGCTACTGAAACAGCAGCTCTGTTACAGTAGGAGTGGTACCGTCTCCAAGATGCAGCATCAGAAAATAGATGTTAGTGTTCCCTCTCTTTCCAATCAAAAGGGAGAAGCCTTCCTTGTCACTTTAGTCCAAGAAATATAGGCCATGCTGAGATTCCTTGACTACTACAAACACTCTCTTTTCTCTACTTGCTATATGGCTATTTCAATGAATTTACCTCTTTCTTCTTCCATCATGTATGACAGGGAACACGGAAATACTATTTAGCATTCCATCAGAAGATCATGAAAATTTCATATCAGCTGCAAACAGCAATGACTTATAATAATACATACACTACAAATATCACAAGTTGGACCTGAGTTGTAGCAATATAATAGCAGGGAGAGTTGTGCTCTGGAACTCTTCTAAGAAAGATAGTATGTCCATAGCACACAAGAACCTGGCATCATTTCAGACAAGGGAGTTACAATGTTGTTCCTACTTAATGGGAGGAGGGGGACATCCAGAGAGGAGAACACAATAGTAAGGTCTGAGTGAGCATCTTCCATGCACACCTGAGGTAAAAGAGAGACATCATCATCATCAGGAGCTGTCTCACATCAGATCATGTGTGCATTTGCTCTCCATCATTGCCAGCTGTACGATCTTCTGTGAAGCAAGGAATTTGTGTTGTCATGTGGCAACAGACTGCCTGAAATGAATTTATCATAAATGAAGGTAATCCTAGAAAAGGAAAGAAGAGAATTAAAGAGAGGAAGTGGGGAGGTGAGGGAAGGGAAGGGAGGGAGTATGGGAGTGGAGGGAGTGGCAGAAGAGTAAAGAGAGGGGAAGGGAGAGGGGAGGAGAAGAGAGGAGGGAAAGGGAGGGGAGAGGAGAGGAACAGAGGGCAGACAAAGGGCAAGGGAAGAAGAAAATGGGGCAAAAAAAATAGCTGTCTAAATTCCTAAAAACATAAGAAATGTAAAAGAAAGTTTGAGTAGATTTTCATTATTTTGAAGACACTCCATTAACTTAAAATTAGTTAACTTTTGATTCAAGTTTTTCAGTAACTTTAGGAAAATGAAGTTAAGGGAAGAATTGTTCATTTACTGCTACTAGAATCAGTAAGAATGGGAAGAGCAAAATTTCTTACTTCATCTCTAAAGAGAAATTAAATTCAAAGTTCATAACAGGCAACCAGGAAATACTCTGCTAACAGGATCAGCAGTGAACAGCCACAAGAGCTAACGCGTAGGAGTTATATTATGCGTCAGTCATTATGGACTCACTATGAAATATTTATGTTAACTCTTTCTAGCTCCTTACAACCAACTGCATGGATCTGTTTGATTTATGTCATTGTACGGTTGGGAAATCCGAGGCTTAGGCACGATAAACAGTTTTCATAAAGCCACAAATGAATTGGAACCCAGACTCTCTGTCCCCACTCACCCATGCTGTGACTATCATGCTCAGCTGTACAAGCATACCACAACCCAAATATGAATGGAATTCTTATATTTATCTTTATCTTCTGCCTAAGTCCAGAATGAGAGGGAAAGAGGGAAAAAATGCTGTTTCCTGGGCCAGCAGCACCTCTGACTGCTTTACACTACAGCAAGCTGCTCTCATACTAAGCATAGTGAGAACTTGAGTACTAGAGATTTCATTAGCCCTGGTCCAGCTAGAAGCAGACCACACACACACACACACACACACACACACACACACACACACACACACACAATAGTAAAAGATGCAGGATGTATTCTTAAATTCCAGTTCATAATCAACCCAGGAGTTCCATGTTTCTTTCAGTGTTTTAGGAGGGCAGCAGCTAACATGTCTGCCTTTCTCCATACCCTGGGATTGACATGCATCCTTCTCCAGGCTTTGTTTTGGAGCATCATTTCAGAAAGGTGAGCACACAAACAAATGTGGCTTCTGCAGACAGCACTCTTCTTGTCAGGAATAATGCATGAGAGTGTGGGAAGAGTTGTGCAGGTATCAGAAAAATATACTCTGCCTTACTCACACAGTCATTCACTTCCCTTCTGGCTATTTGGATATTTAAGTCAGTCATAAAATAGCCATGATCTTCAACCTTAATTATAAAGCTTGAGGAAAAAATGTCCAGTGAAAATTATTTTCAGGTATAAAATTAGAAACTTCTTTCAACTCCTTTGCCAAGATTTGCATAACTTTGAAGACAAACAAATCAGAAGATTAAAAATATCATATAGTGCAGATTAGAAGAAAGGTCACCAGCCTGGGGCCAGTACCTTGCTCTGACTTCCAGGGGAGACCTGAATCACCAGGACAGAGGAAGAGGTGGTCTGGAGGGAAAATCTCCCCAGACAATCTAGGGTATCATCCGAGCTTCTATTTCCCTTGCAGAATGCCTTTGTTTTCTCACATCAATGAGCTAGAATGTGGATCCCATGATCAAGTTGGCAGAAGCTACACTCCCTACCTGGATGCTCGCAAATTGTAAATCACAACTTTACAAGGATTTAACTTTTCCCTTTCCAAAATAATCAAATGTTGTGGTAAGGGGACCACTAATCATGACAAAAATATACTGCAAATTCTTTCTTTTGGTGCCAAGTCCAATAAGTTCTTTGAGTGAAATTAAATGCAGGATCTTATTCCAAACCACAGCTTCCCTTGGGGATGTGCAAGTCTCAAGTGGGGGCTGAAAGGCCAGTTGTATCAAAGCCCAGGGTTACAACAGCTTTACTAAGTTTCCCTACCCATCCCCCTAAACTGCTGCCTGAAGTACAAATGACTGGGGCCACTGCTTTCCAACTTTTATAATCAAATCATAGGTTCTACGTTCTGCTCTGAAAAGTGGACCAGTCACGGACTTCTCATAGTTTCTCACAGTTTTTGTTTATTTAAACCTATTCTATGTTGAACTCCATGGAAAGGAAAAAGAGGGAGCAAGAGTATTGGGAAATGAATAGGAAGAGGGAAGAAAGAGAGTAAAAAGTAGAGAGAGAGTGTGTACAAAATAAAGAGATGTATACATATAGAGAGTGATATCTGTTGTGCTGTAAGCAATTACTCTGTCTGTCTAAGATCTGCAGTATCACAAGAATAAGAGATGAAAAAACCACGAGGTTATCCTGCACGCCCTGTACAACACAGCATGAGTCTTTACACTGCATTATCTCTTCTGAAAGTTTTTAATATGTTTAAAGGATAGCCAGTGAAATTTTTTCATTTTATTTCTTACTCTATCTTTCCTGTGTAGTATAGAACATATTATTTGTAAGGATGTTTTGAGGTGGCTCTTCTGAGAAACATTTTGAATACTTATGAGGAAATAAAGTAACATTCATGCTGGCCAACAACTATGTTCCTGAAGGTCTCTCTGGACCCAAATTTTACCACAGGGATGGAACTGTAGATTAGTGTCACTAGATATATTTTTAATCTAGTGCACTATAGAATAATCATAACTATTTTGGTGCGTATACACATTCAGGCAAGGTGCATATACATTTTGTATTTACTTCTTTCGAGCTCATTACCTAATACAAACAGTTTGGTCAAATCACAAAGTCAACAAAAATTTTTAGCCATTAATCAAGAAAATATTTTTAAAAATAATTATATGCAACCTATATGATTCAACAATATACATACAAGTCAACACTATACTTCCAAGCTAAATATTCTGTGATATAATAATAAAATGTCAGAAATCATAGACATCTCAAAATTACAGATACAGATATAGATGAATATATTTAATAATTATACACACTCTAAAATGCAACTAATTCTTGTGTGTTGTTTTTCTTAACTATAAATTTGGGAAATAATTAAACCTACTACATATTTTCTGGAAGATTTCAAAGAAAAATACTATATCCAACAAACAATAGGAATTTAATAACTTTATCAGCCACAAAATACTTGCTGATATAGTATAAGTATGAATATCAACAGCAAACACTATAGTACTCAATGACTTGATTGCAAGAATACAGATAAATGCAAGTTTCTTTTTCAAAATATTGTTGGCCATTTTTCATTTGTATCTCACTTGACAAAGAAGTATGTCCCTTCTCTCAATATTTAATTACACTGAGTATTCAGTTCCGCTGCTGACCCCTAACTTGTCTCAGCAGTCCACTATCATAAGTCTTGTCTGTCTATCTCTGTCTCTGTACTATCTATCTATCTTTTCCTCTCTCCTTCTTTGTTAATCTCCATGTTTGTATGTGTGTGTGTGTGTGTGTGTGTGTGTGTGTGTGTGTGTGTGAGTGTGTCTCTGTGTGTGTATGTTTAGCAAGAAAGAAGTTTTGAATTTTTAAAAATTATATCTTATCATATAGTTATTAGACTACTTAAAATAGATCCCCGGTCTTCGGAAAGAGTAGCCATTTTCTTTAAACCACCGAATCATCATTCCCACGGCCTTGAATGACTTTTCAAATCAAGTACACAAGTCTTTGGAATCTCCAGCTTGCTACTTGCCTATTAAGCAGCCCCAGGCAAGTTCAAGGCCCAGAGATTCAATAATTTCATGGAGAAAATGATTAATGATACCTTATTAAGTGTGAGAGCTAAATAACTATTTCCTTGATGTATGCCATATAGTAGACACTAGTAGCTTTCAAGTTTTTTATCTCTTAATGTACCAAAGGTAAATGGATATTTTATGTATGTGTGCAAGAGATACATGTGTGTACACACATGGGTATGGAAGCCATATGTCAACCATGGATGGTGTTCCTCAGGCTCTATCTCATTTCTTTTTTTCAACATAATATTTGTTTTCATTATTTGGGAATTTTGCATAATACATCATGATTATACTTGCCTCCTGTCGTCCCAAGTACATCTTCCCAAAACACATTTTTGGAACCTCTCCCAGAAAAAAAAAGGAGAAGGAGGAAGAGGGGGAGGAGGATGAAAGGGGAGGAGGAGGAGGGGGAGGGGGAAGAGGCAGGGGGAGAGGGAGGAGTAGGAGGAAGAAGAAAGAGGATAAGGACAAGGAGAACGAGAACAAGAACAAGAACAAGAATAACAAGAAGAAGGAGAAGGAGGAGAAGAAGAAGACCAAGTCTTTTCTGTGTTGTCCACATACTCATCAGAGCATGATCAACCTCCCCTTAAAGAAAACTGAGCCCTGCTGCATGCCACCTCTGCCAGAAGCATCAACTGTGAAGAGGATCCCTATCATAATTTTAAGAATTCTTTTCAATGGCTTCCTTTCTACATTGTTTATCTGGGAGCAATAGGGGATACGAAGTTATCACAGAAGGTGTCCATGTCTCTTATTCTCAACTGTGAGTCTACAGTCATCTATACCACTGCCAAAGAAACTTCTTTGCCTTTTCCAGTCAGAGCATGAATCATGGACATCTACATGGTCTCTGGTGACAGCTTGGATCACAGAAATATATATGAACCCTGGCAGCAGTGCAGGCTGTGTACCTCAGCATGGGCTCCAGTGATAGTAGTACTGACCATGGACATCAACACAGTCTTCAGTTGGAGCAGGACCAAGGACACCATCATGGCTCTGCTAGGCAGCCCAGGGCACAGACGTCAACATGGAAGCAGTATAGACCACTGACATCAGCGTACCCTCCAGTGGTAGCACAGACTATGGATGTCCTCCTGGCCTCTGGTGATTCTCTGGGCCACCGGCTTGATTTATGGATCTTGGACAGAAACACAGCCCGAGCTGGTGGCATCAACTGCAAACAGCAGAAAGATACCTGGCTGTACCAAGGACCATGGATATTATCATGGCCTCCAGGGTGACACTGACAATGTGGGTCTTTCGAGGAGATCCAATCGAGAAAAGGAATCATTCTTCATCTCAGACCTCCTGTCATTGCTCAAAGTAGAGAGATTGTGTGACTGGACAGCGTGCTTGACAGCAGAACCTCCACTAGCTCCAGCCTGCTACGCACGACCCTGCTGACCCTACTCAGCAATGGCATGATCCCCGGTGCACTACAGGCTTCCCCCAACACCTGTCACTGCCGTTGCTTCTCCAGTTCATCCACTCTCCACCGCACATGAACCACTGTTTCCCAAAGTGGCATTTCAAACCACAGTGTGTCACACAGTATGTTTTTGTTTGTTTGTTTGTTTGTTTTTGTTTTGTTTTGCCTAAACGGCTCTAAATGCAAATGCTCATTGCAAGGAGTCAGTGGTCTGGTTCAGGGTTACTCGTTTCTGAAGCATCACAAATACTGAATCATCGGTGTGTTGTTGCCCACAGTCAGGGTGATTTGTGGCCAGGCCAGATGTCAGGAAGGCAGGATCCTTGGGAGCTCTAGTCTGCTACATAACACCCTGAGGCTCATTAGACAGGACTGTTGTGCTTACAACCTGTGGGTAGTCTCACTGCCCTCTACTCTCCCCCAAGCAGGGCACACAGCAGCAGCCACTCCTTGCTGCAGGCTAGCCCTATTCAGTAATGCCAAGTTCTTTGTGTTGTAGCCCCACTTTTCCTTATCACTACTTTCATGGGTCACCATTCTCCCCCACGGGCAGGGCTCTGCTCAGACGTCTTTCATTCCAATTTCAGCAATTAACTTTTAAAAGGCATCCGCACGTAGAACCTGCCTTTTTTTTAGATGTTCCAGGGGTGCTGTGGGTAGTGCAGATTCTGGCTCAGCAATCTGGGCATGGCACTGCCTCTCCACCTTTTTTCATTTTTTTTGTTGTTTCTTTCTTTTTTCTTTCTTACATTCATTCATTCATTTTTATAAAGGACCTCTTATTGGTGTGGGGACTCTGTGAGAAGTCCAGGGTTACCAGTCCGAGGAACTGCCTGTCTCTGCCTCCTCTATAATGACCTTACAAGTGCATGACGCCACATATGGAATTTTTTTTGACATGTGTTCTGGGGATCAAAGTAAGTTCCTCGTGTTTACATGACTAGGACGTTAATAGCGGGGCTATCTTCGAAGCCCAGTGCAGGTTATTTTTAACAGCACATCTTTTTTTTTTTAAAGGCATCGTTTGAAGTGACAGAAATAATAAATGTAACAAAGAGTAAGGCTATCACTAATCATCTCTCTCTTTATTCCAGGCAACAATGTCCTTCTTATAATAGTAGTAAATAACAGCTGATATATTACTCTTTAAGAAAAAGAGCCAAATTTGCCCTCTAAACAAAATGTGTGTCTTTGTGTGTTTGTGTGTGTATATGTGTTTGTGTGTGTGTATGTGTATACATTTGTGTGTATATATGTATACATGTCTTGTGGGGGCATGTTACAATGGATAAGTGTGTCTATGAATTGAAGCTGATTTACTTAAAATGTTGCCTTCCTTTAAATGTATCCTCTCTGAGCACTGTGAATATTTGGTATGGAAACAAGCTTGTTTACTAATTGCTGGAATGATATTGTATGTTTGTTTAGCTGATAATTTAAAGAGTCAAGGACAAGCCCAGTCACAAGCTCTGCTTCACATGGCAACTCCATCCCCTCTCTTATTCCTCTCCTTTCTTACTGCATCCTCTCCTTCTCCCTTTCCCTTTCCCTCTTCCCCTTTCTCTCCCTCCCCTCCCCCTCTTTCTCCTTTTCTCGCCATATTTTCCTCTCCATCTCTCTTTCCCTTCTTTTATCCCTTTATTCCTTCCTCTCTTTATTCCTCCTTCCCTCCTCCTTCCATACCTATAAGAGAAATAAATTCTACTTCATAGGTCAAGCACTAAATGCATTAAAATATGACATGTGCATGCTTCTTTTCTGTCCTATAATGTCTTCCTTCATATTCAGATACTCTAGTTTACTTAATCCCTGGCACATAACCGACACTCACACTAAATGTGCATGAAAATAAATAAACAAATAAATAAATAAAGGCCGGAATATTTTAAAAGAAAAAAAATGTTCCTAGGAGAGACTTCAACCTCAGCGGAAGTGGCTCTTTTCGGTTGTCGTCCTTCTCTGCCAACACAATTCTTGGAAGCATAGAAGATGGACCTGGTGAATCACTGTATCCCAGAAAACCAGACAGTTCAGAGGTTGCCCTATGATGATGCTCTAAGCACAGGCTCTTTGTGGTCCTTGCTTGTCTTAAAGATAAAATGCATTTTTTTTAAATTGGAAAATCTCTCAGGCCCATCCCACTCTGCCATTCTCTATGTGAAGCAATCTCATCTTTTACTTTTCTTTTCAGCACACATAAAATATTCCATAACAGAATTTTTTATTTGGCAATACAAGATACTTCTTTCAAATGGCACCTGGAAAGTCCACTCATAACTCTACCGTAATCACCACCACCAGGACCTGGAACATCACCCTTCAGTTTCCCACACCTCTCTTTCCATTGCTAGACTCTTCTTTACTCCCCACCTTCTACCACAATACAGCCTTGCCTTGCACAACATTGAAGCCCAGGAATTCCACCCACTCCGCGGTGCAAAACCCAGAGCCAGAAGAGCCCTATTAGGTCATGCAGACCGCACCCATTTCACGGCAGAAACGGAGTTCTCCAACTAACATTTCAGCTCCACTGTGCAGCTCTGCCATCTCCAGTCTTTGTGTATGGTTTGAATAATAGTTTATAAGCATTCTGGGATTTGTTGAGAATTAAAGTTCCATAAAAACTTATATTGCTATTTTGTTTATTATTAAGGTGTTTTTTTTTTTTTAAAATCTTCCTGGGAATCATCACAAGAACATTTCTCAGTGTGGGACTTGTGGTTTTTAGACCTGATTTCTACTAAAACTGATATTCAGCCTTGCCAAACCTGGCTGAGTAATTTCCTGCAAAAGGACAGTAGAAAACAAAATTGTATAAACAACTGTATTATCTAATATACTGTGTTCACTCTAATGATTATGTTTGCTTATATATCTCATAAGTTAAAGTATATATTTATTTGTTGGCAAAGTAAATCCTGTTTCATATTAATCATTAACAATTTTTCATTGTCTTTAGAGGTGATGATTTGGAACTTTTAACTTGCTACATTTAAGCATCTAATATTCTGTTTGCTTTTTCCATTGTCCTAAACTATAAAGTACAACTTTATATTGCTCCAAGAAACCCAACTGAATAAAACAAATACCAAATACTTTGGAATTTGTGCTAGCCAGTTTTATATCGACTTGACTCAAGCTATAAAGGAGTGAACCTCCATTGTGAAAATACTTCCAAAAGATCCAAAGAAAACCTATAGGGCATTTTCTTAGTGACTGGTTGATATTTTTGATTTCTTAGGACTCAGCCCATTGTGAGTGGTGCAATCCCTGGGTTGGTAGTCCTGGATTGTATTAGTCAGGGTACTCTAGAGTCACAGAACTTATGGGTAGTCTCTATATGGTAAAGGAATTTGTTGATGACTTACAGTCTGTAGTCCAACTCCCAACAATGATCAGCAGCAGCTGTGAATGGAAGTCCAAGGATCTAGCAGTTGCCCAGCCCCACAAGGCAAGCCAGTGAGGAAGAGAGAGGAAGCCTTCCTTCTTCCAATGTCCTTATATAGGTCTCCAGCAAAAGGTGTGGCCCAGATTGAAGGTGTATATCACCACACCTTCAATCCCAGATGACCTTGAAACTCAGAGATCTCCCTGTCTTAATCTTCTGGGATGCATAGCCACTATGCCTCAAGATCTCCAGGCCAAGATCCAGGTCAGAAACTTGTATCTGTCAGCCTCCAGATTAGGATCACAGGTGAACCTTCCAATTCTGGACTGTAGTTCATTCCAGATATAGTCAAGCTGACAACCAGGAATAGCCACTATATGGGTGTTGTAAGAAAGCAGGCTGAGCAAGCTATAGGAAGCAAGTCAGTAAGCATCACTCCTCGATAGGCCTCTGAATCAGATCCTGTCACCAAGTTCTTCAATTCCTGTCCTGTCCTTACTCCTTCTGATGATGATTAGTGATATGAGGTATAGAAAAATAAATTCTTCCTCCCAAGCTGTTTTTGGTCAAGTATTTCATCATGTCAGTAGCAACCCTAATTAATACAAAATTCCACCTAAGTACTTGGGTACCATTGAGTCATTCCTTTAGTAAAAAAGACAATGGCATTGTTTCTCTCTGAATGAAGGGGACAGGGTGAGAAGCATCATCCTAACTCTGCACATGCCTCTTATGGCAATAGCTTAGGATTTTTTTCAAGCATGCAAACAAAATTAGTAATATTGCACTCATTTTACAGGGTCAAAACTTTCATTATTGGGAAATAGAACCTGCGGTCATTGTTATCATAGAGTCTGGGAATGCGAGGCTTTCTGCTAAAATGTAACTCCTCCTGCTATTCAGAAGGCCACATTCTCTGAATGATTCACTGGTCAAAGGCCTCAAAAATTAAAGAAAGTAAAACAAATGTAAAATACATTTAAATGTGTAACAACAATACAATATCTAGATTAGTTGGTTTTCTCTGTCTGCTCCTGTACTTTTTTTTTTTAGTTTTTCTAGACAGGGTTTCTCTGTATGTTCCTGGCTGTTCTGTAACTCACTGTGTAGACCAGGCTGGCCTCAAATCAGAAATCTGCCTGCTTCTGCTTCCCAAGTGCTGGGATTAAAGGCATGCGCCACCACTGCCCTGTAGTAGTTTTTAAAGATTATTTTTATGTTTATGATTATTTATCTTCAGATATGTATATATACCACATGCTTGCCCAGCACCCACAGAAGCCAGAAGAAGGCATCATATCCTCTATAACCTGAAGTACAGATAATTATGAGCTTTCATGTGGGTTTTAACGTTTAACCCAGGTCCTCTGCAAAAGCAGCAATTCTGCATATCTAGAATTCCACAAAAGAAAAAGATACATGCCTAGGAAATGTAATAGATTCATAGCTTACTTCAATTGCCAATGTTGAGCCATCTCTTTAGTTTCCTTTCTTATATAATAAAAAGGAAAAAGACAGAGAAAAAACACAAGAAGTGAAGCCAGTTCAGCTCTGATAGCCAGAAGCTGGAAACAACCCAGACGTCCCACAACAGAAGAATGGATACAGAAAATGTGGTTCATTTACACAATGGAATATTACTCAGCTATTAAGAATGAGGACATCCTGAGTTTTAAAGGCAAATGGATGGAACTAGAAAATATCATGTTGAATGAGGTAACTCAGACCCAAAAGGATATGCATTGTATGTACTCACTAATAAGCGGATATTAACCAAAAAAAAAGTACAGAATACCCAAGATATAGTCCACAGAACTCAAAAAGGTCAAGAAGCTGAAATGCCAAAGTGAGGATGCCTCAGTCCCATTTGGGAGAGAGAAGAAAGCAGTCACAAGTTGGGAGAAAGGGAGGGGCCATGGAGGGAAACTGGATGGGGTGTGGAAGTTGGGGGAGAGGGGAACCTGATCTCACCAATACCAATTGGTGAGGGAAAAGGACTGAAGCCCTGAGGGCCAGCAGAAAGAATGAAAACAGGCAACCTCAAGAAATAGGAGGTTGGGGGGACCCTCCAGAATGCATCAGAGACCAAGGAAATAAGAGACTCTCAGGAATCAAAGGGAGGGACCTTAGATGAGATTCCCGACAGTAGGGAGAGGGAACATAAAGAGCCCACCTCCAGCAGGAAGACAGGGCATCAAGTGAAGGATAGGGTTGCCATCCCAGTCACATCTCTGTCCCATAATTGTTCCTGTTTGAAAGAATTATAGGGATGGAAATGGAGAGGAACCTGAGGAAAAGATGTTCGAGCAACAGGCTCAAAGTGAGATCCAGCTCAAGGAGAGGTCTCAAGACCCAACATTATTATTGATGTTAGGAGTTCTCACAAAAAGAGACCTATCATGATTGCCCCCCGAAAGACCCAACAAGCAGCTGAAAGAGTCAGATGCAGCTATTTGCGCCCAACCAATAGACAGAAGCAGCTGGCCCCTGTTGTTGAATTAGGGAAAGCTGAAAGAAGCTGAGGAGAAGGGCAGTCCTGTAGGAGGACCAAGAGTCTCAATTAATCTGGACCCCTGAGATCTCTCAAACACTGGACCACCAAACAGAAAGCATGCACCAGCTGATATGAGGCCCCCAACACACATACAGTAGAGGACTTCCATGTCTGTGTTCATTCAGAGATGATGCACCTAACCCTCAAGAAACTGGAGGCCCCAGACAGTTTAGAGGTCAGGTGGAATAGGGTAGTGGGGGCATCCATGTGGAGACAGGAGGGTGGGAGGAGGTGTGAGATGGGGGTACAGGGAGTGGAATACAGAGTGTAAAAAATAAATTAAAGCCAGGTAGTGGTGGTGCATGCCTTTAGTCCCAGCACTTGGGAGGCAGAGGCAGGCAGATTTCTGAGTTCGAGGCCAGCCTGGTCTACAGATTGAGTTCTAGGACAGCCAGGGCTACACAGAGAAACCCTGCCTTGAAAAACTAAAAAAAATAAAAAATACAAAAAGAAATAAAAAAAGAAATAGGTTCTCTGTTAGGTTCTATTAGGTTGTTTCTTTGATAATTGATTGTGAAATTCCATAAGCTGAATGTTTCTTGATTTTTGAAAAGACCATTAACGATATCTCAGAGTACAGGGTAACAGAGGCCAACTTATAAACAGGACCAATAATGACAAGGAACCTAGTCACAGCCTATACCTGGCAATGATCTTCAACTTCAAATGAATCCAATTGCACAGAATCCAGACAAGACGATGCACAAATATATTCTACTTAGAAATTTCTAATTCTTAGCAAAATAAAATCACATTTTTAAGGGATGGATGATTATAAAAAAAGAACCCTAGAAACACATTTTGTATCAATAAAGGGAAAAGACTGGATATAAAATAGCATAAATTATTTTAAGATCATTGGATAAGAGGCCAAGTGATTAACAAAAAGCAAATAGCAATTTCAGAATCTTTAAAAGTATAATGATCATAAATGTACATGTGGAGATGATTGTCAAAATTTTCCTACTAGGACTCACTCATCAAAGTAATACAGATATTCAATATAATATAAAACAGCAAAACTTATGTAATACTTACCAAAATATGAACTCTTTATTTCTTCATTTACCACCTGTGTCTGGTTGAATCTAGAGAACCAATGCAATGGTAAAAACATTATTGATCCAGAATATTCAATGCTAGTGACTCTCAAGGACACCAGGGCTAGCTAATTCTCTTTTCAAGTTCACTGTGACAATGAATTTGACCGGAAAGTTACCTGGATCTCTGCCCTGAGACTTCAGAGGCCTCATACTGTCTCAGCATGAAGAGTCTGTAATCAGCTATTGCTAGTTATTATGCCCAGAGAAAGTGGTGGAAAAGAGGCAGAAGCCAGTAGATCTTACCTTGATTTGAAGAACCTGCCAATTATTCTCAGCTTATACTCGTGAACCTAGGATACAAGGAGCTTACAGGAGTGCACATTTGTACAAGCACTTTGGAAATCAATTTGTAAGTTTCTCAGAACACTGAGAATAGTTTACCTCAAGACACAGTTATACCACTTCTGGGCATACGCCCAAAAGATGTTCCACCATACCACAAAGACACTTGCTCAACTATGTTCATAGCAATTTTATTCGTAATAGCCAGAAACTTGAAACAACCTAGATGTCCCTCAACTGAAGAATGGATAAAGAAAATGTTGTATATCTACATGATAGAATACTGTTCAGCAATTAAAAACAAAAACATCATTAATTTTGCAGGCAAATGGATAAAACTTGAGAATAGCATCCTGAGTGAGATAACCCAATTCCAAAAGAACATGCATGATATGTACTCACTTATAAATGAATATTAGCCATAAAATACAAGTACTATGTTATACTCCACAGACCCAACGAAGCTAAAGAAAAAGAAAGGTAGAAGGGAGGATGCTAGAACCTCACTTAGATTAAGGAATAAAATAGTCAGAGGAGGCAGGTGGAGGGAAGAAATGGGGGGCGTTCAGGATCAGACGTGGAAAGGGACAGGAGAGATGACCAGAAGGCCATGAGAATGAATGGAAATCTGTAACTGATGGGGGCTGAGGAGGTAGGAAGGCATCTTTAGGAAGAGACAGAGGCCTTGGATAAGGGAGGTACCTAAGGCTCAATGGGCATGAGCTTAGCTATAACTCACAGTATTGGGGATATGGAAACTGAAGAGACTACCACCTGTAGCTAGGCAGGAACCCCAGTGAAGAGATCGCAACACCAACCCACCCCCAAAACTTTCAACCCCAAAATTATCCCTTCTACACGAAATGCAGGGAAAAGGGATGAAGTAAAGACTGTGGGAATAGCCAACCAGTGACTAGCCTAACTTGAGACCCATCCCATGGGCAAGCACTAATCCCTGACACTTTTAATGATACTCTGTTATGCTTGCAGACAGGAGTCTAGCATGGTTGTCCTCTGAGAGGCTCCACCCAGCAGCTTAGTACCCTCCACTCAGAAAGATGCAGTCATGTACAGCCAAAGAGTGGATGGAGCTTGGAGACTATTAAGGAAGATTAGGGATAAGGATTTGGGACCAGAAAGGGGATAGGAACTCCACAGGAAGACCAACAGAGTCAACTAACCTGGACTCTTGGAGCCCTTAGAGACTGAACCACCAACCATAGAGCATACATGGGCTGGACCTAGGCCTCCCCACACATCTGCTAGGTATGTGCAGCTTGATCTTCATGTGGGTTCAGAACAAATGGAGTGAGGGTTATCCCAAACCTGTTGCCTGTCCATGGGATATGTTCTTCTAGCTGGGCTGATTGTCTTGTCTCAGTGGGAGAGCATTAACCTAATCCTGCTGAGACTTGATGTAATAGGATAGAGAGATACCCAGGGGACCCCCCATGCTCTCAGAGGAGAAGGGGTGGGGGATGGGAGGAAGGGCTGTGGCGGTAGTGGTGACTGAGTTGGGAGCAATAAGAGGATGTGAAATGAATAAAGTAAAAATGTTAAAATGAAATAAATAGTCCCCCCCAAAAGAATAAAGATCTAGAGTTTTTAATCCAAATGGAAGAAGACAAGGAGATATTTCCCACCATTATGTTCCAAAGGCTGATTATCTGCAATTGCACAAAATAAGAGGCTCCATATCTAATAGGTGTAATGAATTCATAGCTTACTTTGATAGTAATGCAATCTTAGCATGAATCGATTCATTCTACCAAATCTTAATGTTTAAGCATATTCTTAAACTGTTCAAGCTCATAACGTCCATCTTGGAAAAAACCAAAAGATTTCTTACTAAAGATTTCTTTCTGCAGAACTTAAGGTTACACATATACTTCTTATCCTAGTGTCCCTTCCTTGGGCATTTTTCTCTGTTTAAAGAGTTTATAAATCTACTCACCTTAATCCCATTTACTGTGATACTGAAACTAGTAATGAAGTGTGGAAGGGAGCCATTAATGCCCCTGCTTCTTTAAAGCTCTATACCAGAATGCCCTTGAGTGATCTCAGGTTCTCAACCATATGCCCTTGAAGCTTACAAGAGGTGTGGAATATCCATTCAGCCTGACATTACCTTTTACAACCACTTCCAATATGAACTTACTTCTCAGAAATCTAAATGAAATGATCCTGGCCACCAAAGGTTATTGCAAACATAATCAGCTTATATCATGTATCTTTACCAATGGGGGAAAAAAAAAACTCTATTTCTAAATGAGAATTTTTTTCACTTAAATATCGCTGGTCATTCTAGTTATGTTTTTACCTTATCTTGTGTTTGGGTGTGCTTATTCTAAAACTTATTTGAATGAATTTACAAAATATAAAAAGCAACCATGTCCTTGGGCAGAGTAGACCTTGCCCGCATAATCTGCTGCTCAAGAGGCAGAGGCAGAAGGACCCTGAGTTAGAGGCCAACTCAGCAACACAGTGAGTCTCTGAGTCAAAAAAAAGCCACAAACAAAAGACAAAAAGTAACAGTAAACAAAACTGAATACAAAGAGAGAGAGAAAGAAAGAGGGAGGAGGGAGGGAGAGAAAGAGAGAGAAAGAGAGAGAGAGAGAGAGAGAGAGAGACGATTGTTTCACCACGATGACTCTTGAGACCCATAAAGATGATGGTAGAAAGTACTATGTGCATACTTGGATCCTTCCATTATATTTTTTAGGACCATCTATATTGTTCACAAGAAGATCAATGGCACACTTCTATTTAATATGAACTATCCTCTTAAAAAATATCATGGGCTAGGGTAGTCATGGGGCATATTTTATGACTTATACTGCTTCGCCTCTCCAGATGCCCACTGAAGAGATATTTTGGCTCAGGTTCACCTATCATGGCAGCATGGGTCCATGGGGACCCATGGAAGGTTGTAATGAGGGCTCCATTAACCACTTTCATTATTTCAGAAGGCCTAAGGGAATTACACATTCACCAATAATAAAGCTGCTGAAGCTAAAGTGTCAAATTACTTTGCTTTGGGGCAAAGTCTTATCAATTTCAAGTGAAAACTGGTATTACCTCATGCTGATGAGTGTTTCTGATTGGCAACTCTGTATGCATCTAATTAATAAAGTGTGAAATAAAAAAAAACAGAATTGATTTGTTTGGACATTAAATTTTTTCTAAGCATAGAGTTTCAGACATAGAAGGAAAACAGAAAGGACCAGTATACCTCAGGTGTTTAATGTCACTGGAATATCTTTACCAGCATTGGGGATGGCAATATAAAACGAAAAACTACATTCAGGTCTAAGCAATATGAAGACACTATTTTTTTCCAACATCACAGTAGCAATATTAGGCTTATTATACAATTATGTGCCCAAACTTAGATTCTAAACTAAGAAATGAAAACTTTAAGACAGAAAGCCCCCAAAGTATCATGGACATGAAAACTCTTTGGTTAGAAGCCCATTTTATATTAAAACAAAAAGAGCTCAGTGGTGTTCTCATTTGTAAAACCCAAGACATTAATACTTTCTTTAAGCTTTTTGGTAAGATTAAAAAAAAAAAAAACAACCCTTATTTTAGTAGCTTTCTAGAACAATATCTAAAATAAAGTCAGTATTAATAACTGACTTAAAGTACAAGGCTTTCTTTCCACCCCCAAACACACGTCAAAATCCTGAGGCCACTCTTTTCTCCTAAATTAAACATGAATTAAACATAGTGGTAAAAATAACATCATCTATCAATAGGCTAAGAATTCAATGCTCGGCCTAAAATTAAGCTGTGAGCTCACCACTCTCAACATGAATCTGATGTCTCAGGGCACACCCAGCTTAGGCACAGGAAACCAGGCACCTGAGAAAGGCCAGGGAGGTTTTCTGAGTCTCTTTCATTTTTAAGTCTTTGAAAATACTCTTGAGAGACTGGGAATGCATTACTAAAGCTGTGTGTATAGATGCAAACTTTTAAAGTATAATACCCACATGACACCTACATTCCAAGGAGAAGCATATTGGTGTGTAATATAGCTGTGCCTGAGTAAAACTCCTCTTTCATGGAGGAGACTAAATCCACAAGAGCTTTGGAGTATACGCCTCTAAATAAAGTAAGAGAGGGCCATTGTTTATCTCACTACTATTTAAGAGTTAATGAGAGATTTGCACCTGTACAGCTGTTGTGGACTGAAGCTTGCTTGTGGAGTGAATGTGTTTCCTGCTTGAGACAGTTGTAAATGCCTTGAGTAAAAACACTGAGGACTGCTAATGGATAGGTTTATTTTAAAGCATGCCATCTGCTATCAATCATAGAGAAGTATAGGAAGCAAGTTTGGCTGGGCTCCCTCCTTGTGAGCCTGATAAAGACAGGGCTCCAGGACTCAGGAACATTGAGTCCTCCAGAGAATAAAACATCAAACCTACTCAGCAGCTCCACTAACAATAATAAAAATGCCTCTGCCTAAAGGTGACATTCTGAATTTACGATTATTTGTGTCTATAAAGTGTATTCTTTGGCTCCTGACTCATTCTGACTGTCTCACTCCGAGAACAATACATTAAGCCTGCCTGAAGTAAATGGAAATCCTATCCTTTTATTAAACCAGCAGCCAGTACCTGAGCTGATCTAATGCCTGTAGGATAGCAGGAAGATTTTCAGCTCTAGTCTGTGCTTTTTAAAAGACTTTGTAAGAAAACAACAAATGAGATGCATATTAATATTCCAAAGGATGCTCATGATGTGGGCAAGTTTATGCTTCCGAGAAGACAAAACAAAACAAAATGAACCAAAATGTCAAATTAGACTAACCTTAACTAGTCTATTATGACGACACAAATGGAAAATTCCATATTGCACAATATGTCTAGGAAAAAACAGAGAACCAGCCACTCATGACGGTGTTCCTTGTACCATATGGACCAAGCATGTTTTCACAGGGACAGACATTTCCTTGGAGATCTTCCAGCTGTGGAATCATAACCAATATTGTTTTCAAAAATGGATCCATAGCATTCCCTAAAAAATGCCTCTCCTGGCTTACTAAAGGACCTCCTGCTCAAGTCCTTAGTGGACAAGACGAGCTGTGGTGGCCCTGGAACCTTCAACAGCTTATAATTGTTGATTCTGCTTCAAAATTGCAGCTTAACTTAATTCTACTGCTAGCCTAGAAAACTGGGTGGTGAGTGTTTAGGGCAAACCCACCTGGCCAGCACACTCATGAGTCTGATTAAAGTTAATAGAGAAATTGAAAGAGGAAAACGTTGCCTCAGTGGACTAAGAAGAAAGTCATACAGCAACAGAAACTTGAGGCAAGAACATTTTTATGATGCTATTTATTGGAAATATGTCCTCCTAAATACATGTATGAGGAATTATTTGACTTATTATGTGTAATGTTAATCCTGTTATAATTCAATAAATAATTTTCACTTTTGAGCTAAACAAAGTTGGCTCAGGCTAAACGGTAAAGTATAAGAAAGCTGTAAGCCTTGAGAACAGTAGCAGATTTGCTGTCTATCAGCACTTGGCCAGGCCTTGTGACATTAAAAAACTCCTACCCTAACTTCATACAGAAGCTGTGTGCAATATTCACTATGACTTCCATGCAATCACAGAGTGACAAATTTAAGGGAAGAATTCTTTGAACAAGTGCAACAGAAGATTTAAAATAGGAAAAGTAACAGAATAGAGCAATAAAGCCTGGTTAGTAGTCTGTGCCATATTTCCTTAAAAACAAAAGAAACAGAATGCACACAGGTTGTTAAAGTACAGATTCAGACATATTTTAAAAACCCACAGAGACTTCATTATATTTTCTAGCACATTATAGGATCAAACATTGAGACAGGTTATAAAATATTCCTGTAGCAGAAGAAAAACTCTAGCAAGGCCTTCAGTGCCCCAACAATGGTTAAAAACACAAAAGCCTGTGCTGACCATGCAAGTAATGTATAGAGAGAGGTTATGAACAAGGCCACAACAGGACCAGAGCATGGCTAATTGAAGTGTACCTGCCTCATCAAGAAATCAGTAGTATCCAGCATAAGCAGATTATCACAAGAGATAGGGACATTAGTGTTATTCGATCCTAACTTGTGAAATGAAGCCAGAAACAGGGTGAGCAATGCCACTCAACTTGGCAAAAATCTTCAAGGTCAAACTAAACACTTTATTGTATAGAACAGGATAGCCACTGTGTTCCTGGCTGTTACATTGCATGCCACAGTCTATAATTCTGGGAATCCTGAGGCTGTGTCTATAAATGTTACCAAAAGTTCTCATGTTACATTGTGTTACCTATACAGTAGAAGATGTCTCTCTGCTGATTCTCTATACTATTTTGGAAGATTTAGTCTGTTTCTGGGTTTTCTCCCTTTAGCACCAGATTTTTTCATCTCTGGCAAATAGTTCAGTAGCACAGTAATGAAAAGCCTCCTGCATCGGTGGACATATCAGAAAGAGAAATACCTGAAGATTAGCACAGTAATTTGTTTCTCTAAACCTGAGTCGCCTAATCTCTTTTCTTAAGAAAGCAGTGGCCCATGAATACAGTAAAAGAATTAAAAGTACATTTATGAAGTGACTCCTAAAAGATTTTAATGTTTTTAATAAAAAAGGATGGATCATTAAAATATAGTTAATAAATATTATTCAGAACTCATTACCTTAAATAGTCCCTACTTAGGATTATAAATGTTCACTGTCTGAATTCTAAGGAGGTTGTGATACCAGGTAGATATTATATGATGTTTTCATAGTTAGTATTTGCAACAAGAGATTTACTTGTAGTGAAAAGAAAGAGTTTAAAGGATAGTAAATCCATTCTGGTGCTTCAGCAGCTCTCATTTTATCATACCATTTAAGGAAATATCCACATGAATTATTTAAATATAACTACCAATTCTAAACTATATATAATTCTATACCATTAACAAAGTCTTCCAAGAGCATCATGCATTTATTAATTCAGCCAACAATTATTTATTGGATTTTTACAAGGTTTTGCACTGGGTGCAGAAGAATATCCTGTTAAAGGAACCCCGTGCCACTGCGTTGTAAAACACTTTTGTTTATTTCCCTTGCAGTTTTGTATTAAGTAGTCTCCAATTCAGCCATCCATGATAAAAGTCAGATGCACAAACAGCAGTACATTGAAAACAAGAGCTCTTCAGTCTATCCATACCAGCCAGATATAGTCCCAAAATGTATAAGACCATCACCTATATCATGTCGACTTTTTTGAATTCAGAGGGACAAGTAACCTACATGGTCAAGAGCCTGGTGCCCATTCTGTATATAAACATACAAACAACTTTTGGTCAACAAGAAAGCCAGAAAGATCTACCTTGTAGACAGAAGCAGATTGAGTATAACTTTTCTGCACTCCCTACCCCAAATCTTCTATCTAAAGTGGTTTGACCATACCCTCACCCCAAAATGCCAGCCACATAATACAGCGTATATCAAACCAATGACCTAATTCTAAACACACACACACAAAAAAAAGTCTAACATTACAATGCAATCCATTGTATCAAATCAGGTTTTGGCTTAGGATTTATGAAAAAAAAAAAAAAAAAAAAAAAAAAAAAAAAAAAAAAAAACTTATGATAACCTTGGTAGGAAAGTTTAGAAAGCACTAGTAAAGTCTCTGAGTCTCCTGTCATGTCTGGCTTCTCCCTCTTGTGTCTTAGTTGTGGCTTCTACTGCTGTAATAAAACACCATTACTAAAGATATTTGGGGAGGAGAGGATTAATTTCAGCTTACAGGTCCTATCTATCACTGAGGGAAGTTAGGGAAGAAATTCAAGACAGAACCTGGAGTCAAAGTCTGAACCAGAAGCTATGGTGGAACACTGCTTACTGGCCTTCTCTCCTTACACTTTGCTCAGCCTGCCTTCCTACACACCCCAGGACCACCTGCCCAGGCATCCAAGCACGACGAACAATGAGGTGCCCTTCCATATCAAACGTTAATCAATAAAATGACCGACAGGTTTGTCTACAGGGTGACATACTGTGGTCATTCTTTCAGCTGACGTTCCTTTTTCTCAAATGACTTCAGCAAATGTCAAGTTACCAAAAAACTACCTAGGACAGTTTAACCCATGTCAACTTGACACTCAAACACACTACTAACATTGCATTTCCTTTTTTATTTATCCCCAAAACTCTCAATCGCTCAGTATCGTAATGTAAAGAACATTCCAACTTCTAATAGTCCCCCAGCCTTTAAAAATGCAAACACTTTAAAAGTTCAGTTTTATAAATATCCAAGCTTTCACTCAAAGTTCAGTCTCTCAACCGTGAGCTCGGGTAAAAATCAAAGATAAGTTGCATACTTTCTCATTTCAAGAGGAAAGCACCAGGGCAGAGTTACATTCAAAGCAGAGCATAACCAAAGACCAACAGTGGACACCTCAGTGACAGACTTCTGGGTCTCAGATCTGCTGACCCAGCTCTCTAGCACTGCCATGAACAGCACACACACAGCTACTCTCATAGGCCCAGGCCAACCATCCTCTATACATGTTGCTGGCTTCAGCCTTGTCCCATGCTACTGCCATCTCAAAAATGCAGGGGTCTCTGCTGTACCTGGGGCGTACCTTCACACATAGCCTCTACTGGACTCTGTTCACTGACTTTAACACTTCTCAGCTTATCTTGATGACCCGTTCAATCCTGGGACTTCTACTCTAACTGAAGCTACACCTTTACTGGCTGCAGGAACCTGGAGTTAGAAACAGAAACAGAAGTCTTAGAAGAACACTGCTTATGCTTGATCCCCAAGGCTTGCTCAGCCTGCTTCCTTGTATTCCCCAGGACCACCTGTCCACGAGGGGTGACACTGCCCATAAGGAGATGGGCCCTCCTACAATAATCATCAACCAAGGAAATGTCCAACAGACCATTCTCCTGTGGGCACTTTCTCAACTGAGTTTTACTCTTCCCAAGTGACTCTGGTTAGTGTCAAATTGACCCAAACTAACTAGGATATCCTATTTTAAACTACAGTGTCTACACTATATTATTCTCTGTTGTTCAAACTTAAAAACAATTCCAAAGTATTGATATGGCATTTTAAAGTTCTCAACTTACTTTGCTAATATGTCATGAAGAGAAAGATTGTGTTGATTCACTTTGTCCCCAGGGTAGGTTGGGTTGTCTATTTCTGAATAGCACAGTAGTATGTCTATGTCACTACACTAGATTCCCATCACCAAAGAAGTCATGGTACTTCGTAGGGAGTAACAAAAGAGTGAGTGTTACCTTCATTCTACTCTGGCCTTCTCAGTCACAGTTCTTGAGTATGCATAAAAGCTTCAAACTAGGCACTCTGCCCACACATCAGACATACATATTTGAACACACACAGGCCCTGTAGTCATACATGTAAGATGAACTTTCTGATGACAGCCCACAGACTCCCACTGACATGGACAATCAGAGAAGGGAGTACTTCCCTGAGACTCTTTGGTCATCAGCCAGCTGTTAAGAGGCCGTGGAGAGCTAAAGTGAGTGTTCAAGCAACCCTGCCTGGCTGAAAACCGTTTCTGAGGTGATAGCAGTATTCTCTGGTGTAGAAGGAAGATGCCTTGCCTTTATCTCTTGGAGAAAGAAAACTTCTGCCAGGAAATGAGGGATTTTCAAACCCCTACAACAACGGGAAGAGAAATGTGGTAATTTTGCCAGCGAGCACAAGGAACTCGGCCTGTTGTCAAAAGGTTCTCTGTCCAACCCGGGGCGGGATTCACGGTTACAAAAATTTCCCTCTTCAACCACCTAAGTGCCTGTTGAATTAGGCACACAGCCAAGGTGAGATACAAACAGTCACTCGGGTGAAATGTCCGTTTTCATTTGGATCTCTGTGGCCTTTTCTCATGTCATGGGGAAAATATGCTTCCTCTGCTTGGGTGTTTTTAAGACTCCTAGGTTTGAGGGGGAAGTCAAATCTGCTGCTCTGAAGGCATCCACTGGAGGCAAAGCCGCAGCTTCGCACAGTCAGAACCGGGCTGTCCCTGTCTTTAAGAAAAACGAAAAAGCTAAATTATTCCTCGCCCACTCCTACTCATGGTTTTGATGTTGAAAGAAACCTGTTGTGGTTTAAATGACTCGGTCAGTTCTTCTGGGATTTTCCAAAGTTTCCTATAAAAAGAAATCTGTGGGAAATGAATGATTGCATAATCACTAACATATGTCAATTTCACTAAATCTGTTATCTTTTTTCGTGTATTTTGAATTGCACAGTCCTATCTTAAATTGCTATCACCT
>NW_022196897.1:32992242-33035594 GCF_008632895.1 Mastomys coucha | reverse complement strand
TCAAGCCAAGAAGTTGCTTTTGTTCTTTTCATTTTTTTATTTGTTTTGGTTTTGTTTACATAGCAAATTAGAAAGACAGGATGAGGAAACAGGCAATTATCCAGGCCAAGGATGAAAACTCCAGCCTCTAGATACCTGTGTACATTAATGATACTATCTCCAGGCTTTGAAAGGGTAACTCTAGTTAATTACCTAAATTATTTGAATTTTCTATTCATAGGTACCAAAAAATGTGTTCACTTTTACCTGAACTAATAGTGCAACTGGACCCAGAAAATTAATGTTTAGGGATAGTTTAGGTAAAGTTTAGGGACAGTTGCCTGGTGGACAATGTTCGTTAGTGAGGCTACAAGCTGCTCAGGCACCATCTTTCTTTCTGTAAAGGACTTGTAAGAATTCTAAAGCCTAATGATAAGAAGTAGAGAAGGAGCCTCAGGGTCAGAACTGGCTAGTTGCTCCCACAGCTTAACAATAATAATATTATTATTAAGAAAACAATCATTAATTCTTCAGACTTCTTTGACTGTTTCTACAATCAGTGCAAAGGGAAGAGTGCGGTAGGTTCCACTGGTTGGGAAGATGAGCATCAGTGAACACCCAGTAAACCAAGGCTCCACACCTCATCCAGATGGACTAAGGTTCATTTGTCCTCAACTCTAGCTGTGTATTTAAATTGCCTGGAGCACTATAAAAGGGCACATAAATCAGGCAGCAGGCATGAAGACAGGCATGGGTGCTTTATAAACGGTCCTTGAAACTCTAGCTTGAATAGGGAGTAATTTGTATGTTCCCATTGCTTCTAGGACTTCCCTGCTCACACTAGACAGAATATATTAAATAGACTCTCTTGATAATATACTAGGATATGATAGGTCTTTTTAAATTTTTTTCTACTGTTCTATCATGGGGCTTAATAGAAGTAAATTATGGCAAAAACTTAAACTATATTGACTGAATAAATAGATAATTATGAAAAAACTTTTTACAAAAATGATATAATGCATCACTGGGAAGGGAGCCCCTTGTTCCGGTGGGGGTTTGATAACCCAGGATAGAGGAACACTAGGCCACTAAGGAAGGAGTGGGTGGATAGGCAGGTAGGGGAGCACCCTCATAAAAGCAGGGGGAGGGGGTGGGATGGGGGCTTGTGGAGGGGAAACTGGGAAGGGGGATAACATTTGAAATGTAAATAAATAAAATAACCAATAAAAAACTGAAAATAAAAGAATAGAATGAAAAAATGATATAATATTACAAGAAGGAAATTTAGCACAGAATATCATTATTCAGAGAATACTCAATGAAAACTTTGAATCTCCATCTGGGTCATGAAAACTATATGAAATTTGGTTTATAAAGAAAGCAAACTTGGAGGAAAGAGTTTTGAAAAGCCTAACAAGGAACCATTTCTTTTCCCAATGAAAGGGCTCCAATTCTGTCTCCTTCACCCTGCCTTGCACTTCCATACTGAAATGTTTAAGTTGATGAGAATATCTACCCATTCGTTAAAGGACTCAGGAAAACAACAGAAGTTAAGTGGCTTAAAAAAACAAAATTTCTGTCCACAAATACAAGAAAAAAAATAGCTATCAGCTCAAAAAAAATTACCCACAGTAATAAGTCAGATTTCAATAACAACTTTATTTTATGAGACGCTTACTGGTTTGGGAGATTAATAAGAAACACAATAACAATACATCTTGATTTCGATGTGAAGTTATGTATTACATACTATCATTTAATGTATGGATTTGCTGCTGTTGTCCAGTCAGGGTATAGTCATATCTTGCTGAAGTTTTCACATCTTATTTGTAGCATAAAAGTAATTTGAAGTCAAAATTGTCCTTGAAACATTTTTAAAATGTCTCAGTAATACTAACAAAAGTGAGTTTTTCTACAGCTATGAAAAGAAGCATTTCGTCTATGTTTATACATTATATTAAGCAGCTTGGCTTCTTGAGAACTACATTAAACATCTGAAAACAAACCTTAAAAACAAGGCACTCAGCTTGACAAAATGTCCAAATCAACATGAAAAGTGGGAACACAGCAAGAAATAAAACCAAGGGGCATTTATTTGGTGTTTTCTATTTCTCTACCTCTTTCAATTCTCCTATCTCTTTGATGTATTCTGAAAAGACTATAGATGTTAAATTCATCCCATATAAAAGGAATTATAGCCATTTGATTATTGCTCATTGATACATTCCTCACCTGATACATAGAAATATATATTATAATCCTTCAGATTTGCTCCGTTTTTGAAGATGTAGTAATTGATGCAGAAAGACAGAGAGAGAAAGATAGATTTAGTCTTAAAATAACAAGAAAATGGAAGAGAGATAGTATTTGTCAATATAGTGTAAATATGCAAACACATCTCAATAATTTAGAATTGAGATTGCAATAAAATTTACATTTAATCAGAACCAAATATGAAGTTGTATATTTAGGTATCAAATATCAGCAGTTCGGAGCAGAAAATGACAAAATTCATATTAAATAAAGACCATGTATTGAGTATGAACCAAACAGCAAGAGCGCCAATGCCATAGACTTTTGAAGGGTATAAGAGTCTAGTGAAAAGTAATTTACTTCAAATTTTACTTTCTCGTTTTTTCAAATGAGAAAATATTTTTAAACAATCTTTTAAACATGGATTTTATTTTATTTAAGTTATGTGTGCAACTTTCTTGGAAATGGTAGCTTACCCCTTCTAAGCTAATTATTCTTTTTACATATTTGAAGGCCAGGATTGAATGTCCCCTCACAAAACAGAAGTACCATCTCTATTTTCTGACATTATCAACTTAGTGAACATACAGAGGTGCTTGCTTTGTTGACTTGCCTGATGGAGGAAGAGAGTAGTGGGAGAGCCAAAAGCAATCCTGGAATCGGGATGGGACACATCTCTGAGATGAACTACAAACCTAGTGCAGCAGAAGCTCCCAGGAATCATTGAGAGTTACCCTATCTAAGACTTCTAGCAATAGGGAGCAGGTACAAAGCCTGTAAGTAATCAAGACTTCTAGTAGAGGGATTGGGATACCAACCCAGACACAGAACCTTCAACCTACAATTTGTCCTAAACTACAAGGTGTGCTGAGGTAAAGATGGCACAGAAATTGTGGGACTGTTCAACCAATAATTGGTCCAGCTTGAGACCCATGCCACGGGATTCTTCTCATGCCATCTCCTAACATTGCTCAAGGGCCAGGAAGCAGAAGCTGACTCAGGAAAGAATGAATCATGAAGTCGCTTAGGTCCACTTGATTCATAATGTTGGTTAGTTTCATTATTTCTATTTAGTTTTTGTCTGGATGTCCAGTCAATTGATGAATTTTGGGTGTTGAAGGCTCCCACTATTATTGTTTGGGGTTGTATGTGGGATTTAAGCTTTAGCAATTTTTCTTTTACAAATATGGATGCCCTTGTGCTTGGGGCATAGATGTTCAGAATTGAGATATCATCTTGGTATATTTTTCCTTTGATGACTATGAAGTGTCCTTTTCTGTCTCTTTTGATTAAATTCAGTTGAAAGTCTGTTTTATTAGATAATAGAATGGCTAATCAAGCTTGCTTCTAGGGTATGTTTGCTTTGAAAACCTTTTTCCAGTGCTTAACTCTGAGGTAATGTCTACCTTTATAGCTAAGATGTGTTTCTTGTATGGACCAGAATGATGAATCCTGTTTTCACAACCATTCTGTTAGCATGTGTCTTTTTATTCGGGAATTGAGTCCATTGATGGTGAGAGATATTAGTGACCAGTTATTTTGATATTGGTGGTGTTTGTATGTGTGTGTTTGTGTTTGTGTGTGTGTGTGTGTGTGTGTGTGTGTGTGTGTGTGTGTGTGTGCTTTCCTTGTATTTGCTAGTATGGAACTACTTATTTCCTGTGTTTTCCTGAATGACATTATCCTTCCTGAGTTGGAATTTTTATTCTAGCATTTTCTGTAGGGCTGGATTTTTTTGTAAGTAAGATAGATATTGTTTTAATTGGATTTGTCTTGAAATATCTCATTTCTCCATCTATGGTGACTGAGAGTTTTGCTAGGTATAGTAGTCTAGATTGGCACCTGTGCTTTGTTAGAAGGAGGAATAAAATAGCCATAAGAGGCAGATGAAAGAAGGGAACTGGAAGGGAAGGGTATGGAAAAAGGAATAGGGGTTCAGGATCAGGTGTGGGAAAGCTAGGTGGCCATGAAAATGAATGGAAATCTACAACTAATGGGGGTGAAGAGGTGCGGGGCATCTCCAGGACAAGATAGAAACCAGCAATAAGGGAGGTGACCAAGATTCAATGGGGTGACCTTTACTATGACTCACTACATTGGGGATATGGAACCAGAAGAGGCCACCTCCTATAACCAGGCAGGTGGAATGATAGAGACACCAATCTACCCACAAAGCTTTCAATACAAATTTTGTTCTGCCTAAAGAAATGCAAGCATAGGAGCTAGAGCAGAAACTAAGGAAATGGCTGACCAATAATTGGCCAAACTTGAGATCCATCCCATAAGCAAACATTAGTTCCTGACACTATTAATGACACCCTGTTTTGCTTGCAAAAAGGACCATGTTGTCCTCTGAGAGGACCCACCCAGCAGCTGACTAAGACAGATATAGACACTCTCCACGAAACAGAGGATGGAGCTTGAGGACTCTTATGAAAGAATAGAAAGAAGGGTTACAGGCCCCAAAGGGGATAGAAACTCCACAGGAAGACCAACAGATTCAACTAACCTGGACCCTTGGGGATCTCAGAGATTAAAACACCAACCAAAGAATATACATAGGCTGGAACTAGGCCTCCCCACATGTATGTAGCAGATGTGCAGTTTGGTCTTCAAGTGGGCCCTGAACAACTGGAGCCAGGGCTATCCCAAAAACTCTTGCCTGTCTGTTCTTCTAGCTGATCTGCCTTGCATGCTCTCATGGATGGGAAAGGAAGCACCTAGCCTCACTTAGACTTGATGTGCTACAATTGGAATATACCCAGGAGAACCCTCACCCCCTCAGAGGAGAAGTGAAGGAGGGATGGGGGAAGGATTGGGAGAGGGGCTGACTGACAGGGGGCAGTAAGTGGAATGAAAAGTAAATCAGCAAAAAAATTAAATTAAATTAAAAAAAAGAAAAGAAAAAAAATCAATGAAATGAATACTAATGATAGTCCATTATACTGACAGAGTGACATCTTGCTCAATTGTTATCAGTGAGACCTTGCCCAGCAGCTGATGGAAACAGATGCAGAGACTCAGCCAAACTTTAGGTGGTGCTTGGGGAATCCTGTGGAAGAAGGAGAAGAAGGAGTGTAGGATACAGAAGGGTCAAGAACACCACAATAAAAGTCATAGAAGTAACCAGCCTGAGCCCATAGGGGCTCCCAGAGACTGAACTTCCAACTAAAGAGCCTGCATGAGCCTGACCTAGACTCTTCTGCATATATTTTACAGTTGTGTAGCTTGATCTTCTTGTTGGATTCCTGACAGTGGGAACAGGAGCTGTCTCTGACTCTGTTGTCTGCCTTTGGGACCCTTTTCCACCTACTGAGTTGACTTGTCAAGCCTTAATAGAAGAGGAGGTGCCTAGGCTTACTGCAACTTCATATGTCACAGCAGGTTGATATCCATGGGAGGACTGCCATTTTCTGAAGAGTAGAGTAGTTTGGTGTGTGTGTGTGTGTGTGCATGTGCGTGTGTGTTGGACTGAGAGGAGTGGAAGGAACAGAAACTATGGTTGAGATTAAAATAATAAAAGTAAAATAGAAAACAAAAAAAAATTGTCAACAACCTATTTTTTTTAAATAAAAGTCATCTATAATTGAAAACTCTTCTCTCTAAATGTAAGGATGTCTTAATTTTCCTAATCAATCAAATATATTTTATCATCATTTATCACCATATACAAATATTCAATCAAAATATTATATAACCCACAAATGTAGGTCATATAGAGTCATCCTAACTGCTCTAATAATACCTTAAAAACATTATAAAAAACAAGGAAATCAATTGTAAAAACATTTTATTTTATATAATATAGGTATGTAACCAATGCGATGTTTTGCATTCTTTCATAAACTATAGAAGCTGTAACAGTCTGGCCTTTTTGTAGATAGTTTAAGTGAAACAGTGGTCATATGCACAGAGGTATTAAGAAAAAAATAGAATAAAGAGTTTAGTTCTCAAGGAGGTCACGGCGGAATGGCGAAATGAGGGCTGGGAGCCAGAACAACCTCAGGGAACTTTTGAAATGTGTATATAAAAAGAAAATGATGTGCAATTTTTTAAAAAAATCCCCAAACAACTTGGAAGTCACCCTCATTCATTTCCCAGTTTTAGAGTTACAGTGGAGAAGAAGATCCTTCCAGTGAGAACGGACAACCATTAGAGATTCTTCTACTCCCAATACTCAATTATTACATGACAGAGAAGCTTAGCATGCTCCCAGCTCTCTCCTAAATCATCCCACATCACGCAACAGTCATTTTTCCAAATAAAAGTAAAAGAATACATCTTTAAAGTCCATTTTAGCTAAATACATCCCTCTTGGCCCAAAGTATAAATTATATATAGATTAATGATCAAAGTCTTCTAACCATGAGACAAGTCTCTCCAGTCTCACTGTCTCTGACTCTCTGTGTCTCTGTCTCTCTCTGCCAGTCTCTGTCTATGTCTCTGTCTTAATTATTTTAAGTTGGACTTTTAACCTTTTGGTTTGAAGTAGAGGAGTGGGGTACTAATGTTAAAACAGAGAGAACCAAAATTAAATGTGAGTTAGTAGGTACAGCTTTATAGGACCTGAATTTGCTTTCCCACACATTTTATCTCCCATGGTAGAGGCTGTCACGAGCAGGGAAGTATTCCAGTAAATTGATCAATAGCCTGTGAATTCATATACTAGCATTATCTTCATTCTGTTCTATGACTTTATCCTTTCATTTATGTTGACCTTGTAGTAACATTAATCTACACATTGCAGGATTGTTCTGGTAAGAGTTTAAACATCATTTAATGACTATGTTTTCAAAATGTTTTGAATAAAATAATAAAAATCTCTAAAAAGTTTTGTTTTAAATTTCAGACACTTTTTCTTTCCTTTTCAGATAAGAAGCATAATAACAGCAATGTTATATTCCTGCGTGGTTTTCAAGTTTTTTCATTAATATGAGAACTCCTTAATTCAAAGATTAAGAGTTTAGGGGCACACACTAGTTTTTATGGCTTTAATGCTTTAATTATTTCAAACATAAATTGAAAATTCAGACACCTAGTGCTATTTAAGTGAGTTCAGGTTTTTGTGGTTTAATAAAAACATCTGTTTTGGTTTTTCAACCACAAAAGTGCATTTAATCTGTTCTTCCTTTGGTTGAACTTTTCACATCTGCTCGGCTCGATTCCCGAACGCTAAAGACCAGCTCTTTTCCCAAAGTAGGAAGTCTACCTGCACCACTGTTGATCTAGCTCAAAGGGTCTGTTTCCTATACTAGCTGAAGATTTCAAAAGAATAACAAAAATAAACTCCCTACCCATGATGCACTGCTTACGTCCTTTGGCTTACATATCGCGGTGTGGTCATTTTATGAATGCAACACTGCCTGGAATTTTGAATTAAGACAGCAAAATTGTCAGACCCCACAAACCCAGGTACTTCTTTCATGTTCTGAGCTTTTGAATAATGGAAAAAGAATATACTCTATTAAGTTAATTGCTTGTGAAAAAAGTTATACAAGGGTGCACAGTGGCTTACAGACCTCTGTGGTTTGTTTTGGACATGCATCTAATGCTTATCTGAGTCCCCTGGGTCCCGAAAAGTAGGCCGGAAATGTTGCAAGGACAATATTACCTCATGATTTTCCACAATTGTTTGCTGCTCCTGAGACCTCAGCTTCATTTCTTCTTCTGTTTATGAGCAGTCCTAGGAAACAGCTAAAATCAGAGAGTCTGAAACAAAAAAAGAAATCAAAGTGCTGAGAAAAAAATTTTTCATCTTTTACCAATTTGGAAAAGTTATCGAAGAAGATCAATGCCTCAGTATCTTTTTAGGTCAAATGGGAGGACTAAGTATCTTTATCAATATTTACATGAGATTAAACAAAGATGAATATTTTGAATTTATTTAGACAAGATGTAATTGATACCAAGTTAGTATAATTATTTTATTTGAGAAATTTATTTTAAATATGTGAGGTGTATCTAATTACATATTTTTCAGATACATGATTATGTAATTATATTTGGTCTTATTTCTAGGACAGAGTAACATGGCAACCTGCAATTATTAGGTGTTTAACCCATGTCTGATGAATGAAGCTTAATGAGGTAATATTGTGGGGGGAGCCTGGTACACTAACTTTGTCTACGCAAAGAAGATGAGTCTATGATTTGAATAATTTCCTAGTGTCTTATGTAAATAGGAACTACCAATGGAGATGACTCAACTCATAAAATGATGGTCTAATACATGACATGTGAGAACCACAGTAATAAGTATATGGATCAGGAAGAGTTTTGTAAGATGGAAATGTAAGCTAACTGTGTAAATTATGAAACAAGCCTTGAAAAATAATCATTGAACACTGTTAGATTGAAAACAATATTAAAGGTATTTCTTAAGAAAATAGTCATCAACATTAAAATATTGGGAATTTTGAAGGAGAAGGTTTAAACTAAAAGGAAAGCAAAAATGAAATTTGATAATCAAGCAAAATTTTTGTTTAGAAATTATAGGAAGAGAAACTGACAACAAGTATAGTTAGGCAAAGAGGCATGACCTAGATTTTTCTTTTCTTTTTTCTTTCTTTTCTTTTCTTTTTGGTCTTTTCGAGGCAGGGTTTCTCTGTGTAGCCCTGGCTGTCCTCGAACTTACTCTGTAGACCAGGCTGGCCTTGAACTCAGAAATCTGCCTGCCTCTGCCTCCCAAGTGCTGGGATTAAAGATGTGGGCCCCCACTGCCTGACGGCCTATATTATTCAAATGAGATTTTCAAAATGTGATATTATTCAGATGATTACCACAGACTTAGATAGTCTGTAGCCTGTTTGAGGCAAAGAACCCCCATTGCAAAATTTGCTTTAACATGTTTGGGGTTAGTCTCATATGCATGCTCTCTTTTTAGTTCCAGTTTAAAAGGGAAAACATGATGAACAAGAAAGTAAGATTTTCTGAATTTTAGATTCATTGCTGGTCTTGAAGATAAATCAGAAAGAGTTTTATGGAGTTCATGATGAAAAATATACATCTTTTAAAAGAAAAGAAAATTCTAAGAACGAGAAGTAGGAAAACCATTTGTGGAATTCTGTATGTTGCATGCATGCTGTATGCTATACATATTTTCATGACTTTGACAATTTGCACAACCTCATATATGAAACAGTGGTCAAATGATAGTAAGCATGGGGTTTCAAGAATGTAAAAAAAAAAAAGGAAAATCATACAAAATGAAACAAAGATTTACAGGATTTGGAATCTTAGCACTTTTGATAACTATATTTTTCACTTTCAGTAGAGAGTTATAAAAACACAATATAAATATTAACTGAGAAAAGCTCCCATCTGTAATATCTCTAGGGCTGAAAATAAGCATGATGACATGATGAAAATTAAACATGTGTTTTTCATGATGTCATATATGACAAATTTAAAAATACACTTACTGGTGATGTAAGAGTTATGAATAGGTTTCTGTAAAAGCACAGAGAAGCAAATCATTAGTAGTTCTGTGACACACACACACGCATAGACATACACACACACATCACCTTGTTCACCTTATATTGGTATATGTTATAAGAACTGAATCTGGAATACAAAGATAAAATCAGATTTAGTATGTTTCAAGTACTTCAAACTAAATAATCTCATTGTTCTGTCCTTTGTCTCTTGCCTAGCCTACTTCTAATATTGCCTGTTATCTCTTGAGCAACATAAAGTACACTAATGAGTCTTTCCTCATGTTTGGCCCAAGGTAACATCTCACAAGTTCACTCTTGAAGCACTTTTCATCACTACTTCAGTGACCAAGTCTACCCTGCTGATGAAAGGTGCTTTAATCCCATATCTACAAATGTAGTGAACAGAACTGAAGGACTTTCTGGCCATTTTACTTCTCTTTCCATTTCCCTAATTCACTTCTGTGCAACCAGCAGTTAGCTGTTACTTTGTCATGATTCCACCCACAAAAATTATATCACATATTTCTTGAGATCTTTCTCATTGTTTTGAAATTTCTTCACTAGTGCTGAACTATGTGTGGAATCAAACTAATTCAGTTAAATCACCATGACACACTCCAGGAACAAGTAGCTTATGAATGATAAATGTAGGAGTTGCAAACTTAGAGAGTTTAGTTATTTCATCCTCACTTCCAGAGAAAACAAAGGTTCATAGGAAAAAAAGGAAGCATTCTACCAACTAAGACCTTATTTTGCATCTTCATAGTGTGCAGACTCAACTGATATCTGAAGTAGGTAGACGTGATTCTGAACATGAGAAACACAAGCCTTCAAAGATGAAAGAAAACTTGGAAATTTTACTTTATAAATTCAGAAGTCACCAAACTTTTGCCAGTTTTCCTTTAAAAATCTTCACTTTGTGGGGCTAGCAAGATGGCGCAAGGGATAGATGAGTCTGCCACTAAGCCTGATGCTGTGAATTAAATCACCAAGTTCTACATTGTGAAGGCAGACTATACTCTGACCTTCACAAGCATGACATAGCCAGCAACAATACACACATGCATATGCATATATGTTTGTTTGTACACACACACACAAAGAGAGAGATAGACAGACAGGGACATACAGACAGACAGGGACACACATATACACAAAGATGTAAATGTTCTATATATTGATCACAATGCTTCCAAAAGAATCTGTGGTTATCAACAATTTTCTGATTGGATCCAAGGCCTGTTCTCTGAGATGGAACTCATACCAGGCACTGTTAAACTAGAAGCTCCTGTGTCTAGATAAATCAGAGACCCTAGGAGAAACCCCAATTTTATTTTTTAGCTAAATTGATATCATATCAAATCAACTCCCAATGACTTCTTGCTATACCCATATTTCTCAACCCTCATCAGAGAAGCATCTAATTAGAGTAAATGGAAATTAACACAGAGACCTTGTCTTAGGGTTTCCATAGCTGAGAAGAGACATCATGACCAAGGCAACTCTTATAAAAGAAAACATTTAACTCAGACTGGCTTACAGTTTCAGAGGTTCAGTCCATTATCATCATGGTGGGAAACAAGGTAGCATCCAGGCAAACTTGCTGCTGGTGGAGCTGAAGGTTCTACACCTTGATCCACAGGCAACAAGGAGGAGACTGAATTTCACACTTGGCAGAGCTTGAGCATATATATGGCCTCAAACCCTGCCTCCATCCACAGTGACTGATACACATCCTTCAACAAGGCCATACCTCTTAATAGTGTTACTCCCTATGGCCAAGCACTTAAACACATGAGTCTCTGGGGTCCATACCTATTCAAAACACCACAGACGCCACCATCTGTCAATTCACAGGAAATAAGAGACAATGATGTGACAAGGCCTAAATGAAACATCCATATCTCAGACCTCTGCCTCCCAGGGCTTAGGCATCTTGTCAGAAGAGGGGGAGAAAAGATTGCAAGAACAGAGGTGGCAGACACATCAAGGTAAGTGTTTTTCTGACACAACAAGGCAACAGTACAAACACCTCTTCTAACTATGCTCTTGGAGCAAGACTCTCACCTGCACACAGACTGTCTTAGTTAGGGTTTTATTGTTGTGAAGAGACACAATAACTGTCACAACTCTTCTAAAGGAAAATATTTAATTGAGGCTGGCTTATAGTTTAGAGGTTCAGTCCATTATTGTCATGGAGAGAAGCGTGGTGGCATGAAGGCAGACATGGTGCTGGAGAGGGAGCTGAGAACTCTACGTCCAGATCAGAAGGCAGCAGGAAGAACAAGTGGGCCACTGGGTCTGGATTGAGCTTCTGAGATCTCAAAGCTCATCCCCAGTGACACACTTCCTCCAACAAAGCCATACCCACTTAATGATGCAGCTCCCTATGGGTCTATGGGGGCCATTTTCTTTGAGTCCACCAGACAGGCCCCTCTTGTACCAATGTACTTAACAGCCTGAACTCCCATCTGCACATGCATCCAATTCCAAACAGTGGAGTGAGTGTCTCCTCCCTTAAATGGCCACCAAGGCCATGGGGTTATTCAGTCATATGGTGACTGTGTTAGCATGCATAAGACCTGTACACACTCAAGTCATACAAAGTCCAGCATAGATGGGGAAGATAGACAGGAAATTCTGCCACTACCTGAGGAGTTGTCAATTTCTGCTTGCCGAGAGAAGCAAAGTCAGTTTTCTTTAATGCTGTGTGACTCCTTGGTAAGTTGGTCCCACTAGCTGGACAACACAGGCTGAACCTTATGGAGGTAGAGGGAAATCTCAGAGTTGTGTAGAAAGGGTAAAGAGATTGGACTGGGTACTCATAGGAGGAGCTGGGGAAAGCAGGGTGAATAAAATCAGAGTACACTGTTTGAAAATTTCAAAGAATGAAAACATTGTCTAAAAACTAAACAAACAAACCACTCGTATTCTTGCCTGAGGTCACAGCAGGCCTGGGCTGGAGGTTATGTGGACTTACTTCTTAACGTCTATGTCAGAACTTGACCAAGGTTTTCCATCTCAAAAGGATTAAACCACATCATTGCAGAGCAATCTATGGGAATCACAGGCTTTTAACACATTAGAAATAGGTTAAAAGCACTTTATTAGATAGATAGCCATGTTCTTCAGAAGCAGTTTTGAACATCTAATTAGTGGTATTTGATCCGACTGACATATTGACCAGTGATTTGAACAGAAGCTAGATCCCCATCCACACAGATCACAGAGGGAATATAAATTTGTGACTGTGAAATCAGCTTCTATAACTTCCAAGGAGTTTTTTGTAGATCAGACTCTCTTAATTTCACACAGCTTTACAGTTGCTTTATACACCCTTTAGTGTATCAAACCCTTTAGTAAATCATTGGTCAAAATTATACTCAGTACTAAACATTTTTTTCAAGAAGGGGTCAAGATTTGCAAACAAACCAATATAGAAAGTTAAAAATTTTAAATATATTCCTATTATGCATCTTAACAAAAAAAGACTATACTTGGAGCCTAATACTATTGTGTAGCACTCTGCTTTTGTTTAGCTCGTATTTTTGTTCTTTCTTTTTTTTTAAACTGTTGTAATTATCCTAGTCAAACAGTAACTAATTTTGATTTCTTAGTCTCATTTTAACTGTTCATGTTGTTATTATATAAATATTGCATCTTTTGCTAATATTTAGATAGTCAAAGAATTCTAACTCAATACAATAATGGTTCCATAAATTCAGAACAAGGTGAAAAACAAAATACATGTATCTAAATATCAACAGAATCTACTCAAATCTGTATTTTCAAACAATATTATGAACATTATTTTTTTTAGTATTACTGCTAGTGTTAGACTGTTTGGATTCTGCTTTTATTGTATAAAAAGTAAAAGCAAAAGTTAATTGCAGGTGTGTAAGATAAAATATACAAGTACATAAACACATTTTGGGGAAAAAAAAATGGGTAGTGCCTGCCTTTAATCCCAGCACTCCATAAGCAGAGGCAGGGAGTTTATCTCTGTGAGTTCCAGGGCAACCAAAGCTATACAGATCCTGCTCGATTCAAAAACAAATAATAAGAAAACAAAAACATTCTTTTCTCAATATTTATTCTAGCCAAGAAAAATCACAGTTTAAACCATGAGCATTATATGAATATTCTGAAGGACACAACTTAGCTTTCTGGAAATACAACCGTACAAAAGTAACTTCTTGAGACATCTAGAGATTTATCAGTTAAGTATGAGTGCATGTGTGAGTGTGTCAGCCCTGATTTTGCAGATGTTTCAGCAACATTTACTATGGCTGCAGCAGTGGTAACGTGTTCTACTTAAGATCAAACACTCTCTCAGGATCTGGCAAGATTTAACAGAAATTTAAAACAATACTTTCCAGAAAAAACGGTAACCATCTGCAATTGTTATTATTAACACAATTCTTTTTCTCTTTTTTCTTCCTATATTATTTATACTTCCTGTTGCTTTCAAATCATTCAATCTATCATTAGCAATTAATTATAAACAAATGTCTAACGATGTTTAGATCTATGTTCTTTTTCTTCTAGAGCCAAACATGGCAGCATGTTTTAATCACATGAATTTCCTTTCCACTCCCAGGTCTACCTGAGCTCTGTTTGAAGAACTCAATAGCAGAACACATAAATGACTCCTGTCAGGAGGGAGGGTCTTTGTAGTCATTGGAGAGAAAAAGAGTGAAACGTTAATACTGGAGAGCAAGTTTAAATCAATAGCATTTACTGTTCTGTAAATGAGAAACATCCTTAGATACACTTGAACATGAAGACCTGAAATATTAGAATAGGTCTTGTTGTTACGTGCTATTTTGCCTTACTGGCATCTCACTACCTATAGCAAAAGAAATATTAGACCAAACCTGAGCCCTTTCCTTAGATTTGGTCATAACCGGTGCCAGAGACCCTCCACTTGTACCTCTGCCAGAATGAGAACTCAGTTACTCTCTTTACAGGAGAGTTGACTTTTTGATATTACTCAGCCACCACTTCTATTATAGTCACTTTTATCTCTGTTCTGGCACTCATTCTTGCAGCATCCTCTGCTCCAGGTGGTCTCCATCTAACGTTGAATAGTGCCTCAAAACTATCCTGCATCTTCCTCTTGGCCTTCCCCATCAACTGCCACATAGCCTCTTGGGATTTCAGTACAAAGCCTATTCTCATTTTCTTCTTTTATTTACATGTTGTTTTTAGTGTGAGAAGAAGACACAAGAATAGAGCAAGAAATCCTCAACAAACATTGCCTTATAATTCATCATTATTTTCAGCTTTCTTTGAGGACTCTTTTGAAACACTGATTATACAAATGTATACAGTAACTATAAGGAACAGCATTAGAAACTGGAGATGTAGATAAAAGTAAAATATCTTTGAATATGGGAAAGCAAATGAAGCTTCGACAAGATAAAGGCAAATACTAGTAAACCTACCCGAAGGATAATTAATATGGCTTATGAGGAGTTTCATGTACTTGTTCATGTTCATGAGGGTGATCATGGGTAAATCACACCTCCCAGGTAATACAAATAGCATAGGAACTTGAGTTTGGATCCCCAGCATCCACAAGGCATGGTGGCCTTCCTGTTATCTCAGGGCTTATGACACAGAAAAAGAGGAAAGGCAAGCTCACTGGGACTATGTGAGAAACATTTTCTTAACATTTAAGGTAGAGAGTGAACAAGGATGGTAACAGATATCAATAGGATGTAGGACAAGCTCAAATATACAAATGAGTTCAACACACACATGAACATGCTTACACAGGCATATGTCACATAAAAATACAAAAGAAAAAAGAAAGAATAATAGTCTACAAAGAGTTATAAAACAGGGTATGTAACGTTTGAAGAAGCCTAAGCATTGTGTTTACTTCTAATGAAGTTGCTATGGCCAACAGAACAATTAGAAAGGAGCTTTCCTGGACTGCTAGTTAGATATGTATGGGAAAGCAACAGAAAAGATTGACATATTTTAAGTGAAGAATAACATGAGCAGATTTATCCTTTTAAACCACTTCATTGATTACACTGTGGAGAATAAATAAGAGTCAAAAGAATTTGTTGCAACTCTAGGAACAAAAGACAAAACTCTAAACCAAAAGCAACATGAACTGGTTAAGGGAAGAGTGTGATCCTATTCTGAGATAGATTTGGACTAAAGTAAGTCTACCTGGTATAGGGGTGTTGTCTGGAGGGAGCCTGCAGAGCATATACACATCTTACTGGTGAATTGTGAAAGATGCCATTGATTCGGTTCTGACCCTGTTTCACTGAAGTGACAATGGGGTGTCTCAGTGAATGGATAGCGTGTAATGTATCATATTATTATTTTGTAATATATTATAGATATATTACCTGTTAGCTATAGAATTCCATTGCATACAGTAGAAGCCTGAGAGACAATTGTACAGACTAACTCTCAACACACAAGAGAAAGTGGCCTCCTGACTGGAAGATAGAAAGCCACACAATACCAAAAATAATGGGAAATAAAGTTCAAATAGGCAAGGCTGTAACTGACAGTGTCAAATGGCTGGGAGAAGCATTCTTAGTAGACGAACATGGATTGTTATAAAAGTATAGAAGCCTGTAAAAAATACCGTGAAATACCACACTTGGATTTGGGAAAAGTGTGAATAAAGATGGTTAGTGTGGGCAGTTACATTTGCAGACAGGACAGGAGGGATGTTGGGACAGGAGAGATGTTAACCTATGTTTATGGAAAGGCTCTTGGAATATAATGAAAGACAACATTGGATAGCCATAACATACATAAGCAGTAGTAAATAGGCTGTGTAACTGTGCGAGTGTTGAGTCTTTTGTTAGTTTGACTTTCTTATGGTGGTCTTTGTATTTTGTTTATTAGTTTGGCTATAGTTTCTGTTGTTTGTTTGACAACGACTTTCTTCTAACTTCTATGAGTACAAAGTTCATCCATCAGCCATTAATTGTAAATTTACTAAGAAAAGATGCCAAGTAGCATTTTAACTTTTTTAAAGCACGAATAACAAAATTTCACTAAAATTGTTTTTGAAAACCACCTCTCAGGGATGGAACAACATTCTCTAAACAAACTGAATTGAAGTCAAGAAGAGAAAGTCTTAGGAGAAGCTCCATCCCTGCTCGGCCTGTTACTGCTGGAAGAAGCTAAGATTCCATGAGGCTCACGGATCCACTGGTCAAACACCAGGTCAAGGATGGAGCTAGTCTGGGTTACTGTGTGAATCTTCATGCATCTCTGCTTGTACATTAAACAGCTAGCTCTTAGCATCAAGGTAAGTTCTGAGTAAGACCAGATGTAAGGCTCTGAGTTGACCCACCCCTGAAATCTCTCATCTCTGTTCCAAACCTGAAAGCATCAGTCCTGCTATTCCGAAGCTGTAAGATCTCCAAAGCACACTGCAACATTGGGATTACGAGGAGTCCTGATGAGGAGTCAATATTGATCCTGTTACAGAAGCTAGAGAATTTGAACCAGACCAATTACTCTTGCAATGAATATTTGCAAGTGAAGACATGTGGACAAAAGGATATACTGTGGGACACACTGTGACGTACTACAACTTCCAAGATGAGATAATTTCCTGTGCTTTGGTTTTGTTGTAGTTGTTGTTGTTGTTGGTGGTGGTGGTGGTGGTGGTGGTGACGTATGTGTGTGTGTGTGTGTGTGTTTGTGTGTGTTTGTATGTGTGTGTGTGTGTTGGTGGGCAGATATAGCACTACTGGAAGATGAATCAGACTGGGATGCATGATGTAAAATTCACAAAGAAACAATGAAAAGTTAAAAGAAATAGTAATGGTGTTTTTATTTTTCCTAAGAAATACAGAAATAAATTTTAGTAGTCACAAACTCGTACTGGTAAAATGATGGCATAACATTGTTTTAATTTTTGGTTATTCTCCTTACTGATTTTTTGTTTTTCCAGAGTTAAAAAAAAAAACCCTTAAATTTAACTTTCCTTCTTAACCAAGCAGAAACAAAGCTTTTGTTTCCAGCTTCAATTGACTTCAAATGCTTTTCTCTTGTCACACTGGCACTTCCAGATCCCAGCACAATGCAGGGAGCAGCTTTCCAAGGGTCAGGGAAACAACAGCTTTCCTGAGTGAATATGCATGAAAACGCTGCAAAGCATCACATCTCCACAGGCAGCACCTGATTGGCTTGCAGCAGAGCTCTCCACTCTCACATCGGAACTGGGCACAGAAAGTGCCAGCATCCCAGGCTAATGCGCCTTTTAAACTTGTTTTAAACTTGTTGTTTGTCTTGTGTCAAAGAAGGAATCACAGAAGCATGGGTAAGTGGTTCAGAACCAAACCCAATAGAAAAGTACTCTCCTCATTATTAGAAGGCAGCAATATGGTCTATGGAGAAATGTATTCATTTGATAGCATTCTCTCTCTGTGTACACTTTTGAAAACATCTTTTTTAAAGGTAAGAATCCCTTGGCAGATTCTTGAGGCCTTGCTTTGCCACTTAATTAAGGAACAGAATTCCCCCCTGCCCCCGTCTATAGTTTTACTTTTTAACTAAGAAGAAAAACAGTTTCATATATTTAAGTCCATCATTTATGAGCACTTGGTCTCTACCTAATAGAGAATTATAATCATCTTTCCTCCGTCCCTTACCCTTGTAGATCAACAGATTTTGTCATATTCTGTAGCTACAAGATTACTGCAGACACCGAAGACTTCACTCCACTGTGGTAGCAAAACCAGGACCAACACCACTGTGTGTGGTGGTCTCAGAAACTCACTGTTTTCTCCTTTCTATTGTTGTTGTTGTTATTAATTTGTTTGTTTGTTTGTTTGTTTCTATGAAGTAGCTATACTCAAAAGTGTTTAGGACAGCAAAATTCTAAAACTCCCACTAATGGCAATTAGTTTGCATCCCTCAGCATCCTCAGTGTGTCACTGCCAAGTCTCTGGCTCTTAGATTCAAACTGTTGCCTCTGTCTCCCTAGTAATGCCGCAATCAAACTGTCCACAGAGCACCACATAAGTGAAGGTCTGAATTTGTCTTTCAGGATCTATGCTTGCCACTGTGCTATAACCTCGTGTTTTAAATTACTTGAAAAGTGACTTCAAAATGATCTGAGATAGAAACAACCTAATATAAATGAATACATCTTCCTCTATTTTCTAACAAGAATTTTAAATTGCAAACGCTAACTTTGTAAAGGTTATACTAAAAGGGCTTCATGCATGGTTATTTCTGACTCATTAAGCATCTTTAGAAAAATATACAAATGCCTTTAAAGCAAAGGCTTAAAAGAACAATCCAAGCCTTTGAGGTAAGAGCAAAAGAGTAGGCCATTATAAAGTTTTTTTTTCTTTTGCTAATGCTATGAACTGTGACCAGGTGTTTAATCTATAAAAAATAGCACATTTCTAGAAGTGTAGACTTGGCTACAACACCGTACTTAGAGTTCAGAAAATATACACTTATATTTATTCATTTGCTATTTGTTAAAGATCAACAATGTGTCAATTATGAATCAAAAAGCTGGAAATGTAAGAGATAAATGTCCTACCTTCCTGTAGCTTATATTCTATAACTGGGTCCAATTCAACAAAAGAACAAATATAAAACAAACAGAAGCAGAAAAAAACCAAATTGTAAATGGTGTTAGAAACACATTACAAACAGGAAGACAGTTTGAAAAAACTGTTCTTTCAATGCAACCCGGAAATAAATTATTTGTTGCAAAGAAATTATTTAGGCTTAAGGACCTTATGAGCAAAGAAACAGAAAAATGTAGCCCTTGGGTCAGACATGATCTTAGGATATCTGAGTCATCAAAGATGTGAGAGGAGAAAGAAGTAATAAGAAAATGAGCTTGAAGAAAAGGAACTAAAAGTCCCTGAAGAAAGAGCTTTTCCTGTTCAACCAAATCAGAAGGTCCTGGAGGAAGGGGAGAGAAGAGAAGGGCATGACATAATCACAAACTCTTTGTTGGCCATGCGTTCTCTCCATGAGCTTCTACCTTCAGTATGTAGAACTCCCCAGTTTCTACCCCCATTGCAGGAAGTATGAACTTGTGCCTACAAGATACTGGAACAAAACCAAGAATGTCAAAGGGAAGATAATTTCAAGAGTACAAATATTACTGCTACCCTCCCTTCAAATGCTATGTCCTCTTTCTGGTCATATGGTTATACTTATATAGCAAGCTAGGAAAGAAAAAGTGAGTTCCTTTGAACCGTGCAACCTTAGAACAGAATGAGTGAGCAAAGACTAGAACTTTGGTTTCCTGGTCAAGGTATGTACTTTCTTATACACTACACTGTTTCAAACCAGAAGGCATGGTTTCATGTTCATTCCACATTATTCATATCCTATTTACAAAACTTAAAATCAACGTCTACAGAAAAGAGCAAGCAAAGTTCCAGGCAGAGGAAAGAAAATTCAATATACCCAATAAGAGTGGACAGAGGAGAACCACTGTGAGTCTTTTATTTTATTTAGTTTATTGACTGATAGAGAAGAAAAAGAAAAAAAGAATGAGGAATTTCTATATTCAGGAGAAGTAGCATGTGTGATGCACTTGATCTCTTTAAGAGTACACAAAGTTTTATGTTCCAATGTATGCATCAACCTTAGAGAGTTTTTATATGTTTCTGTATAGCTCAGGTAATGCTGTTTGGCAATGAATCTAGTTTTACTATGGGAAAAATACCTATTAAAGGTTTATAGTCATAATTGTTATTTTAAATATATATTATAGATAATTTCATGTAATATGTATTGATATGCCCTGTTAGACACCAGTGTTATATGGATAAACCAGAAACCACTGCTTTCACAGACTGTTGTTCGAATGTTTATTATTTTGGCAAACCATATTATTTTGTAATGTAGGTGCACAGGGTAAAAAGGAATAGTAATATTATTTTAAAGCCATGTCAATAACTCTGCTCACTTTTTTCCTTCTCTAGTTTTCAATCTTTCATTCCTTTAACTTGCAAGTACAGCCTGGTGGGTCAATTTCTATATTCTGCCCCTGTAGTTCTCCCAAGTGTACCATTCACTTGAAATCTTTCATGTGTGACCACCCCCTGACCCCCTCACAAAAAACAAAAAAGCAAACTGGTTGCCAGAATTCTGTGAACCATGTAGGTATCTCTGTCTAAACAAGTTTATCACTTTTTAATTTGTCAGAAAGTCAGTAAATTTCTTTAGGGCCTGTTTTATGACTCTGAAATTTGTCTTCAAGTAGTCAAGCATAGCAATAAGAGAGCAAAGATTCACTCAGTCAGGTGCAATGGGCGCCACAAGACAAAGGCCAACAAGAGAAGAAGACAAACAAGTCCAGAGGAGTGAAAAATAACCAACTAGCACAATCCAAAGAAGATTCTAAATGTTAAAATCAGGAATATTAGTATAACAAAATACAAAGCTCCAAGCTCCCACCTATCCATGGAGACACTAAATAAACAAGATTCTCATAAAATAGAATAGTATGTGCTCTAGAAATTAGTAAAATTTAAAAACAACCAAGAAAAGAACTATAAAAGCAACATTGGAAATGGTAGGAACTTTCATGACATGCAGTCACTCTCACTTAACCCAGTGTAGGGAGATCAAAAGTCCAACCCTTCTGCCCCTTGTCTATCTTTCTTCCTTTCTTCCTCTTCCTCCTCTTCTACATATAATGATTGCGCTGGTTTGAATATGCTTGGCCCAGGGTATGGCACTATTATGAGGAGTTGGTATGGCCTTGTTGGAAGGAATGTGTCACTTTGGAGATGGGCTTCAAGACCTGCCTGGAAGACAATTTTCTCCTAGTTGCCTTTAGAACTCTAGCTCCTCCAGTGCCATACCTGTCTGCCTGCCTGCCTGCCTGCCTGCCTGCCTGGACTCTACCATGCTTCCCAAAATAATGATAATAGGCTGAACCTCTGACCTTGTAAGTAAGCTGCAATTAAATGTTTTCCTTAATAAGAGTTACTATGGTCTCTTCACGGCAATGAAACCCTAAGACAATGATCTTCCAATTACCAATTGACTTCTGAAGAGAAGCTTTGAAGTCAGAGGTAGCAGAATAACAGACTTAAAAGTACTGAAGAGATTACTATTTAATCATGTAGAACTGTCTTTCAAAGCAGGCATGAATGAAGATACTCCTAAATAAACCAAGCTTGAGTTTATTAACACTATAAAAAATACTCATTATCAAGGAAACATCTGTTTGCAAAAAAGATGGAGACCACTACAGAAAAAAAAGCACAACCAATCAAAATGCAGAATTGTGGAGCCCAGTACCAATGGAGAAAGCTACAAAACACCATTAAACCCAAGGCTTAGGGAATGTTCCATAAGAGAGGTTGAAAATATAAGAAGAGCCAGAGACTCTGGAAGTTTGCTATGAGATTGTGTCCCCTAGTACCAATGGTCAGCCTAAAAACATACATACAAGTAACGATTTATGGACTGAACAGGCTATAGTTAGGTGATCTGTGTATATAAAAGCACATATATGCATGCAATAACAATTAGTGAGAAAAGAAGCCATGAGTTTAAAGAAAAGTCGAGAGGTGCATGGGAAGGTTTGAAGGAAGGAAAGGGAAAAGGAGAAAGTTAAATTATGAACTCAAAAATAAGAAGAAAAATCAATATCAAAAAACATAGAGGATAACTAAAAACCATAAAAACTTTAAAAGTTGTCTGGTAAAGATAAACAACAGGACAAGTGTAAAGATCCAACCAAGATCAATCACTAACTGTAGGATGTGATGAAGTTGCTTGTTGAAGGAACATCATCTCCACGTGGGGGCCTAGATCCTGTGTTAAAATTACAAATTCTTAGGTATCCCTCTACAGCATGAGCCTAGGGAGCAGAAAATTAACCGGAAAAAAAGGAAGAAAATGAACCCTCGATGGATTTCTTCATCTATGTTCTCTGTACATGAGGAAAACACAGGATGTGAAGAGGAATCTATAAATGCTTTTATTGAAGATAACTACCCAAGAGGAGGAATGAGCTGGATAATGTTCCAGGAAAATAATATTCAATCTATTCTCTTAAGATTATCAAACAAATTATAATTTTTAACTTGAAATAATGAGAGAAACACATTTTGCTTTACCATATAATAATGTTAGTATTTCTTCCACTGATGTACATTCAGAAAGATTTTTTAAACTACTGAAGAAATTTAGTAAAACATACTTACAACTGAAATATTGATTAGAGCACCCTATACAAGAAGTGAATTTTTAAAAAAATTATGTCTTTTATTATACTTTCATAATGTTTATCTGCTTATGTATTTGTAATTCTAAAAAATATTTCATTATAGTGATTTATATATTAAATATTTTAAATGTATAAATTCGTTTTTATTTAATGTTTCATTAGCCTATGCTAAATTTATAAATAAATTTGTACTAAGTATTTATTTTGATTAATATAGTGATTGAATTCTGCTCTTTGTTAAGTATTCTATTGGTGAATGAAGTAATGAAGTAACTATTATTATGTGGCATTGTACTAAAATTAGACTTCTTATATCTTAGAAAAAGTTAAACAAAACTTGAGAGATTTTCCTTTCGTAATCTATTTTTCTGGGTTTTTATAAATACCATACATAGACATAAAGTGCAGGGACATTTTGTGATATTGGTAGGTCTGAGGCATTTCCGCCTTTGTTATCCATGGCATAGCAAACACACTAAGATATTATAGAACATCACAACTGATTTGTTTATTTATAATGACGTGGATGCATTCTGAGGAACTTGTTATGGAATTATCTTATCATCCTTTCGTACACATCAAACACTTTTAGAAACCTCAGTGATACAGGGAGCTGTACCCATTCTTCATATAGCATGCTAATATAACAAATAGTGTTGGAAGTTGTAATAAAATAGTATCTCTACATTTTAACAAACAAAAAAACCATAAAAAATTACTAAAAAGATACTCAGCAGTGGGAATCTTCCAGCTCTCTCATAGTCTTATGAGAATACCACTGTATACCTTATAATAAAAATTTACATGTAATATTTTAAATGTATAAATTTGTTTCAATCTAATGATTTGTTAGGCAATGCTAAATTTATAAATAAATTTGCACTAAATATTTATTTCTATTAACATAGTGATTGAATTCTGCTCTTTGTTAAGTATTCTATTGGTGAATGAAGTAACTATTATTATGTGGCATTGTCCTAAAATTAGACTTCTTATATCTTAGAAAATGTTAAACAAAACTTGAGAAATTTTCCTTTCATAATCTATTTTTCTGGGTTTTTATAAGTACCACATATAGACATATCTTATTGACTAGAACAGTACTATGTAATATGTTGTTGTACATAATTCTTTAATTGCAGTTGATAGACACAATTATATGTTCTATGTATATTTAAAATAAAATGTCTAATTTCTGTTTTTAGATATCTTTTTCTAGTTACTGATAGTTATACATGGCCTCATTAACTCTGTAGTACTTTCTCTGTATTCATAATTTCTAGAGAGTGAAATAAGCTTGTCTAAAGGTTTTGCAGTTTGTTACATTTGAGGACAATAGTCTCCAGAGAAGATCACATCGAGACCTTTCTATGACTATTTAACAATTTATTTGAAAATGAAAGAAATTGAAATTCTAAACACTTATGATATCTTTCAAATAGTTTCAATATTAAAAATTACCACACATTTTGAGTATAAGTCAATAAAATATTTTATTAATAAGTGATGAGTGTTGATATAAAGGCTCAGAAGGGTTTATGTGAAGACGTGGGCAGATAAATGCTCATAGATTACATCGATCTGAGCAGGTGTAGTCAAAGCTGGTGATGTCTCTGATGGGGTATTTGTGTAGAATTTTAAAACAGTTAGGAGTTCATTTTATAAAAAGTTCATATCATCATGGTTGTTTAAGCATAAAAACTAAAATTATGAAGTAAATGGATGTAAATATTCCTGTGTGTAGTTAGAAAGCAAAACTAGAAGTTAATTTGTGGTTATGTGGTGGGTCAGAGGAAATAAGCTTATGAGAAAAGAATGTGACCAGTGGAAGACATGGATGTTCTACTAGTAAATGAAAAGCAGGTGGGAGAGATCTGAAAAGTCTTCTACTGTAAATCAAGCAATCCTGTAAATATGTTGAAACAAAAAAGACATTCTTGACCTGTAGCATAAAGTGTTAGGGCTAGCTAACAGGACAAACTTTGTTAATACCATCATTCAGAAATTCTGTGTCAACAAGTCATCATTTCAATTTACCGTGGCTTGAAGGTTCATCCTGTGTCCATGCAGAGAACAATCCCAAAGATCCCCTTTTGTGTGGTATTTTTTCTCAGTTGTTGAGGAGTCTACATGGTGGGTTTAATATCCACAAAATCGACATTTTTCTTACCAGGGCTTATCATTTACGAACATCTTAATTAACTCTTTGATAATTCCGGCTTAAGTGCCATAAGAAGTAAAAGATATAGATACTTAAGAAGAACATGTCTCACTGTTGCAGAAGAGAAGGCTAAAGATGTGGCTGAAATCACCCACTCCTTTTGATACAGTTATCAAGAGAGAAAATCCAGTTTCTGTAGGAATTAGGACATGTTTTCAAGCAATTTTGAATGCTTTGATGTCATCAGAGTGAGATGTGTAAGCTCATATTGTGAAGAGCAAAAGTGGCTGTCTCTTCCATGATTTAGTACTAGCTGCTGTTGTCACATACCCACAACATAGTTCACAAAGTTTCTATCCTCGACATCATGAATGTCTCTATATCTAGGAAATTAGTCAGAAAGTAAGAGTCAGTTTCTCATCTTCTGGAGGTCATTCTTAGACTGGATGTTACTTTGAAAGAAAGGCCTTGGGATATGCCTTCAGTCATATCCTTTAGTGTAACAGCCCAGATAACATAGCCCAGTAAACCAGTTGTAACCTTGGAAGGCACAGGAGCTCAATCTTGATGAGATAAACTGTAGCTAATAGGTAGACTAAGAAAAGCTTGTTTCAAAGAAGCAAGAACATACCTTGAGTAAACTCCTGTCACCTTTTCAGTGATAGCTCAAGCCTACAAGGCAAAAATACACAAGGCATTTAAAGATGTGTTTAGTCATGGATCCTGAATTGAGGACATCACTTACTCATCATTTGTATATGAATGAAACAGTCCAGGACTGTTCTACTTCCTCTCAAAGTTTTCTTTTATATAGTAGAAATGTTCTCTAAAAGAATAGGGCTGAGAAGAGATTGATTAGACTGGTTTATAGGCAGGGGTCTAGACAGCAATGGCTGTCTGCTGACAGACAGTTCAAGGGACTGTTAAGATTGGATGTATCTGCTACCCCAATCTAAGCCTGGAGTCCAGGGAGGTCTTAGATGGTTGCCAGGTTTCAGGTCACATTGGAATCCCAAAGAAGTAGATTCTAACACCAGGGAAGGAATGGCTCATGGATAGACTACATGAACTGACCAGTAAGAGAGTGAGGCAAGTAGGCAGACAGCAAAAGCTTCTTTATCCATGTCCCTTCATGTAGGATGTTACCAGAATGTGTGACTCAGATTTAGGGTGGGTCTTCTAACACCAAATTATCCTGATGTAGGATGGGTCTCCACCTAATCTAGTCCAACTAAGAAAAACCCTTCGTAGACATGCCCAGCTGCTTAGGTTTTAGCTAATTCCAGATGTAGTCAAGTTTACAACCTAGATTAGCCATCATAAGTTCACCCCTTGTCAACTTAATAGAAATCATATCTCCCTATGACATGTTTAACTTTTAAATGAAAACAATAACCAGATCATAATTATGCCTAACATGATATAACCACATACAACTGCAACTACCACATATACGACTGATAGTGCATTATATATTTTCGAAAAGGTGGTCATGTCCCTTGATGGACATTCTTTTAGTTTCTCATAACTTAACATGATAACCAATGACGTTTTATCTCATCTGATGTTACATTATATTAAAAAATACAAAGAGGAAAGAAAACACAAATATCTGAGTTCCTATATTTCACACCACTCATCAACATAGGACTGAAACATTCATGTCAATTATAAACCTTTCTTCTGCAATTCATCATATAGACCTATTTGGCCTTTATAGCTAACTTCCTGTACTAACTATTCTGCATTTCTTCCACTTGTGCAAGCACCCCAGGCCACATTTGTTCTTTTTCTGTAGGAGTGGTATAAATGAATTACATAGATGATAGTATGCAATATAAAGGCTGTGGAATTTCCATTAATGCCAAGGCCTTAAAATGTTATGTAAGCAATTCTGTCTTTGGAAAAGTATGTATTCTAAGCATGGTTGTTAGAGAACATTTATAAACAGAAATAGGTAGCACTAATTTTTCCACAAAGAATGATGTTTACTAACTAGACAATATGAATATATTTCATATTTATTAACATAAATCAGAATTAATCACAAGAGCGTTATTGGTAATGAAGCTGATGTTCAGTTTTAGAGGACTTGGTTATCATATGTGAGGCCTTGGGTTTGGTCCCTAGCATTGTAGAGAGAAAACAGAGAAGCTATTATGTACTCAATAGACATTCTCAATTAAACCTTACAAAACTCACCGTGTAAGTAAAAATACTGGAGCTGATAAAGACATAGGATGAAGATGACTCAAGAGCTGCAACGCCATGGTCTGAACTTATTTCGGACTATTCAAAGATGCATCACAGAGCACTTCAGAATTGCTTATTTTATAAATATTATTTGTCATATATTAAACACTTTCAATGGCAGATACAAGAATTAAAATTGACAAATATGGAGTATAACTGCCTTTACAGAGGCTAAAGGCTAATTAGAAAATTTATATTCCATATACATTGCAAAAATTCAGTCATATTAAATAAGTATGCATACACAAATGTAGAAATTATTAGTCTGGGCAGAGGGTATAAAGGAATACATGGATATACCAAAAATGTTACTTCCTTTATGAAATTTGTTCAAAAAGGTTTATGCATATCATATGAGCATAACTACATTATATTAAACAGTTTAAGTATTACAGCAATTACTACGCATAGCAAATCCAGAAGTGTCATAGGGTATTATTACACCTGCTAATTCACAGTTGAGACAAATGATAATGAATCAAATTAAATGACTCATCCAAGGTCATACAAGTAGAAAAGGGAGAAACCAGAAACTAAATCAAGGTTGATCAATTACTAAATGTTTCTAGCCAAACTTTCCCCCTATTATGTGATATATAATATTAATATTGAGTGAATGAAAAATGTTAACTGATTCAAACAATGTAAAACAAGACCAATTCAGAGACATAGATTCGGGTCTTTTAGTTCTGTTGTCTTGATGATCATGAAAGGGAGGATTAAATGCTATGTATGTGAGCTAACAAACATGGTGAGAGGTGTTTCTTCGATCTATGTGTTAGGTTAAATCAAAGAAAGCAAAGGAAATGGAATGAGTTCCACATTATAAGTTGAGAGAATAGATCATAATAAGACTAATTTCATGTTCAGCTACTATTTATTTGGTAATAATGTCTAACTGATGAACTATTTTGTAATATATTTTATATTGTATAACCATGACCTATTTTTTCATAATTACTTATTAATAACATGTGGAATGTCCATAGAAACCAAGTAACTGACCCACAGTTAAACAGTCAGTAAGTAGCTTAGGTATAATTCTTACTCCACATTATGTTCTTTATAGTAAGTGGCAGTACCAGAATATAAAGTAATCTGTGAGCTTTGAAATGTACACAGAGTACAAGCCATTGTCCATACTGAAAAATATGATAAGGTAACACAGTAAACCTATTGAGCGATGGAGGCAGAGTGTTAAGTAGGTGACTATCACATTTCAATTATTCACTATTACTATATAACATGATGTAAGAAACACGAATATTTAACCTGGAGAGATGGTACTTAAATCAATGGAAAAGTCATCATGGTTACATTTGTCATGTAACTCAGTTCTCAAAATAAGAAATAAATGTTAAAAATCATGGAATACTTGATAAACCATCCCTATAGAATCTACCAGTGTCTGAAACCCTAGAAATAGCTAGAACCCCAAAATATTTAGATAAGAAATGATAATTCCTCACATCAAACAACATTGATTCATTGAGGTATAAATGAACATATTCATGAATCTCAATTCAGCAGATGTTTATTGAGCACCTACTACATAAAATTTATTGTCAACTACTCCATCGAAAAGGTTTAAATACAACTATAGCATAGATCTGCTCTCCAAAACAACTGTAGTCCTGCAGGGAAGAAAAGTAGTTACAAATAAAATCCTGAGAATGTGAAGTTAAACATATAAACACAAGTATAGAAGATGTAGAGGATGTATTACACTCACAAGCATTTTCAGTTAAACTAAGAAATCTTATGGCTAATTGCAGAAATTATAAAACATTTCAGGAATCTCTTTTATTTTACTTTTTGATAAGTTAACACTTCTACCTTCCATTTCTTCCCTCCATAGATTCCCTTCCACTCCCTCTCCTTCAAATTCATAGCCTCTAATTTCATCAATTGTTGTTGAATGTTCTCTCTCTCTCTCTCTCTCTCTCTCTCTCTCTCTCTCTCTCTCTCTCTCCTTCCCTCTCTCTTTCCTAAATATAACCTGTTCAGTAGTTCAGTACATATAAGTCACCTGTATGTATATTTGCAGGGGTGGCCATGTGGCACTAGACACCCACTTGATATGTTCTTTGGGGAAGACCACCTCTACCACTCTGATCCCAGCTTTCTTCAGTTACCTATGGTTCTTTGCATAAGGCTGGGCCTTCATGGGCTTTCACCAGTCCATTTTGGCATGTCAGTTGGTGTCATCCTTGTTCATCTTATTTTCAAGTAATCATGTTGGTCAAACACTATGGGTATAGCTTATAGTTTTTTAAAGCCAAATCCCAGCACCAAACTTTGCATTAATTATCCTATCCTTTGTAATATAGCTTTTTGTAGAATTGATTTCTGCCACTTAACTCCAAAGTACCCCAATATTTAAAAAAAAACTTTTCACCAAGAATACTACTGAGATTCAGTATCTTCTCAAGAGTGCTAAAGGAGATTCTGTTCTAAGTCACACATGAAACTTTTCTCAAGCTACTGGCTCATACCTAACTTCCTCATTGGCCAGTGGCCAATGTAATCTCCCTCAGATACTTGTCAAGTGGGGATTTCCATACAGTGATCCCCAAAAGAAGTTTGCTTTCCCTTAAAGTATCAGAATGAGGCAGGGAAGAGGGAAAAGGAAAAGGAGAGAGACAGAGATACAGAGTAAGACAGAGACAGAGTGAGACAGAGGCAGAGATAGCTGGGGCAGAATATCAAGGGCAGGATGAATTTGAGGTAGATGATCATTTTATGTCCACACTCAGGAAGCAAAGAATAATGAATGCTGATGATCAGATTATTTTTTTAGGCTCCTTCTTGGGAATTGTGCCACCCAGAATGGGCAGGTCTTCCCAGCTCCATTAACCTAATCAAGATAATTTATACACAGCAATATTTACAGGCATGCCCAAGATCCCATTCCCTTAAATATATTAAGTTTATCAAATTGACAATTAATATTAACCATCCCATGAAGTCACAGACTGCATGATGTAACCTGAAAAAGTGACATCTCATCTGTGCTACTGAACTTTGGTCATTATAAATGGTTTCTAGACTTATCATATATTCAGAGAGAAGATTTCCCACAGTATGAATACCAAAAGACAAGGTCACTGAAGTATTTCAAAGGACAAATCCTAATGTATACCTAGAAAGACAGGTAGAATTCCAACTTGTAGAAATGCAAATACTTGGTGCATGGGTTTAAGGAACAAATAAGAACAGATGCAGAGGAAGATGCAAGGAAGTGGGTTTATGAGAGAAATCCAAGCTTGGGTGGAACATGAAGGCACAATAAATATCAGAAAACACTGTTGAAAGAGGTCAGGTTTAAGCAGTGTCAGCTTATATGGCAGAATATTGGTCTTTTAGATTGAAGGTTTTGGTTTTCTTATTTTAAGAGTATAAGTCTTTTGACTGCATCTATGTCTGTTTGCCTGGTGTCTACAGAGGCTAAAACAGGAAGTCAGTTCCCCTAGAATTATAGACAGTTGTGAACTACCATGTAGGTGCTGGGACCAGAACCTTGATTATGTGGAAGATGACCCAGTGTTTCTAACTAATGAACCATCTCTCGAGCCCCTTGTTGAATAACTTTTAAAGCTTATCAGTAACAAATTCAAGAAATGTGTTTCATGAGACTGAATTTGAAAAACACAGAGTTCATGAAGGTCAAGAGTCCTTCAAGGCATTTATCTTCCAGACCCAGAGAAGTTCCCTTAAAGATCCAGACCACAGCAGCAGCCCTGGGTGCAGGGTGGAAATCTGCTGAAATAGCATATTTATGACCTTGGTGCTCATTCCCATAAATGAAAATTCTTCAGCTTCTGATTCACAAAATACCCAATATTAGGTGGATTTGCAAAAGTCTTCCAGTTTCTATTATTCTTTCCTCTAACTCATTCATGGCCTGCTTCAGGCAACTGTTACCTATTGAATGCTGTTCTAGCAAAAACATCTGATCTGAACCTTGCCCATTTACCCAGCTGTCACAAAGAAGGAACCAATATGACCTGTCTTTGATCATACCTTTTTGGCTAAAATGAAAACATCCTCCAATATGTGACTCTTATATGAGGTGAGTGTTAAAATTCTAGGATAAACCACATTTAAGCCCAGGGATTCTGTTAAAGTTAATGAAAACATATTGGGGTGAGGCAGGTGGTTGCAAGGTTTTCTGACTATTTTAATTCTTCTGCAAACATGAGAAAACCTGTCCAGCCTCAATGTAGACAAAAACTAGAATGATTGTTCAATTAGTAACAGTTTCTCAGTATTTTTGTTCTATTATCTAATAAGGAAAATGAGAACCTTAGTACATAAATTCACTCCGTTATGTGAAATACCTTTAGTGAAGAAGTGAGTCAGCTTTGATTATTCAAATCACGAATGTGATACTTGTAAGATGAAACAAAGGCAGGTCTTTAATGATAACTGTTATAATACAACCTGCACACACACACACACACACACACACACACGAGTCATTCAGTGCTGTATAAACCAAACCAACCCAGTGACAATTCTGATAAAAGAAAGATCCAGCCTCAAACACATGATCCTGTAAAGTCTTTGACGTTACTGCCACTTTTAGGGACCCAATAACTTAACGTTATCTGTTCTATTTTCTTTTGCAGACCTTTGTTGTCAAACCTTTCACAGAAGATTCTGGGTAAAAATCAGAAACTAACACAAGTCTAGGAAATAATCTTCTAAATTAGGGCCCTAACTTTGACCTTTGTCTGCAAGGAAGGACACTGATCTTTGAAGTGTCCACTGTGTGTGTGTGTGTGTGTGTGTGTGTGTGTGTGTGTGTATACCTAAAAGTTAATTTACATTTTTTATTTTTGAGATTATAGTTACAGCACTTTTGTCTTCCCTTTCCTCCCTCCAAATCCTCCCATATGCCTGTCCTAGCTCTTCCCAGCCTGAATCACCTGAAGACCTCCAAAATCAAGGTCCTACTATGAGTGCTATTCATGGGTCTTGGTACCAGACTCCTTCCATTTCGACATTTTTTTCCTTTAGAAGACAAAGAGCAAGCTTCATGCTGCCAGTAGCAATCCTTGGCCATATCTACCTGCTGGAACAAACACCTCATATAGAACCTTTTTACCTCTGCACATGCCTGGGTGCTACCTTTGATGCCCATTATGCTTCGATTCTCTTTGGCTCATGCCTCATAGTTCCTCGTTTTCCAGAAATAGTGCTCAATCAAAATCATGGATTTTAGAGATCCACCTTCAGTAGGACATGATGGAAGATATGAGAAACTCAGTAAATACTACAAGAGTAAGATTGTGTATCCTAGTGACATCAAAAACTATATCCATAAATTCTCAAAAGCATAACTAGTCAAATGTAAGATGAACAAACATGGCAACAATGAACATGCCAAACCAGATGAGGAGAAGCTCACAAGATCTCAATCCTACACAAAGATTTATAGGCAACTTAAGAAAACTGGGAGTAGGAGAAATGGTCTTTCCTGGAGTAGAGCACCCCAATTAGTTGTCTCTCTCTCTCTCTCTCTCTCTCTCTCTCTCTCTCTCTCTCTCTCTCTCTCTGTGTGTGTGTGTGTGTGTGTGTGTGTGTGTGTATGGAATAACAATTGATGACAAAGGAGGCAGCAGATTGGAAGGGGAGTAGGAAGGGGTATATGAGAGGGTTTGGAGGGAGAAAGGAGAAATGTTGCAATTCAAAAGTAATTTCAATAACAAACAAAAAAACGACAGTTTCAGAAACTGAAGTATCTATTTTCAATGTAGCTGTTCGACAAAGAGCTTGCTAGAAGAATCTAGATGATGATGTGTTAGAATTAAGCAAAGTAGATATTCAATAAGAACCAGTATTTTATCTCTTCTGAAAACCAAATCGTATTCATAACACACAATGTATCTCATGCCCTCTTTTCTACTCTAATTTCACTTAGTGTTCACTACCCAAGTCATATTATCTAAGCCATTATACCCAGAAATTACATAGCAACATATTTTGTTTTATATTTAAATTTGAGCTCATTCATACCACCCTAATGAACATGGAGAGCCAAGAATGATGTTCCATCTAGATATGGCAAAATGTTCTCAGATACCAACGTAAGACAACCAACCCAATAGCTATGCTTAATGTCAACATTAAAGAAATGACCCTATATCTTAGTCACTTCCAAGTATGAACCCATACCCTGTGAAGCCAACAATCTCAATAAAGAGGGCACTAGATATATTGTGTGTTATGTCTATGATTCAGTTGTGGGAAGAGATAAAATTCTGGTTCTCACTGAAAGCTACTTTGCTTTGGTCTAAGACATCATCATGTAGATTCTTCTAGCAAGTCTATGCCACACTGTTTGCAAGCCATACCTCTTCATAATTGCATACAACCTTCCTTTAGGATGTTTTCCAGTAACACTGCCATTAGCAGTATGGGTGAAATAATATAGGTAGTTGCTCACAAGAAGGATTCCCCCGGAAGGGTAACATTCTTTTCTCAGAATGGGTTCATCTGCAGATAGCTCTGTCACCCCACCTCGCTGGAGCCCACACAAAAGGAAAGCAGCAAGTGATTCTCATCAGAGAGTGCTTAAAAAGCTAAAATTTTTTAAAAATCACAACCAAATTCTCAATATTTTAAAGTTTCATAAAGGTAGCAACATACATTTGTTCCTAAGATTTTGTGAACCTAAGATTTTGATTTAATTAATTATAGTCATACTTCTGATATGGACAATTATTTCAAAAAAAAAAGTTTTAGAGAATGGAAATTTAATGAAGCTCTGTTGAAAAAAAAATGACCAAATTAAAATACCTGCTAAAACAGATTAACATTAATTAAATGACAATTGGTAGTATGTGTATTTTTTATTTAAAAACATCGATTTCAATTATTTTTAGTTACATCATTTTAAGTATATTTTACATGAAATGGTGTATAAATTGGTACATTGCTACATATAGTGGACATCTCATTATGAAAATGGAGACAGAGATCTTTTTAACTTTATGCACAGTATACAGTGATGGACAGTTTTACTTGCTTTTCCTTTTCTGTTGAAACACCATACCACTTCTTTCTGGTGATCTATGTAAAGAGACCTACAGATATCTATCTACAGTATCACAAGGCAGTGTTAGTGCACCTTATTTTAACAGTGAGGGAGCCGAAACCTGTAGAACAGTAGATAGTAGCAATGGTTTTTAAAACCCACATTCGGCAAGCTGAAAGCTCACTCTCCTCTGTTCCCCTCAGGACACATGAATACAATTTTACCAAAATCAACTGAAGTTCTAATCCTGGTGGGACACATTGGCAAGCCCACAAGTCTGAAGACAGAAGCGCGAGGATCTCTGCCAGTTTAAGGACAGCCTGATCTACACAGCGAGCTTCAGGCTAGCAAAGGCTGCCCTGTGAGTTCATGTCAAAATGACAAGAGTGAAAGTTAGGAGCATCAACTGAAGCTTTAGAGAAAAGGAAATAAGAGGATAGTGAAGATTAGATCTCATCTTCATGTGCTTATCTACAGAAAACTTCAGAGCTTGCTATGGTTTTCTTCATATCATTTGCCAGCATTCGTGCATCTGAAGTCAGTGCTGCAGAGAGGTGAAGACATGAGCTCAGACATCAACATACACATTCACATACGTGAATCTAGATAACCCTGCAGATATATTAAAGTTTCAAAATATCTGACGCACTGAAACTCTTGAGTTCCACTGATGTTCGCAGTACTCAGTACTATGCTAGGTATTAAAACTCTTAATAGCTGGTGCAGACATCATAACATGAAGCTGGTAACATAAGCATGGACTCCAAAGTAAAAGGATAGGCTGACATGAATGCTACTCAAGGGTCATATTGATGCATTGTATCAGTGACAGAACAGTGGAAATCACAGATGAGGTATGTTTAAACGTTTTTGAACTGATTTTTTAAAAATACCACCACTCAGTCTGTAATAGGTGTGAGAAAGAAAGTAGGAGAAAGGGGTGTAATCTTTAAGAATTCTTTAAGTGATGTAGGAGGCTCACTCTGGGATTTTGGGGAAGGGAGGCAGGTAGGGGTGCTGAATGAGAATGCAGAGTCGGAGTGTGTTGAACACAGTGGGTGGTGAAGAAATCTGCCTGCTAAAGTGGAGGAGGCATTTATTATAAGCAAAGGATATGTCAAAATTACCCTTTTTAAATAGATGAATTAATGTTTAAACTCATAAAGGATCCAATTTGCTGCAGATTATTGAACACCTTCTGGAAAGCCAATGGTGATTACCGTTTAGGGGCTGTCTCTCTGGAGCCTAGTGCGTATATGCCATATGTGTTTACCTTTTCCACTAGCCTACTAACACACGATAATACTGCGGCAGCTTTGGAGATGAACATTTGACAAGCCAGCTCACCGCCGACTGACACCTCCATTTCAGCTGGCCTGACATATATAAAAAGAAGCTGAGTGTTTATCCCTTAGCCTTCCGGATTTGACATATGTGCTATAGAAGAGTTACAGAAGCAAACTTTCAGAAAAGAAACTAAAGCGTGTACTTGCCAGTTTATTAATCAAAGTTTACCTGCTTCCCATTGCGTGGAGACAAATTAAGCTGGCTACTATGGTACTCTGAAAACATCTGCAAACCAAGTCAGAAGTAATGACAAACAAACGAGTTCCTTTTGAGGTTGATTTCCAACCAGCTGCATTGAATTATAACAGTACTATCAAAGCAAGGTCCCCATTAGCTGCTAATTCACAGAGACTTCAGAAGAAACTCCCTTCAGCCTCCAACGAATCGGTCCAGCTCCAATAGCTTCCTATTCCCTGCCAATGTTTAAGAAGAGCGGTGCAGAAGTGTGGTTCTCAGTCCCCGATGTTAGTGACTGCCATCATGGGATTTGGTGAGATTTTTCCAGTATGTCCTTTTAACTAAAATTTCAAAATGACAAAATTTATGACATTGATATTTTCTTCCAACTTTAGAATTATATGATGCATTGTCTCCAAAAGGCAAGTGAACTTTTCATTATAACAGCTATTGTAGGCAAAATCCAACACCAGATTGTCTCTTTCTACGGTTTATAGTCACCACAGGCTGAAAACTGTGCAGCAGTTTTTCACCTACAGGGTGAGCTGGCTTGTGAGTCAACATCCAAAATATCTCAGAGACACTTTGTCTCAGAGAGCGTCGACCTGATTTGTAAGTGAATGTCATCAAGCTTTGCTTATTGATTAGCACCAGCTCTTACAAACACCACAGTAAATAGTCTCCCTTATAAAGTTCTGGCACACCAAGAACACTGCACAGCATCTCCCTTGTGCCTTGTCCATTAACACGCATGCAGTTTTGCCCCTAGAATGTGCTTTTGCCTAAGAGGGGAGACAGAAAAATGGAAAGTCTGTCTGGATACACAACCCATGTGGATCCAACCTGAAAGTGTGCTTTCCGGGGAGCTGGTACAGGGAAGCTGAAGGCAAAAATGAGGATCCCACGGGAGGATGCTGCTCACTGGAGACTTTTCCCCAAATCTAAGCAATGAAGGGTAAACAGGGAAATATCATGAGTGCCATGATAAATACCTAGGAATCCAGAATGAGAGCAGTAGGAATCTGCCACAGTTAAATCTGGCCAGCCTCCAAGAACACACATCTCAATATATTTTCAGAACCTCTGTAGCCCCTTATTTGATCATGGGAAGTGGAAGAAAAATTAGGGGCTGATTTGTGTCCTGAAAATATTGATAACTTTAGACAGATTCTATTGTTTGTCCCTCTAGCTCTTCAGAGAGCAAAGTTTCTCTAAATCAAAATGATTCTTTAACTGCCTAACTTATTCTGCGATTTCCAGCCCTCCAGGAGCCAGTGGCATTTGTAAAGGAAAGTTTGACTTATCAAAAGGTAAAGTGGAAGTAGGGACGGACACCACTGCTCTCAAGACTGCTCTGTAAAAGCTAGTTTTCAATGAGCCATCGGGGTGAGCATATGACATTAATTTCACCCTTGGCACAAAGATCAAATAATGTTGCCAATGTCACTGTTCTGTTTATAAAAATATTTGTGATGACTTGAGCATTGCCCTCCTCCAATTGGCTTGAGAACAAGCACAGTTCTTCTGTGCTGAGTTTCATAAAGCTGGGGGATGTCCTACTTCAAAAAGAATGTGAGGGAAGAAGCAAGGTCTTTGGTGGTAGTCAAACGAAACTGGATTGTTCAAATAATGATTTGGGGGGAATGTATTTGTGTCCCTCTTCTCTCCAGATACTGAACTTCTCAACCCTGAGAACACGGAGAAGTGAAAGCATAGAAAAATCTTTTCAAGTCCCACTTTTCTTATGTTTGGCTCTCTTAGATGGTCAAAGAAGATTTACAGGAAAATAAATATTTTATAGCATAGACCGGGACATTACTGCAGTATTTTCAAATTATGACCTTCAGGGAATTGGTAGTCCACTAATATCCTACGGATCTGCCCAAGGTAATTTCTGATCTTTTAAGATACCTTATATTAATCCCTAAGCATGAAATTGTATTCATAAGACATGTTGTCCTTTTAGAATACCAAGTACTTAAAATTGCACCATTGTATAAATAAATGGTTATGGAAAAGCTTAGTTTATGCCAATGAATTATCAAGTATGAACTGGTTTTAGTGCATTTGCAAATGCAAGAGGACAAGTAGGCCCCAACCTGTCCTTGTTATACCTCAGTCCTGGTTCTGTCTTTTGTACGCTATCCACATTTCCTTAATTTTGTTCTGGCTTTTTAAACTAAGAACCTTCATTGAAAGTTCTACTTTCTATAAGTAATGAATGCTTCACTTCAAAATATAGAATCTGGTGAGTGCAGAGTTGGTGTAGGCAGAGAAGTGTCTGCAGCATGTGCACGAGCACTCAAGCTCAGATGCCAAGTACTTACAAATAGCCAGGCAAATGGCATGCTTCAAAACCACAATGGGGAAGCAATGGGAACACACACACATGCACACACATGCACACACATGCACACTCACACATGCATGTACACAAGCAGCCTCCTGAATATGTGTCAATATTCATACAAATGTATTTATTTATGTATGTATTATATATTACCACAGGCAAACACACATACTCCATCTGGGGGTTTTTATATTGCAGTTACTGAGAAGTTGAGAGAAAGGGTTTGTTACTAGAAAAAACAGAAACCAACTAATGTACTTTATTACTCCAGTTTTACAAAAAAGGAGAACAGAGCAGAATAAGAGGGTTAAAGAGAAGGGTAAATCAGGAGGAAGAAGAGGAGGGAAAACAGCTTGTGAAGAAGAGTCACAGGCAGCAGCAACTGTGCTATGTGACTTGTCTAACGTCAGGACTTACGAGCAAGAACAGGCTAAATCATGAAGACATGAAGGATGTCTGTCACTGAAACCTTACTGCCTAACTTCTTATCTCTTCCAAGTTCAACAACTTGACATCATTCTGCTTTTCTTGTATATTTCTTTCTTCATTTACAAAATTCTCCCGTATGCTGCTAGTCAATCCATGTCTGGACCTCACAAAATGGCAAGGGCATAAGTTGTTCTCAAAAAATTGAGAATTATTTATTTCAGTGTTTGGTGTAGTGCTTAGTACATCAGTATGTAAATAAAATTGCTTGATGAATTTACTTATTGATGTAGATTTCATCTTCCACTTCCTGTGCAACTTAAGAATAATACTTAAAAATTATCCTAAATTGTAAATTTGTTTTCATGGCAATATCTGACCAACAAATACTTTTATGTACTTATTGTATATTTTAAAAAGTCATACTTTTTTACATCAATTATGGGAGACAAAAGGGCACAATAATATGTAAATATAAGTATCAACTTGTAACTAGACTCTTGTGGCAGGAAGATGCTGTCCAACGTGGAGTACAGAATGAAGATGTTAAGCATAGTTTGTGGAGGATATGGATATATAGCTGTCCCAGAAAAATGAATATAATTTCAAGGTTGAAAATAGAAATAAGGGGATTATTAGCCAAGTGCCATTGATGATGGTATGATAGCCTTTACATTTACAGCTGTGGGGCTCAGGGTTAAATGAATGTACTGTAATGTACTGTGCAGAGATATCTCTATGGTTAGCTCCTCTCTTCTCTTTGAAACCTCTGCAGAGCTGATTTTCCCACTTTTTTTCTTCCTGTTGCCCTGTTCTTATCTCTCATCTCGGATTAACACTATAACTTTATCAATCTCTAAGGTTTTGACTTTAGGCCCATGCAGTGTGAAGTTACCTTGAGTCTGGATTCCTCTTGCAGGCCAACTCAGCCCACATGATGTTGAGGCCAGGGAAAGTCAGTTACTCTTTCTAGAATCATGTTCCTCAGAAACTGTAGGAGAAATACTGAAACAACAAAACAATGTGTCCAGGAAAAATCTCAATGGGAAAATGTTTAAGTTTTTCATTAATCACTTCATCCAACTAACCCCTATAATTTTTTCTTTCCTTTTCCTTGAAGAGAAATCCTACAAGCATGTGAATCCTTTCCTTAACATCTAATATAGACCTATGCATTAATTTCATGTCCACCATAGAGCTGCTACCACCTCCTCTTTGGATCTTGCTTTGTCTCTTGGATGTTGTGATGAGAAAGGGTCATAGTGATTCGCTTGTGCTCTTTCCCAGTTTTCACTCTTTCTCTGCCTTTCTCTTTGCTATTTCTGGATTTCCCTTGGGTGTCAACATTGGTGAAGGGCTGTGTGGCAGGCATCCAAATCTGATCATTTTATGGGCTTTTCTGAGCCCCTGAGTCTCTGAGGTTTTAGTGGATGGATGTTGCACTATATGGCTGACCTCTCTTTTCTCTCATCTCCCTCCTTTGGCTGTCTGCCCAACAGATTCTTAGGGGTGCATTTCCCATGACACAGAAGGCCTCTGAAGCGTCCATGTGATGCAAAGAACATTCACACGTTCTTGTCATGAGAGCACAAGCTGGCTTCATGCCGTAGCCTCCCCTTATCCTGTGCTGCCAATGTTCTAGCTAGTTCCCATTTCAAGAGAAGGCAACACCCCCATGTGTATGCAAACACCATAAGATGTGTATGTAGTTCTACTCTGCTGCCCCACTACATGAGCCTAGTGAACCCAGAAGGCCCCATTCAGCAAGAAAGATACCAGCTTTCATTTTGATTTGTACTCCCATATTGAGGTTTAATATCTTATCATTTTCACTAGACTTAGAAGGAGAGAGTGAAGTCCAGCTTTGTCTATGTTTCCAGCTCTCCACTCACTGGACACCTTCAATCTTCTATCATATATTGTGTTCGCAGGCTAAGAGAAGCCTGCTTCTATTCCACAATTCTGAAGCCACTTGTCCATTGCCCTCAGTTTTAACTCTTCAAACAAATTTCTAAAACAGAAGAAGCTTCATTTGGTATACTGCTTCCAATAACATTTATGTAAGATGGTAGCAAAAAAATGGCTGCAGAGATGTGGAGATGGAATTTTATGCAAGAAGCTTTGGTATAGATATTGTGTGTTGGTGTTGGTGTGCATGTGTATATGTGTGTTTATGTCAGTGTATATGTCTCTGTGTATGTGTATATGTCCTTGTGCGTGCATGTCTCCATGTGTGCATGTGTGTATCTCCCTATGTACATGTGTGTGCATATTAGAGCCTGAGTCTGTGTATGCCTATATATGTGCATGTGTGTGCAGTGCATGTGTATGTGTGTATTTATTTGTCTATATGTGTGTGTGTAGGAATTTGTGTGTTTGTGGGTATATGTAGGTTGTACATATGGTATTTTGAGGTAGACAGAACTAAGATTTACATTAAAATTTTCTTCTGTTCTCTACTTATATGTAGCTTCTTAAAGTTAAAAATTAGTTCAGGAGATTTTTGACAATTAAGATGAGAGTTGTCTTCATCCATTAATTATTTCTCTGCTCTTTCTAGATAGGTTGCACGATTCTGAGTCACCTTGAACTTGACCATGAACTATAAACTGCACAGAAGTTACAGTGGAAGCAGGTTTACCCATGCTTTGTTATACGCCCTTTCTGCCTCTGTGACCATTGTTCCAGAGAACAGTTGCCCTTAGTATAGTTATAGTATAGTATAGTACAGAACAGTACATTATAGTCATTACTATAGTATATCCTTACCCCCCATACCTGTACTTACTGATATGAATAAACAAATGCTTCATTTTGCAGGAAGAAGCAGTGAAAATTTCCCAATTTTCTTCTCAACATAGGATCAACAATGCAATTTAATGCCAATCCTGCTCAAAAGAAATAGGCTTCTTTTAATATCTCATCAGGAATAACTTCAAAGGAAGCCATCCATTACCCTATGCTTTTAGTTGTGAAATGTTTACTATTAATGTCTTTATTTTATTGACCATCATGCATTAATATTAATTAATATCTTACACAAGTATGTTCCTTCTTTGAGAAATGTGGTTCTTCATACCCTACTTTGGGTACAAAGGCAGATGAAAAGCTGAACTCAATTTACAGAGTATATAAGATATAAACAGAAAACAAACTGAATAGAGGATTTGGTTTTTCAAAGGGTAAAAATTCCTACTTCTGAGAGAAAATAAGAAAGAATGCTAAGCAATATTGGTACTGGAAACATGTATAGGAAAACTGGCATGCAGGGACTCACCTGCCAGAAGCAGCTGCATCCCCCATGACTGGGTGAGAACCCAGTGGGCAAGTGCGCACTTAAGGAGCCAATGCTTCCTAAGCAGTGCTATTATGCAGGGCTTACTGAGAATTAGGTATGTCTACGATTCTCTCTAATGCCAGGAAATATTTTCTAACAAGGAATATAGAGAATAAACATGCAATGAACACTCTAAGAAAAGTACACTTCTGCTTTTAATTCAGCTTAATGTATGATGAGTGTCTTTTTAAAAGTCAATGCAGATTTTTCTGATTGAAATGAAACATTGTTTTTTGTATCAAAAACAAAGCAAAAGCAAGCAAACAAAAACCTCTCTAAGGACCAAGGTATCTTACAGCTGGGCCTCACCAACTCTTTCTTTCTAACCCCTCCCGCTCTTTTACAACATTCACTGAACTTGGCAAGAAGAATTGATATAGCTGTCCAACTTTTAATATGCTAGCAAGTTAAACAATAGGACTATTTTCTAGAGAGTGCTTTATAACTTTCTATAACAAATGTTCTGAAAATACCTTGAGGTAGTTTTTACCAAGGTCTGAACGGATCGTGATGAGTTTGACCTGAACGATGCTCTTTACGTGGGTTACCACTAAGCACATCATCATTTCTGGCATCTACAGTATTGGTTCAAAGATGGACTCAGAACTGAAGTTCATCTGATCAGAGTGATTCTTGATTTAGGGTACCAGTAATCACTTTCAGAAAGGAATATACTCTTTTCACTGAACCCAGAGCTCCGAAGCAATGAGATGATGGGAGAGGTGACGTGTTCACTACAAAACGAACTCAGACATGCCACAAATAAAGTCAAAAAGGGAAAGTGAGAAAGGTTCTTTTGTAGGATTATGGACTAATAGACTCTTAGAAAAAGGCCTAGCTGGAATTCCTGAATCAAACTAACCAGAAATAACTGTGCTGGTGCAGTTCTTAGTCACCAGGGGAATAGATTATACTTTGCGAGTCACCATTCTCTTTCACTTGCAGAAGGGTTATACTAACTTCTGGATGAAAGTACATACTCACATAGCATGGTGTGAGTTTCTCTGCCCACCTTATTTTTCTGAAATCACTCTCAATGACTCTTGTGTCATTTCAGTGCAAGGTTAACACACCATGTGCTTATAGTGATGTTCTTCTGATGAGTTGTTAGACTGGTTCTTTCTTTCTACTTTCATTCAAAGTACTGGAAACACATGACTTCCCTGTATTTTAACTCAGTCATATCTGCTTGGTATGATTATTTTCATTTGATGAAGACTCACAACTACAGAGATAGAGAAGGAACAGAACAATGCTTAATGTACAGATCTAATTTTTCTGAATTATAGCTTCTTTTTTTATTTTTTTATTTTATTTTTTTATTTTTTTAGATATTTTCTTTATTTACATGTAAATTTCTCCATTCCCAGTT
>NW_022196897.1:32989017-32991032 GCF_008632895.1 Mastomys coucha | reverse complement strand
GAAATTGTGGTACATCTACACAATGGTGTACTACTCAGCTATTAAAAACAATAAATTTATGAAATTCTGGAGTTTGTGTTAATAGGCACTTGACATCACTTTCATAGATTCCTTTGGATACAACCTTTTAATCAACAGGATAAAGATTGAATAAGGCTATCAGATGATTCAACAAAAATAGAAAGAGATACAAGAAACTGCAACAATTTTGAGTACAATGATAAATAATTAAAAATTATAAATCAAGGCTGCTGATTTATACTTGGTTACAACTCATTGGAACAATGTGAAGTAGTTGTACTCCTGGTAAGGATGTGTTTTTATGTGTTTAGAGTAAATCTCCTCATTATAATTTAATGAAAAAATTAGAGTTTTAATTGTATGAAGTATATTTCATTCAATTTCCCTAAAATAAACTTAGATGTAAATTATCATGATTTATAATGGTTATTTTTATAATAATGGTGGGAGTGGGTTGAAGTAAATAATGATACTAAATGTGTAAAAAAAAGGTTGCATTTCAAACTACTTTTCTTTATAAAATTGTTATCTTTCCACTATGGTACAGTACATGCTCCTGTGAACCAGGCATTATTGCCCTGTTGCTTGACATTGTGCTCTAATCTATACTATTTGATAAAGCATACATTTTTTTAATCTTTCCAAATGTATCTTGTGCACTGTTGGTTCTTGTTGAACAAGGAAGCTGTACAAAGATGGAAAGCTAGATGTTCTCTCCCTTTGGGGGATTTTTTTTCTAATCTCAGCCAAAAATCAGAGTAGAAGATACATTTTCTTTTACATTTAGAGAATTTTCAAGCTAGTCCTTAATTTCCACACGCCTAAATTTACTGCAGTACTCCTTTGAGGGAAAAGGATTAAGACCATGAGCTGCAAAATTATTTGTTCTCAACCTGTGGGTAGTGATCTCTTTAATAAACTATTAAATGATCTGTTCACTAAACTATTGATTGGGGGTTGAGTGACTCACAGGGGTTACATACCAGACATCCTACACATTAGATATTTACTTTACAATTCTTTTTTATTTTTATTACTAATTCTATTTGTTTACATCTCGAATGATATCCCACTTCCAAGTTACTCCTCCACAAGGCTCCTGTCCCGCAACCTCCCTCTCCTTCCTCTCCTTTGCCTCTATGAGGGTGCTCTACCATCCATCCAACCTCTCCAATCCTACCCCTCCAGCATCCCTGTACACTGGGGCCTCAAACCTCCACAGGACCAAGGGCCTCCCCTCTCACTGGTTTCAGACAAGACCTTTCTCAGCTACCTATATATCTGGAGCCATGGATCCCTTCCTGTACACTCCTTGGTTGGAGGTCTAGTCCCTGGGAGCACTGGGTGGTCCAGCCAGCTGATGTTAACAATAGCAAAATTACAGTTATGAAGTAGCAACAAAAATAATTGGTTGGGGTCATGACAACATGAGGAACAGTATGAGAGGGTCTCAGCATTAGAAAGGTTGAGAGCCACTGAGCTAAGTGACTAAGAAGCCAGGCTTCAGCAAGCCCTTTTATACCAAGGGACAAATTTAGTTAGAAAAAAAAAATCACAGTTTATTCCCCTATTTCCAGTCTCTGAAATGTCCAGATGTCAGACTCTGAGCTGGTACAGATGGTGATGATCAGGATAAAGTAAACAATTTGTTGGGAAATAATAATAAAATATAAGGAGCTCTTACATTCTTACAGGCTTGGAGAAGTTCATTTGGTGTTCCACAGAACTTTTGTACCTTAAGGCCACAAACCAAATCTGCCCTTAACAAACTTAACAATATCCAGAAAAACCAACAGTCCAGTAAACCAAGCTTTCAGGTAACAAAGACCATGGTTATCCATCAGAGAGTGGTTTCCCCTTTTGAGGTCACTGTGGCTGTGTTTTTAAGTGTGTTAAGTATATGGAAATATAGAGGTTCTTTGAAAACTCCCTAAGGTTAATTCCAAACTTGTCTGAAGATTTAAATGTCAGCTTTTTTTTTTTTTTTTTTTTTT
>NW_022196897.1:32984392-32988847 GCF_008632895.1 Mastomys coucha | reverse complement strand
TCAGAAATCCATCTGCCTCTGCCTCCCAAGTGCTGGGATTAAAGGCATGTGCCACCACTACCCGGCTAAAAGTCAGCTTCTTAAGAACTTACTGAATAATCATTTAAAATACCTTATTCAGTGAGTCAGATAGTCAGGATTTTGAAAGTCATTCAAAATGGGGAGGATATGATCATGGGCTTAAAAAGCCTCTTAGGTCCAATGACTAAACCGGTCTCTCTCTCTCTCTCTCTCTCTCTCTCTCTCTCTCTCTCTCTCTCTCTCTCTCTCTCTCCTTCTTAGTTTGAGTATCATTATCACTTTAGTGTGCCCCCCAAGGAGTCATATGTTAGGAGGTATTAATTTGTTACAAACTTAGCTCACCTAATGATTAGAAGTGAGCCTTTAGTTGGTACTCAGGATTAAATGAAGATATCAGGATGAAATGCCCATAAAGGTGTACTTCCAGATCATTTAAACCAAAAAGAAATACACTTATGAGCTTTCTGTCATATCTCCTAACCTATCATGCCCCCAAATCCTGCTCAAAATACTATTACCACCAGGTATAGTTCCATGAGTCTCTAGAACTAGGAGCTGTCAACCTCTTTTTAAATAAATCACCCTGCTTCAGGTATTTTGTTATAGTAATGAAAGCCAATTAACACATTGGTTTAAATGAATACATGTAAAACCAACAGAATTTGTGTTGGGCTATTTTTTGTCTCCCATTAATTCTTGTTAGCAATTGTTCTTACTAGATGTAGAATGATCAGAAAATAAATAAACTTGTTTGGAATTACAGAGACTTGGCTTCTAATCCAAATATCATTATTTTTATGTGCTGTATAATTTTAATGACATTATTTAACTACTATGGCTTCTGATTTCTAATTTTAGGAATAGAAGTAATATTTACTATGTAAAAAAATTGTTAGGAGGATAAATTACCTGTTAAGGTACATAAAATTTCTAAATAAAAAGAGAGGATGTCGCAGTAACACAATATTTATAATATTTGACACTACTAATAATCTTGATGTCAAAATTCCAAAGAGGAAATAGAAAAACTATTATTTTCTCAGGTAAGACATGGCCATGGCCTGTCAATTTAATAAATTAAATGTCAGAAGGGAAACAATTAGCTACTTTTTTATTTTATTATGTCAACATTTTCTGATCACTAACATTAACATCCATTTTACTGCCTAGCTAAACGGAATAATATTGACATCATTAGGCTTATCTGTGACATTTTCAAATAACTTAGATTTCTTGGATGCACTTTAAGCTCAACAATTCAAAATCTTTTGAAGAAAGCTTGGGAATTTAGGTTTTAAATTGCTCTTCAGGTGATTGTCGTGAGCAACTACACTTAGGAAACTGTATTAAATGACCCTAGTCAAGGTTAAGAACAGTGATACAAGCAATGTCTCCCTGTTTAACCCAGTTCTAAGACTTCAGCACAAAAGACTGACCTTGATCTAGCTGAAGAGCAATTAACTACTATCTGTCTTTATTCATCCATATAAGAAAGGGCAATGAAAGATAACACTGGGTCAGTTAAGCACCCTGTTCACAACGCTCTTCTTAATGTGCTTTTTATGGCAATTTGCCTCATCTCAACCTAAATGCATTTTTCTAAAAAAAAAAAAAAAAAAAAAAAAAAAAAGTTGGTATGCGAGATTTAAAACTTCAGAGCAGTAGTGCACTACCTCATTTACACATGCTTACCATGTGGAAATGTCTGAAAATATAGAGGTTATGGCCCTGCCGTGATATTTCTCTAAGCAGTCTGGGTATAGGTTTGGCATCCAGATGGTGAAAAGGCCCTGGCAGTGGGAGTGTAGAGCCCAAAGAAGAAACACTGCTTTTGTGATCAATATCTCACCTGTGGGATGATTAGCCTCTCTAACACAACTGCTTCTTCCTCGGTGTGGTTCCCAACCTCTCCTGGTCCTCAGACTGACTGAGGAATCTCACAAACTCTAATAACTTGACTGGCCAATTCTTCCGATAGGATATAATTGCAAGGGGCACTTACTTTAGCTATTTTTCCATTGCTCCAATGAGAAACCATCATGCCAACTTATAGGAGCGTTTATTTGGGGCTTATAATTTAAGAGGGGTAGAATCCATGATTATCAGGCTGGAAGCATGGCAGCTGGCAGACACATGTGGCACTGGAGTAGTAGCTGAAAGCTTACTTCTTGATCCACAAGAATAAGGTAAAGATAGAAAAAGACACTCAGCATGGTCTGAGTCCTTTAAAACCTCCAACTCTGCACCCAATAACATATGTTCTCTAACAAGGCCACACTTCCTAATCCTTCCTAAACAGTTCTACCAACTGGGAATCAAGTATTCAAATATATGAGCTTATGGGGACCATTCTCATTGAAGCCCTCATTTGAAGGTACCTTTAAATAACTGTAATGACAGTAACAAAATCACAATGGATAACACCCATTGAATAATAATGAATAAGGTGACATTCTAATGACAAACCTACATAGACACTAAATAAGTCCTAACTAAAACAAAGTCCAAGGAGCTAGTGTTTGCCTTTGATACCATCTACTTAGGAGTCTGAGACAGTACGATCCTTTCTTCAAGGCCAGCAAGACCTATTTTCAAAAGAACACAACAAAACTGTAAATCTAAATAAGCTTTCTATTTTTTTTTCTTTCCCTTGCTGGATTGTTTGGGGTCTTTCTGTGTGAATTTGCTTGCATTGTATGCATATAGATATTGGTTGTGGAACTGAGCTTGAATAAAATAATACCACTACAAAGGTAGGAAACTGATCTCCTGAGCTTAACAAGCAAATCCTTACATTTTGTGCTACATGTGCAAACGTGTAATTCTGAGAGAATTTGTACTCAGTTTCTTAAGCAGTATGATCCCTTGAACACTCCAAATATCTGATAAAACCATTTTCTTCAACTCACAACTGAGAGGTAATGCCTATAAAGTTGTAAGACTGTGCTTCGTAGAATTCCTGGCTTCCGGGGATGCAATGATGATTAGTCAATCACAACACTCTCTGTGTGTGCTATTTTTCAATGATCTCAGTGACTATAATGTCCATTATGGTGGCTGCTCTCAGCATTGAGAACTTTGTATGTGAATAATTAAGAAAAGATAAAATTGAAAATACACACTGAACTTAACTATTTCTTGTGGAAAAAAATAGTGTAAATTATATTAATATTCTATTATTGTATTTTGATACATTTTATAGTGCATCCAAGTGGAATTAATTCTACATAATTTCTTCTGCTTCATTGAATATAATTATCAAACTTAAGGTTACCTATCTGAATAAAATTATTTATAGCTCGTTTCTATCTGTTGAAGAACATTTCTCTAATATGAGTGGGTCTTCTGATGATTTCTGAAGAGTTGGCACATCTTTAAGTGGGGAACATGGACAAACTAGATGGCTTTCCTACTCGTTACGTACTCAGTATGCTCTGCCCTTTATTAATTTGATGTAGATTATGTTTTTGTCATGAGTTCAGACTCCTAGACCAACTCAACTGTGTTTCCCAAGGATCTTTATGTAACATTTCACCTCCTCAACCCAAATACCAAAGTGAAAGTACACACCAAGCAATCATGGTCCCCATAAGACAGTAGATACCTCACCTGACCTGAAAATGAACTTGATAAATCAGAATTGTGTGTTTTTTTCTGCCCAATTTATATAGAGATCATCAGTCAAGTCCTTCAAACACTGGATACACACCAGTTCCATCAAACTGCTTGTTAATAGCCAATGATCAAGTAATCTAACCTCAATAAAAATGATCAAAACAAGTATGTAGAAAAGGTAAGGATTAAAGGAAACCATTAATCAATAAGGTGTTTCGCCGGGCGGTGGTGGCGCATGCCTTTGATCCCAGCACTTGGGAGGCAGAGGCAGGTGGATTTCTGAGTTCGAGGGCAGCCTGGTCTACAGAGTGAGTTCCAGGACAGCCCGGGCTACACAGAGAAACCCTGTCTCGAAAAACCAAAAAAAAAAAAAAAAAAAAAAAAAAAAAAAAAAAAAAAAAAAAAAAAAAAAAATAAGGTGTTTCATTTTGAGACTGTAACATTTCAATGAAAGTACACATGGACAAGAAAATTGCCTATCTAAAATTATTCAAATTTGAGGGGCTGGCAAGTTGGTGCAGTGGGTAAAGGAATTCACTGCCAAGGCTAATAATCTGAATTTCGTCCTCAGGACTCACATGGCAGGAAAAAACTGACTCCTGACAGTTTTTCACAGATCTACACACACACACAATGGCAAGTGAATGCCTGAAAACATATACATGATAAGTAATAAAAAATATAAAATTCTTCAAATTGAAACAAACTTTAGTATTGTATAATGTTTCACGTTAGATATATTGGAGCAAAAGTGTAACTATCTTTCATTATGTTGGTCAGAACAATTTTAGAATAAAATACAGTTAAATACCTGGCCAA